>NW_027493554.1:0-352191 GCF_021521415.1 Bidens hawaiensis
ACATGTAAAGGATAATCAAAGATCTAACCTCAGAGGAGATATCAGTAACGAGAGGAGCAACAGCAGCAACACCTCCCATTCTACTCATGCTTAGTACCTAATTGAACACAAGACACTTAATTTAATTTTTTTAACAAAATTAAACATTCTTAATTAATAAATTCCATTATATATATATATATATATATATATATATATATATATATATATATATATATATCTAACTATCTATATAATTGTCTACCAAAAAATCCTACGTGTTGCTCTCAGGTTGTTCCCCCCATTCTCTAGAGCCACCAAATTGCTTGATTTCTAAATAGAGGCTTCTCATTCATTTAACCCGAATTCATGGGTATGGGTCTCACCAAGCCCAGATAGTATTTAAATGGGTTATAACATCTCATATATTTATAAAACTCTTTCATAATCAAACAATATTTTTTGCGAGTCATGGGTCTCACCAAACCCAGATAACTCCTAAACGGGTTATAACATCTCATTTATTTGTGAAATAACCTCTTAACCATCAAAGAATAATTTTCACGGGTTATGGGTCTTACCAAACCCTAATAGCCCTCAAATGGGTTATAAGATCTCATTTATTGGTAAACACTTTCATCATTAAACCCTAATTTAATCTATCTCTTTTACATGTTCTCTGTTCCTGTTCATCTCTATCGCCGGTTAACTTCCGATACTATCCACCATTGTCAACTACATCAACTTCCCATTTTTCATTAAATAAATATTTGTGTTCATGTTTGTTCATTTAAAAAAATCAACATGCTCGTGTCCGTTTATGTTTGTTCATTATAAATCTAAAAAAACCTACACATCTCAATTGAGAAAACTCAATCGCTAAAAAATATAATAACAAACTAATATATATGTATTAAATTAAAACAAAACTACGTGAAAAAATAAAATATAATCATAAAATATCAAAACGATTAAAACAAAAACTTGAATGATTAAACTAGTATATATATATATATATATATATATAGAGAGAGAGAGAGAGAGAGAGAGAGAGGGTACTTTGACTTGGAGCTGGAGGAATTTTACATAATCTATGATCTCATCTAGCATGGAAGCCTTGTCTGTCTGTCATTCCACAACCCATACCAAAATCAATATTATTTAAAAAAAATAAGTATCAAAGATAATAAAAACAATTCTAACTAATGATTCACTTTTGTCAAACTAATAAAACCTATGTTATGTTTCGAAATATAACTAATAAATATAAAATTCAACTTCTATAAGATACACTATTTTCAATTGATTAAAGAAATATCATACATACATTTAACTTAGTAATCCACAGCATTAAACTAATTAAGATTGCTTAACATGAAGTCCATGTTCAATTCCTTGGTTGCTAAGTCGACCCACATGAACACGGAAACTAATAATATGAATTCGAGAATCATATCAACCATATAGTCATATCACACATATGAAATCGAATACAACTAGTGTTTTATTTAAACTGATTAAATATTTATCTATATGATACTTTAAAATTCTAATTGAACATATTAGTTTTGTTTTTATATATATATTCAAAGTAGGTAAAGTTACAAATTTTTAAACTTTAGCATAAAAATATATAAACAGTTTAACTTATTCTATAAAGTATTCATTTTATTTTTTGAAAATAAAAAGATAAATAGAGTTGCTAAAGTCGACACACAAACAATATATTTAAGTATTTAACCTATATTTTAGATCAGGGAAAGTGAGAAACTAAAATATTTTTGACACCCCTTTAGCTCAAACTATTAAAAAAATATATTTTATTTACTCGTCTACAAATCAAATCAAATAATACAAAAATAGAAAAATATTAGTTTAATGTTAAAATCGTAATTAAACTGTCTCCACTAATTCCCGGGAAATCCGACTATGATCTCCAACCTACCCCGGATTTTTTTGCCTACTATTGAATATCGTAAACACCACCCAAGTCACGCGCTTTAATTAAACTAACCATTGACCGCCGGTCAACCGGTTATTTTCATCAATGGCCACCGCTAATATATATCATAAACTCATAGGCTTACCTTGTTAGCGTTGGGAACAAGTTCTTGTAGTGATTTCATCCTCTCGGCAATCCGCTCTCGCCGAAGCTGCATTTTCGGTTCAAGAACATTAAAAAAACATTGAAAAATATATTAGTTATTAAGATTTTATTTCACCCTGTATACTACGTTGGAAACCCGTGTATTATACTGATCAAGTAAAAGAAATCCACGTTTACAATTTATTTATGTTTGGCTTACATAAATGTCACATTTAGCAAATTATTTATATTTAAGTTTGGGAATTTGTTTTACTCTTTCTGCGATGCTATGTGGATCCGTTGCTTGACCTCTTCTAGCTCGAACTCGTTGTCGAGGTTGTGCCGGTGGTCCAGCGCCGCCACCAACTGCGGTTGCAACGGTGGTCAGTCCGTGGTTTACCGGAGTGGTCGTGGGACCCGGAGATCCAAAGTTTTGTGCCTGTAATTGTGATCATGGAAATATAAAATTCATGATTAAAATTTTAAAATAAACGAGCTTACTTGAGTTTTTTAAAAAGCAAACTCCAAGATAAAAGAGCTGAGCCAAGCCGCATGACATAGTTTCTAAACGAGTCCACCGGGCTTGACTCAGCTCTGTTTGTAAACTAGCCTAGCCAGATTAATCTCAGTCTGACTAGACACGTTTAATGTATATATTGTTAATTATAACCAAAAGAATTGAACGCTCACTGGTGGCGGATACTGAAAATTTTGTGCTTGATTATGTTGAACTGATCCGGTGAAACCATTAAAAAGAGCTTGAACCGAATTATTTTCATTCTACAAATAACAAAACTCGTTACACATAATAATCAAAAAATAAAATGTTATCTAATAATAAATATTGAAAGAAGAAGTTACCAAAGACTTAAACGACGTCGCATCAACAATATCATTTTGATAAAACCCTAAATCACCACTAATCTGATGTTGCCGGAGTTTATTTGTTAAAAAAGCTGATTGGTCATCTAATATGTCAACACCACCACAACCACCACCACCACCGCCGTTGCCAGTGACGGTTGATAACTCCGGCCAAGAAGCACCGGATTGGAGACTACAAAGCACTTGCTCTAGGAATCTTCATGGGTACCATTTTGGAGGTCTTGAAGTGACATTTTGTCTATAATAATATTAAAACACGTTCAAAAACACACAGTAAACCCTAAGTTCATAATAAGAAAAACATATAGTTATATAGACATACCTGGAGAAGTGTGGGTACTTTGGAAATATGATTTCGGTTTCCAATGGAGATATAAAGGAAGAAGAAAGTATTTACAAATGTTTGTCTGTTTTGGAATGTTTCATATAGCTTTATCTTCCACTCAGCTTCATCTATGGAGAGTATTTATAAATAACAAAAATAGGGTTTTTGTTATTTATTTTAACTACTTAGATTCCCTTGATATTAAATTAGTTTAAAGATATTTTTGTTTACAGATAATATAGGCTTTGTCTAGAAAAAAAGCTTTAAATCTTATTAATTTAATGACCAGTTGAACCGTTGAAGTTCACCTTCTTATTTAATGACATGACATTATGATCAATTAGGCCGTTTGTAGTGGACGCCATATATAGGCGATGTAGGGCGAGAACACCGCCCCCCTCTCCCACCACGATGATTTTACGGGAGATAAAGGAAGGGGGGGTATTTATCGCCATGAGTTTGAAGAAAATAATAATATAATAAAAAATCTGACTGTTGAACGGTCACTTATATTAAAAAGAAATAAATAAAAAACTTAATGCGAATACCAAACCAATTAAACCATTTTCATCATTTCATACTTCTTCACATTTTCATTTCATACTATCTTAAAATGGATTCCCCGAACTCTCCCGACATTTGGGATCAAGTAATTAAGGAGAGTCAGAGAATTTGCCAGATGCAACAACGAGCGTTGGAGGAGACAGAAGAGGTCATGAGCGCAATGCGGGCCGTCACCAATAAAATAGTGTCGGGCTCTACTAGCTTTTCGTCGCCACGTAGGTGATCGTATACCCTTTCGGATTGTAACGAAGCGAACGATTGTTTGATGAAGGACTATTTTAACGACACACCTACATTTAACGACGTTACGTTTTAACGTCGTTTTCGGATGTCTAGGTGTTTATTTTTGCGCATCGTGGGATATTTGGAGCGAGAGTATACGTATTTTCAACAAAAACCCAACGCAAGAGGATATTTAGGATTCACCTCCATCCAAAAGTGTACTTCGGGGTTAAGAATCCTCGCATACGGCAACACGACCGATATCAACGACGATTATTTAAAGATGGCTGAGAAAACGACGCGAGACTCGTTGGAGAATTTTTGCATCGGTAAAATTTAAATTGTTTATAATAATTATTGTTTTTAATATAAATATTGCTTAATAATTTATTTGTATAGGAATAATACAATTATACGTTGGTCGTTATCTAAGGATTCCAACATCAAACGACCTAACTCGCATATAAGATGTACACGAAAGCAAACATTCTTTTCGCGGCATGATCGGGTGTATAGATTGCATGCATTGGGAGTGGGGCAACTGTCCAACCGCATGGCGAGGTCAATACACTTGTGGTGACCATGGAGTACCAACGGTTAGTCTTCAAGCCATTTGTTCACACGACCTATGGATTCCGTCGGTCCAACAACGACATAAACATTCTCAACGCGTCGCCCGTGCTAGAGTATTACATCAGCCGTAACATACCGGTCTTACCATTTTATGCCAACGATACCCTCTATCGTATCGTCGCGGATACTATTTGGGAGATGGGATATATCCAGAGTAATCGATCATCGTCAAAACGTTTCAAAACCCGATCGAAGAAAAAAGAGAATACTTGAATAAAAAGCAAGAGTTCGCGCGAAAGGATATTGAGAGGTGTTTCGGGGTTCTAAAGAAACGTCGGTATTATGTGAAAAACCCAAGTCGTGTATGGTCGATGGCAAAAATGAGCGATGCCATGTATACGTGTATCGTATTGCATAATATGATTTTAGAAGACACTGGAAAAGCAATATGTCAACACCATATACCAGGAAGTGTTCCAGAACATTTCCCCTGAACCAACTGAGAGCAACGAACGCCAAACATTCACGAGCTCACATCAAGTGAGATACATAACCAACTTAAGGCAGATTTGGTTCAACAAGTGTGGGATAATCATCCCGTTGAAGTAGAAGACGAGGACGAGGACGAGGACGAGGACGAAGACGAGGATTGTAGGTCCCATGACCGGATCAAACAATACAACTAGTTATCTTGGATCAACCTCTACACTAGCTAGCGGAAATCACTAGTGAGGACCGAGATCTCGGATCTTGTTTGGTGTATATTATTGCCGTGAGATAGAGAGAGAAGAGAGAGTTTGAAGGTTGTAAAAGATAAGATTGACAAAATGTTATGTGTGTATGAGTTACACAGACTATATATAGTGTGTGTGCTCATACACTATCTATTCATTATAATCGGCCCATTGGGCTCAAACACAAATGGCCTTTGGCCCAAACATACATAAACAAGTCTACCTGGCTAATAAAACATAAACAAAATACAAAATACAAATACGAGACTTATCATGAAATGGACCTAACAATCTCCCTCTAGTCTTTTGGTATTTATCTTGTTAGCTTCCATCATCACTCGCACTCGGACTCGTACTCGAAGATATCGTCTTTGTCTTTGAAAGGTTGATGTTCAACAAGTAAACGGACAAACTTGTTGAATTTTCCGACGATTGCGTCCGTATTGTCACAACGGACATCTTCGACGGCACACAAAGGTGACTTGACAAGCTTCTTCAAGTCACTTACTTTGAAACCTGCTACTTCGTGTTCATTGAAGAACCGCAGTTCATGAGTGCGTTCACAGTGAATTATGACTTCACCATGAATGTTGTCAAACTCCTAAGAAACGAACTCAAACAAGAAGTCGTCATCGAAGGGCATGCCGTGAAAAATTGGTTCTCCATGATTGTCTGGCATCTGATATCTTTGACTCTTGGACGGCTTGTTGGTGAACGGGTTTATCTCCTTTGACTTGTAAGACCGACCCGGATTGACGGCGAACTTCGGGTATGACCAATAGTTGGTACTCGTTTTGGAAATACATCAGAGTTGCGGTTTATTTTAGCGGAAGACTTTGGTAATTATAAAATACTAATTTATTTGAAAACTTCTCAGATAATAAATGTCCGAGTATTTAATTGATAAATCATGTTTAAATCTTTTTATAATATTCTAATAATTTAAAATTGAGCCATCTCTACCTTGCGAGTGTCTATCTTCATGAATGACTATGTTCCTTGCTACTTGTGCTAATCAGAAATGTGGGGGAGAAATACGTCAGTTATGTGCTGGTGAACACGTATGACTCTAAAAATAATTTGAATGATGATTACAATACAAACATAGTTTTCTCGACAAACTCAGCGGAAGCATATCTACTTTCGGTATATGTACCACTGCCCTACCCACAATATTATTCTTCGAGCCATACGGCCCTGAACAGAGAACTAATCATGACTGTTTAGCTCGCGGCTACCTCGCCTTAGATTGATTGATTGGGCTTACAGTTATGTACGGATCCAGACACATGCGTATTCGGTCTGAGTTGATTTTATTTTCTATTTTGTATTATAACGTTTTAGAGATCACATATCTCATGTAAACATTGATTCACTCGTTAAGACAAACACCCGTTAATCTTTATCGAGTATAAATATGTTTTAACTGATTGAAAAGGTTAACGTATTCACATGTGATTGTCTGTTCTGAATGATATGGTGAACTTGTTTGAAACCTTGGCTATGAATGACTGACTGATTGATTGATGATTGACCTATAAAATAGGTATATATAAATACCCGGATCATCTTTTGATCCGTCTATAGACCTTTAGTCTAGTTTTGATAGCTTTAAACCTTGATTGATCATTGTTTGAATGAAATATTTAGACCTATAGTCTTTCTGTTTATTTATTAATCATATGCTAAGTTTCTTCTTCTTGAAGAAACATCTATAATCTATTTCTTCTTCAAGAAGAAACATTCATTGACTGCTATTTTTGTATATAAATTCTTATGTTTTTTAATCCTAAAGAACCAATGTTTTTACTATATTCCTTGTGTATGAAATGCTATGTTTCATAATCGTTAAGAAACTATATTTTGATTATATCCTTATGAATGAAAAATATGTGTTTCTTAATTGTAAAGAAACATTACTATAATCCTTGTATGTTTAAAGCTTATGTAAACATATTTATGATCAAGGTTTGGGCTATACCCCTGACTATGGTCTAAGCCATATAATATAATAATAAAATAATGACTTAGGCAGAACCCCTACCTTTCACAGTATTCGAAGTTTAATTACTAAGATTGATTGAGCAGCACTTCTACTCTCTGACTCGTACTAGAGCTTAAACTGTCATAACCTCAGAGCTTGGTACGCACTACGATGCTCGGCACGCTAAACGAGGCGAAATATGGTGGTCGTCGTGTCGTGCACGTACTTCGAGATAGAATGTCGGGTTTTTGGGTGGCACGCAATTCGAGGTATCGTCAGTATATAGCATGGATAACGAGGTGACGATTGTAGGGTCGGGGCACGGAAACCGAGATAGAGAGAGAACTTCTAGAAAGAGAAAGAATTTTGGTGTGAGAAGTGAAGGAGCCGTGACCCCTCAATTTATAGGCTGAACTTGCAAACTATCGCGATACGCGATGGGTCTCGGTGATCCCGTCGCGTAACGTGACGCCATATATTCTACGCCGCCATACATCATGCTGACACGTGTCCTGCTGCGTCATCAAGGTCCATCACGATACGCGATGACCTTTGTTCTGTACTTATTGCGTAGCGCGATGGCTTCCTGAATTCAGTTTTCCCCTTTTGATCCCTTTCTTGATATTTGTAATTGAGCCTCGACATGCTCAATGGTATCGGCGGTTTGCTGTCACCCTTGTGCTCGCTACCTTTCTTTCTATCTCTCTCTCTCGACCCTATTCTTTGGTTTCTAATTAGTCTTTGAACTCTTGCTTTATTCTCTTCATTATATTATAAATATGTACATGATTATATTTGATATGTGTGTATGTATTTCCATAATGACCAAGCACAAGGGACATACGTGGCTTCATCAATTTAGTTGCTTTATTATGAAGATTTACAATATATTAGTATCATATGTATTTATTTAATAATAATAGAGGATAAGTGCAAATTGTATTCTTCAACATAAGGAATCTAAAAAATATATAATTTGTTTGTGGTGGAAACACTAGTAAACTTTTGTTTACCCATAGAATACACGTGCTTCATAACAACAATTATTATTATTATTATTTTAACCCTTTAACTTTTTAAGTTGACATTTTGGCACGTAATTTCGACAGGTGTTACATTCTCCTCACCTTGGAATGAATCTCGTCCTCGAGATTCGTTATGAGTAATTTCTTGTTTATTGATTTGTTAAAAGATTCTTTCTTGAGCTTAACTCGAACTATTTGAATGATTGCAATTCCTGATTTGTTGCTAACTTACATCTTTGGATGTATTCAGTCAATAGTTCAGAATATCATAAGTAATTGTAAATTGCTAAACACAGTGGCCAGTTGTCGTTAACTATTTACCTTACGTACCTTGTGTATTCTAAACATTAAACTGATGTAAACTGGATTGTATCTTGTATTCAATTTACTGAATCTTTTTAATTTATCCATCTTGATAACTTTTAAGATATCTATTCTTAAATCATGTAATCCTTTATTACATGATCTTGACGGATTTTTTCCATTTATCAATTATACCTTTGAACTTTAAAAATTCGTATGTTCTTATGTCTTAATCTAATTCATTCTTTTTTATTTCATCTTTCTATAGATGATGATTAAATAACATAGTTTCTTGTATTTCGAGAAACTTCGATATTTTACTATCCCTTTGAACATAAGCAGACAATATCTTTATGCTAATATCTTTCTTTAGGGATTTAAATACCCTTTTTCTATTACAAAATTTCTCGTTTAAACACGAGTTAACAAAAGTTAACTATCTATTTCTTATTCCTTTGAGTCTTGGGATGTTTCTTAAATATACTCTTGCTTGTTTCTATTCCTGATTGTCAGATGCTCCTTGTACTTCCTTCTCCCTATTGTTATTGATCCTTTTATTGCTTATTTTATTTTCGAGCATTTTCTTTCAAAATGTTCTTTTTCTCCACATTGATGTATGCAACTGCTTTCCTTTTACAGTCTTCTTCCGAATAATCGGTTTTGCTACAAAAAGTACATGTGACTAATGCATTGTTCTTGTTCTTTTTTTTTGACATTTCCATTATGTCGTTTACCATAGTTTTGATGGATTGGCCTTTTTAATATTTTCTCCTTGTTGATCTTCTTCATTTGTCTAACCGTTGTTTTCTTTCTTTCTCACATTATTTTTCTCTTTAACCTCCGCATTTCTTTCTATACTATTGTTCAAATTTATGGCCAATTCCTTGGCCGAGGAGGTAGTTTGTGACATATGGGTTCTTACTATTTCTCCTATCTCTCTGGGTAATCCTGATATGTATTGAATAATTTTTTCGTATTCTGAGTTGTCTAGATTTAGAGTTGATTGGCAATATTCAAGGGACTTCGTATTGTGTTCTATGAGATTTGTGACATCCATCTTAGTTTGTTAGTTTGTATTTGTTTGACTTCTGGTATGGGGCAAAACTGTTGTAACACAAGTTCCTTGAATGCTTCCCATTTCATTTTTATACAAAGTTTCTTTGCCCTTTCTCATGATTAAAGTGTTTCACCATTCAAGAGCTTCACCTTTTAATTTCAGAGATGCATACTGAACCTTTTTGATCTCAGTACAATGACAAATGATGACGATGGACTCTATCTCCTCAAGCCATCGTAAAATTGGTATAAAACCTTGGTTTCCATAAAATTCTTTTGGTTCATAGGTTTTGATATTCTTAAAAATACCATATTGAGTTCTAAAAAGGTTCTTGAGCTTATTATTGATTCGACTATCAGTTTTGAGATTATGAATGCTTTTATCATAATGTGAAGGTTTTCGATAAGGATGGGTTCTAACGACCTTATTTGAATGTTTAACTTTATGTATCTCTTCTTTCATCGCTTCAATGAGAGGAGTCATTGTGTTATGAATCATCTCTTGCATTTTAACTAAATATTTATCATAAACCTTATGGTCTAGTTCTGTCATGTTCTTATTATTGATTGGAAATTTCATCATTATTTGTTGGATTGTTTAGGTTCGTCATTCTGTAAATGGAATTACATCGGTATGAAAGAAACTTATATACTTATGATAAACTATGGAACATATGAACCTAATGCTACAAGAAATCTCTTAATATATCGTATTCTTAGGGAAATTCATTTCTAACTTTTCTCTGACGTTAACTAACTTTTCCTTGAGGTTATCTATTTTGTGCTAGGCATAATCCATATGTTTTGCCTTTTGTATATTATATCAATATATCTCATAATTACCATAACATTCTCTGAATGTCTTAATGATGTTTGATAAGGTTCTCTAACGATATAACTACTTTTCCCTTTTATTATATGCTCTTGAAATGACTAGTACATATCTTGTATACAGATAACCTATGAGAATTTCTCTAATTCTCTTTATAGGGTTATTTATGTTTCTTTTGCTAAATATTTCTTTGGCATTGACTTTGAGTTACTTATCATTTGGATTTTGTCCACCTGGACTATTCTTTAAGCTGGTATTCTCTTCCTTCCAGATTTGATGAAAAAAATTACTCTAAGAGTTTATGCTTTCTATTCTTTAACATAATTTAAAGATAAGTTTAGTATTTCGAAAAGAGTAAAACATATCTTTTATTTATGTTATAGTAGCAAGAATGTACAAAACTATTATTACTATACTGATTACAACTATTAAGATCTTATTGTCTACTGCTTCCAGCGAACGATCAACTTCTTGATCTTGTTTTCCTTCTTAATGTTTTTACTTGTTTTCTCTTCTTTTTGTCCTTCCTTGTTTTCTGTTTCTTTCTTAAGCATTGCTTCTGCGAATCTGGTGACATTTGTTTCGTAATAAATTGAATCATATTCAATGTCATACATTTCTTATAAGGAATTTTGATTCGTATTCCAGCATTCGCTTTGGGTATGAGATAAGTAAGGATGTTGAAATGCTGGATAATCAAAATATTGTTGTTCCTGATAATTGTATTATGTATTAGTCATTACTTTTTTTCTTTTTTCTTTTTTTTGACAATATTGGTTTCTTGAATCTACTTGATCCTTCTCCATGCTCCTTTGGAATTATCTGAGCTAACAGGATATTAGAGTCAAATGAATTAGAATCTTCTTCAGTTGTTGTCTGATATGAATCTTCATCGCTAGATATAGGAATCAGGAGTACAGACTTTCCAATGCATCCTTTTACTTTACGGGATCGAAGTCGACTGGTATAACTATTGTGATTGGACATCTGCGCGAGGTTTGATTAAAAGTAGGAATGAGTTCCTATCTTATCCATACAGTTTATCTTATCCGTAATATTTAAATATTACAGTTTAGAGATTTTTCAGTCAAATATCTAATTTGCTGTTACTGATAGTTCTGTAATAAGATTGATTGCCAGGAAGATACTTTGATTGACCTCAAAATGGAAAAGTTAGGAACTCTTGATTGTTCTTAAGTGATACAGCTTGTACAATAGCTATTATTACTGGCCATATCTGATGGCTTAGATTCAAGTGCAGTGATTGAATGTCCAACTACTCGGCATAAATATGCCCAAAGTAGTTTGTATAAGACATTTGAACAGACTATGTTTAGGGATATGCATACTTTCAATCTTTGCTTATCCCTACTTATTCAACAAGTAAGTTAAAGCTTAAGTACTAATACATTAATACCTAATTTGTTGAAAACGATGGCTCTTATTATAAGATTGATATCTATCTTTGATCAAAGCCTAGGTATAATTAAATACCTAATTCGATAAGATCGATGGCTCTGATACCAACCTGTCACACCCCAGCTTAGGGCCTAGGCGTATGACCAATAGTTGGTACCTGTTTTGTAAATACATTAGATTTGCGGTTTATTTTAGCGGAAGACTTTGGTTATTATAAAATATTAATTTATTTGAAAACTTCTCGGATAATAAATGTCCGAGTATTTGATTGATAAATCATGTTTAAATCTTGTTATAATATTCTAATAATTTAAAATTGAGCCATCTCTACCTTGCGAGCGTCTATCTTCATGAATGACTATGTTCTTTTCTGCCTGTGCTAATCTGAAATGTGGGGGAGAAATACGTCAGCTATGTGCTGGTGAACACGTATGACTCCAAAAATAATTTCAATGATGATTACAATACAAACATAGTTTTCTCGACAAACTCATCAGAAGTATTTCTACTTCCGGTATATGTACCACTGCCCTACCCACAATCGTATTCTCCGAGCCACACGGCCCTGAACAGAGAACTATTCATGACTGTTTAGTCCGCGTCTACCTCACCTTAGATTGATTGATTGGGCTTACAATTATGTATGGATCCAGACACATGCGTATTCGGTCTGAGTTGATTTTATTTTTTATTTTGTATTACAACGTTTTTGAGATCACATATCTCATGTAAACATTGATTGACTCGTTAAGACCAACACCCGTTCATCTTTATCGAGTATAAATATGTTTTGACTGATTAAAAAGGTTAACGTATTCACCTGTGATTGTCTGTTCTGAATAATATGGTGAACTCGTTTGAAACCTTGGCTATGAATGACTGACTGATTGATTGATGATTGACCTATAAAATAGGTTTATATAAATGCCCGGATCATCTCTTGATTCGGCTATAAACCTTTAGTCTAGTGTTGATAGCTTTAAACCTTGATTGATCATTTGTTTGAATGAAATATTTAGACCTATAGTCTTTCTGTTTATTTACTAAACACCTGAGTTTCTTCTTCATGAAGAAACAACTATGTGAAGAAGAAACATTCATTGACTGCTATTTTTTTATGTAAAATCTTATGTTTTATAATCATAAAGAAACAATGTTTTTACTATATTCCTTGTGTAAGAAATGCTATGTTTCTTAATTGTTAATAAACTATATTTTTGACTATATCCTTATGAATGAAAAATATGTGTTTCTTAATTGTAAAGAAACATTACTATAATCCTTGTATGTTTAAATCTTATGTAAACATATTTATGATCAAGGTTTGGCTATACCCCTGAATATGGTCTAAGCCATATAATATAATAATAAATAATAACTTAGGCATAACCCCTACCTTTCACGGGTATTCGAAGTTTAATTACTAAGATTGATTGAGAATCACTTCTACTCTCTGACGCGTACTAGAGCTTAAACTGTCGGAACCTCAGAGCTTGGTACGCACTACGATGCTCGGCACGCAAAACGAGGCGACATGTGGTGGTCATCGTGTCGTGCACGTACTTTGAGATAGAATGTCGGGTTATTTTTTGGTGGCACGCACTTTGAGGTATCGTCGGAATATGGCACGAATTACGAGGTGACGATTGTCGGGTCGGGGCATGGAAACCAAGGTAGAGAGAATAATTGTAGAAAGAGAGAATTTTGGTGTGAGAAGTGAAGGAGCCGTGACCCCTCTATTTATAGGCTAAACTTGCAACCCATCACGATACGCGATGGGTCTCGGTGATCCCGTCGCGTATCGCGCCGCTGTATATTCTACGCCGCCATACATCATGCTGACACGTGTCCTGCTGCGTCATCAAGGTCCATCACGATACGCGATGACCTTTGTTCTATGCTCATTGCGTAGCACGATGGCTTCCTGAATTCAATTTTCCCTTTTTGATCCTTTTCTTGCTATTTGTAATTGAGCCTCGACATGCTCAATGGAATCGGCGGTTTGATGTCGCCTTTATGCTCACTACCTTTCTTTCTATCTATCTCTCTCGACCCTATTCTTTGGTTTCTAATTAGTCTTCGAACTCTTGCTTTATTCTCTTCTTTATATTAGAAATATGTACATGATTATACTTGATATGTGTGTATATATATCCATAATGATCAAGCACAAGGGACATACGTGGCTTCACCAATTTAGTTGCTTTATTATGAAGATTTACAATATATTAGTATCATATGTATTTATTTAATAATAATAATAATAATAATAATAATAATAATAATAATAATAATAATAATAAAGGATACGTGCAGATTGTATTCTTCAACATAAGGAATTCTTAAAATATGTATAATTTGTTTGTGTTGGAAACACTAGTCAAAGTTTGTTTACCCATAGAACACACGTGCTTCATAACAACAATTATTATTATTGTTATTATTGTTATTATTATTATTTTAACCCTTTAACTTTTTAAGTTGACATTTTGGCACGTAATTTAGGCAGGTGTTACATCAGGCTAGCCATCCTACTCACACTGTAATACTTAATACATTATGAGGACTTTTTTTTGGCGGGCTAAGCAACAAGAGAGACAACAGGTTCTTCAACAGCAGGCCTCACATTCACCCTTTCTGGTGTATCTGGATTGGGTGAATAGTTTATTCCACCATCACTATCGCTATTTATTTCCACGACTTTCTTAACTGGTGAATCGGTACCTGCAGCAGAACATATGTTAAAAAAAGAGGCGATTTCAGCCTCAATTGCAGCATCTGTTTCACATGTCTTATTGGCTTCACTTGGCGGTTCATCATCATCCGCCTAATTTCCAGTGGCATCACCATCACCATTATCATCATTATTTCCACCATTTCCACCACGAGTTTCATCATAACTGTCATACTCGTGGTCATCATCATCGTTCTCATCATCCTTATATTCTTCCTCTTTCTCATCATTATCACCATTATCATCTTCATCATTACCATTACCATTACCATTACCATTACCATTACCTCCACCACTTCCTTGAGCCACATGTTGTTGTGGAACAAACTCAATTAAAGCAGTTGTAATAACAGCACTGACTTGCTCACCTATAGTAGGTACAACAAGTGGTTAGCTACCTGCCCAGTTGTGACGGCAGTAGTAGTCACAAGCTCAGTGCTAACAATTGTTCCAACAAGTGGTGACGACTCATAAACAATCGCCTTCACACCCGAGACACCTTCACAAGCATCCTTTCTTGGTTAACTCGTGTATAGGAAACCGTATAAGTTTCCTTGAACTCTGACCCTTTCGGCATCAGTGATCAGATTAGTAAGAGCGGTTTGTCGTCAGCTTCTCTGCTCTGCCCTTGGCTCATTTACACGGAGAAACCCACGAAAGGTTTCCATGAGATGCATTCTCAAGTTCTACACATCCTCATCAGTTAACCGCATCACCTCCATCACTACAAGGTATCGGTTAACCAAAGATTCATTCACGCGACCTTGACTCTCGCGTTGTTCCTTTAACTCTCCTTCAAGCTGCTCTACTAAGTTACGCAGCTTCACACTTCCTCCCAACACTCTATTTACGTCCCTTGAGGAACTGGATCCACTTTCTAACAGACTAACACGAGAAGTTAGTTGTTCAAAATCAATCCAAACTCTATCAGGAGTAGGGTTTAATTCCCCTCTGAATTTGTTAGGAAAGTTTAAAGCATAAGGGAGATCATACTCAAAACCATAGACACGTGACTGAAGCCGTTCAGTATTATCGTGAAGCTCAACATTTCTTAAGAAGTTTTAATTGGTTAAAACTTGTCGATTGTCAATTCTTCTTTGCAGATTTTATATCCATTCTAGTTGACTCACGATTAAAGCTTGACCTAAGTCTCGTTGCTCTTCAAGAGTAGCCACACGACTAGCAAGAGCGTCACGTTGCTTTGTAACTTCTTGATTGATTGCTTGTTGATATTTAATGAATTTATCAATATAAGCTCACGCTTGTCTCGGTTCTCATTTGCCTCCTCCAATGCTTTAATCCTATCGAGGATCTCGGAACATTGGAGACTTCTTCGACTTGTCACTTGAGATAGGAGTGGCAGCTATGCCAAGGCTCTTTTGGGTTGAGGGAGGTGTAGTTGATATGGTTGAGTGTGGTGTGGTTGGTACATTTAGGGTTAAGGATAATTTAGGGAATGATATGGTTAAGGCTAAGGGTAGGTTTGTAGGTTCGGTTATGGCTTCTATGGTTGATGTTGTGGTTTGGGATTGGATGGATGATGTGAATGTAGAGGAACAAAAGGTTGTGCCTCTAATTGGTGAAGTGAATTGGTAAGTTGGTGAGGTAACGGGTGCGGTGGTCCTAGGTGAGGTTAAGGTTTGTGCTTCGGTGGTTAAAGGTATATTTTCAAACATAGATGGTATGGGCTCATCAAGTAGGGTTGGTGAGGTTTCGGGAGGTGTGATGGGTTCGTCTCTAAGAGTTGGAGTTTTTGTTTTAGGTTTGGTTTTGGTTTTCAGGATAATCCTAGGTTTGGATTTGATTGGGCTTTGGATGGTGATTTGGATTTGGTTTTGGATTGGGTTTTTGGTGAGGTTGAGGTTTGGCTTTGGTGAATTTAATGTGTTTGGCTTGGAGGGCTTCTAGTGTTTTGGCTAGGGTGGTAGGTGATCCTATGTGTAGGTTAGGTATTGTGGTGGCTTGTGGTGTGGTGGTTTTGTGTGGCTATTGGTTCAGTAATCATTGCAACAATCATAGGAAAGAGTACCTTAAAGGAAGGTTGATGTGTGTATAATGAATGCATTTTCTTTGCAACTCACAATTAAGCTTTAAATTTATAAAACGGAAACTCCTTATGACTCCACACAAAACTGCCAAGTGTATCGATCAAAAGTAGTATAGACCTATGAAGTCCGAGTATCGAACACAAGGACACGTGAGAACACCTATGATCACTAAACCCTAGACAAGACCTTCTTAAGAATAAAATTTTTTTTAATTGAGTTTTAATAATTAAATACTTGACTTAAATTACTTTAACTAAATTAATTAAATTAACTTAACGAAACTTAACAAAACACTTAACGAAACGTCGAGACTTAATTGCAAATGGAGAAAACGTCTACCCAGGTAAGATTCATATTGAAGGTATAACAAGCTAATGGATTGAGTGATCTCACGACACGGGTATCTAGGGATGACACAACTAAGGTTCGCTCAAGAAATCTAGATCACCTCTCGGTCTCACTAACAAACCCTAACTTACACTTAATTGATTTTAAGAACAAACCAGGAAACGAATGCTAAGGTGTTCTAATGCCGAATCACCTCTCGTATCACCGACACACGACCCTAACGGAAACGAATACTACGCAACCAAGGATAGAGGAACAGTTTGGTTTAACTTAAACTAGACCAACTAATCTCTCACAAACCCAAACCCGACAAGAACCGAACCCGCTCTCGCGCGATCCTAATCCTAACAAGTATAAGCTATGAGACGACCTTACTTCCTATCACCTCTCGGTCTCTAAGAATGTGCCTACACACTGAATTCAATCAATCAACACACTCAACAAAACCCTACGGTTGTACCTACCACAAACAAACTCTAAACACAAAGTAAAGAATTGAACATGCAACTATCAATCAAAACCAATTCAACCAATCGAAGAAAGAGTTTTATGAGTATAATTAATAAAATCATAGCCACTAAACACAACCTAATTCATCATTAAACCAAACTTTCAATAGCAATTCAAGTCATATTAATCAAACAATCCATTTAGTTCATCAAAACCGAACAATAATCATCCAAGCTAGGTAGAACAAAGAGGTTTAGCCAATCATAATCAATGAACAGTAGATAAAATAGATATAAATGATAAACATGTTCATATAAATCTGATTACAAAAGGTTTGAATGATTAAAAACCAAAAACGAACTCACAAATGTTAAAATAGTCAAAACCGACAACCGAAGGATAAAAGATAGAACCGTTAGCTTATCCTCCTTGGTTTCTCCTCTAGAGCAGGTGTGGTGGCTGGAAATATTATCTTAAAATCGTTCATAGGGTATTAGCCCTTTATATATATGTTTAAACACCTCCTTCCTAATATAATATAGGTTAAAACAAGCCCACAAGGCCCACTAGAAGACAAAATAGATGGGGCAGTTGATTCCGGAACATTCTTGGCAGCCTTTGGGACATGTGGGATGTCCCATAGCGCGGGCATGGATGCCTCACTTGGTCGCGTAGCGCGGCCAGGTCCTGGGTGCTCGTTTCTTCGTTTTCTGACTCGTTTATTTTCAAATGCGCATACGGGCTTCATCCGAATCCCGTTTGAGCTGATTTTTTTTTCATTAAACTCGTTTTTTCGCTCTCTTCAACATGGGACCTATAATATGCATAAACATTAATTTCATGTAAGAACAATTTATATTCGTTTACGCACAATACAACACAAAAACAGGATAAAACGCTATGTGTTTTGCAACACATCAAATATCCCCACACTTGAACCTTTTTCGTCCCTGAAAAAGAAATCTAGACAGGATCATAACCAAGTGAAAACAACAAACTCCCATAATATTTATCATTATTAAAGCATAAGAAACAACTCGATATGTTGACCGCGATTGCCGATATTGTTGTCTACTTAAACCCAACCACCAACCAATCAAGCCCCCCTTTTGCATTAAACGTTTTAAGAGAAAAAATTAAGGCTACACCTAACCCATCTCAGACAAAGAGAACTAGAAGAACTAGAGTCGAAGCAAATTGGTTCGACAAAACATCATAAGCCAATGACTCGTTGATGGTACTAATTAGATGCACTCGGTGAAATTTGATTGATGAATGGTCATGTGAAGGTCGTGCGAGCTATTCCTAAATATTATTGGGCTTTGTCCTATAAATTCCTAATTTGATATTTATTGACTAAGAAACTTCGAGCCCCAATAGTGTATCCTCAGAGACACCATCCCCAAGGTAACACGTAAACTCTAAGTCCCGTCTAGTATGTGCATATTTGGCCTCTTTTACTAACTTTAAAGAATGCTTCTTTGGAATTTTACAATACATAACTTTATTCACAAGCATTTGCTTTTTGGAACAACTTTTCAGAGTACACATAACTTTCATAACATACTTTTTTTTCTTTTTTTTTCATCTTTTTTTATATCACCCTAAAATATATAACTATTTCTAAGCTCGTAAAAAGATGGACATGTGGTGTGTTTGAGTGCATCTAAGTATAACCATCTCAAAGTTTTCAGATTTTGGTAATCCTCCCTAAGCATCGGAATTCGGTTTCACTGTTTTTCAAATTATTATATATATAAAACTACTAAAGAGGACTATCAAAGCTAGTTGGGCCTACCGACACATCCCAAATCAGATATGCAAACCATCCCTTCTTTTATTATTATATTATATATTTCAAAAGTTCCGAGAGTTTGTTAACACAACGATAATAATATCATTTCCTACTTAACGTAGAAGAAAAACAATTTTCAAGGGACATTTTTCTTTAATTTTTTTTCTTTTTTTATTATTTTTTTAAGATATTAACTCTCAAGATTTTCAATATTCTTTTATCTTTCTTAAAAAGAAAAACGTCAATTCCCCATCCCCACACTTAAATTTCACATTGTCCTCAATGTGAGACAAGGAAAAGACAAAATTAAACATAAAGAAAAATAAAGTGGAACAGACTCCCCAGGTATATGTGATCATGAAAGTGTGCGGTGAATCATGTTCCCCGCCCTCCTATTCGAATGCAAGCTTAAAACTCCAGTGCTCTCTATTAAGATATCACTAACGAACGAAAGCGGCAATCCTTAAGCAAATTGCATCCCCACACTTGTTTAAAACTCCAGCTCATCAACTGTCATCAACCAACCAAGGAATAACCTGCAAGTAAGAGAAGAAACACCCAGCAAAACTCGGAAATAAAAATAAAAATGAAAATAAAATAATAAGTAAAGATATTACCGGGTTGCCTCATGGGAAGCGCTAAGTTATTGAACAGTCTTCAGCCGGACTCGCTCCCGAAACCTCAATCAGGAGGCTTCTCCTTTATCCTCTTCCCATCGATGCTCTTCAACACTCTCCTTTTACAATTGGTCGGGAAGAAACCAATTGCACAACTCTCATGGGGCCGACCATATGAATTAAACTTGGCCCACCAACTCTTGAATTCCCTTAAAAATGGTTCAATGAAGTGAAACGGGGAAGTTAATCTCTTCATCACACTACGATTTCTTCGCCCAGAAATCCTCTTAATTCTTTGAGCCAAATTTTTAAACCTTAAACGTCCCGAATGGAGATTTAGTACGTTTCGTGTTTGGGTTTTTCACTATCGAGGTGAAGTTTCAGAAGGACCAAGTCACTAACTACCTCATGGCTCTCCTTACAAAGCTCCTTCTCGATCCCCACACTTAGCTAGTTATATATTAAATCTTCAAGCAGCTTTAGATCGCCAAGTGGGTCAAACTCGCCTTCATCCGTAATGGCAATGTCCATCAAATCTTCACCAAACTCATCCTTAAATTCTTCCTCCCAAGAGGGAACATACTCTTCTACTCTCTGCTCCTCCATTCTGGTATCTTCAATCTCACTCAGGGTTTCAAGCAAAGGTGGATTCAAAGGTGGAATATATTCCAATCATTTCCAATAGCAAACAATACATCATCCATTATTGCCTCCAATTCTAGGGTGGGCTCTAATATATCCCCTGACAAATCTTTATACCCTAAGAAGATCCCCATTTGATCATATGCAAATCGGTATGGAGGAGGCTTTGCCAAAAGTGATTCCCATGGAGCTTTCTGTGCCTCGACTTCTATATTTCTCCTCTCATAAGCATCATGCACCCAGTGATTTCCGCCACAAACTTTGCACCATGGTTCTCCAACTTGTAATCTGAACATTTTTCCTGTAAAGAACACTCAAAACAAACGGATCACGGGCACCAGATTAAAATAGATAAAATAGTTAAGAATAACAATAATAATAATAAAAATAAAACTTAACTTAAACTACACGAAACTAAAATAAACTAATCTAATTAAAATAACTAATCTAATCTAAATATAAATACGAAATACAATAGGCAAGTTCCTAACTCGAGTCGTTCTCAATACGCCTCAAACCGTGTCCCCGGCAACGGCGCCAAAACTTGATGTATGTCTAATGAATGCTTTTTCAATGGAACTCACAACTAAGCTTTAAATTTATAAAACGAAAACTCCTAATGACTCCACACACAACCGCAAGTGTACCGATCAAAAGTAGTATAGACCTAAGAAGTCCGAGTATCGAACACAAGGACACGTGAGAACACCTATGATCACTAAACCCTAGACAAGACCTTCTTAAGAATAAAATTTTTTTAATTGAATTTTATCAATTAAACTACTTGACTTAAATTACTTTAACTAAATTAATTAACTTAACTTAACGAAACTTAACGAAACACTTAACGAAACTTCGATACTTAACTGGAAATGGAGAAAACGTCTACCTAGGTAAGATTCATATTGAAGGTCTAACAAGCTAATGGATTGAATGATCTCACGACACCGGTAACTAAGGTTCGCTCAAGAAAGCTAGATCACCTCTCGGTCTCACTAACAAACCCTAACTTACACTTAATTGATTTTAAGAACAAACCGGGAAACAAATGCTAAGGTGTTCTAATTCCGACTCACCTCTCTGTCTCACCGACACATGACCCTAATGGAAAGGAATACTACGCAACCAAGGATAGAGAAACAATTTGGTGTAACTTAAATTAGACCAACTAATCGCTCACAAACCCAAACCCGACAAGAACCGAACCCGCTCTCGCGCGATCCTAATCCTAACAAGTATAAGCTATGAGACGACCTGACTTCCTATCACCTCTTGGTCTCTAAGAAGGTGCCTACCCTCTGAATTCAATCAATCAACACACTCAACAAAGCCCTACGGTTGTACCTACCGCAAACAAACTCTAAACACAAAGTAAAGAATTGAACATGCAACTATCAATCAAAACCAATTCAACCAATCGTAGCAACAGGTTTATGAGTATAATAAATAAAAACACAGCCACTAAAAAAAAACCTAATTCATCATTAAACCAAACTTTCAATAGCAATTCAAGTTATATTAATCAAACAATCCATTTAGTTCATCAAAACCGAACAATAATCATCCAAGCTAGGTAGAACAAAGAGGTTTAGCCAATCATAATCAATGAACAGTAGATAAAATAGATATAAATGATAAACATGTTCATATAAATCTGATTACAAAAGGTTTGAATGATTAAAAACCAAAAACGAACTCACAAATGTTAAAATAGTCAAAACCGACAACCGAAGGATAAAAGATAGAACCGTAAGCTTGTCCTCCTTGGTTTCTCTTCTAGAGCAGGTGTAGTGGCTGGAAATATTATCTTAAAATCGTTCATAGGGTATTAGCCCTTTATATATATGTTTAAACACCTACTTCCTAATATAAAATAAGTTAAAACAAGCCCACAAGGCCCACTAGAAGACAAAATAGATGGGGTAGTTGATTCCTGAGCATTCTTGGTAGCCTTTGGGACATTGGGACATCGCATAGCGCGAGAATGGATGCCTCACCTGGTCGCGTCGTGCGGCCAGGTCTTGGGTGCTCGTTTCTTCGCTTTCTAACTTGTTTACCTTCAAATGCGCATACCAGCTTCATCTTAATCCCGCTTGAGCTGATATTTTCTTCATTAACCTCGTTTTTTCGCTCTCTTCAACATGGGACCTATCATATGCACAAACATTAATTTCATGTAAGAACAAGTTATATTCGTTAACGGTTTATGCACAAAACAACACAAAAACATGATAAAACTCTTTGTGCTTTGCAACGCATCAAAGGTACCTTGGAAGACGAAGACTTCTTGGAATCTTTGTTCTTCTTCAAGTGTTTTAACGGACGCTTTGGCTCATCTTCTTCCTCCTCCTTAGAAGCAGCAACAGACTTTCTTCTTGATTCACTAGTTTTTCTTTTGCCTTTGTAGTGCTTCTGCTTGGACCTGTGGTCCACCACAATATATGCTTCCGGCTCAGTCTCAGTTTTAGCAGCCGATTCATCAACTGGTTCATCCTGTTCCTCCTCTTCATCACCTTCTTTATCCTGACCATCATCATCATCATCATCATGGTCATCACCATTGTCATCACCTTCCTCCTCTACCTTGCTCTCATCACTATCAGTCTCCGTCTCAGGAAACTGACCAAACTTTACCCCAGGTTCAACACCATTATACCTGTGTGAACTCCTCCCAGTAGGCTCAAGAATAGCCTTCAAAGCAGACTGTCGAACTACCTTCACATGATATGGTTCATATGCTTCAATAGTATTTCCCTCGTCATCAACTTCATCCGTGTGAACAGGCTTGGGTGTGTCAGGAAGCAAGTAATCCAAGATCAATTGGACAAATCTTGGGTACATCATAAGTCTGTTCTTAGCAAGCACGTTTTGTTGCACGTACTTGAAGAACAGCCTGGAGTAGTTGTACTTCCTTTTACGTATAAAGAATAACATCACCCCGACCCAATCTGCATTCAGTTTGTCAAAGCCACCTTTTGAGATGACAAGTAGTTAGCAACTATGTGAAACGGAAGCTTCCAATAGATGGGAATACGCTTCATGTGCTCCACTTCACATCATATCCGATTTCCTCCAAGTACTCAACTATGTCTTCCTTGGAGAATGTGGTAAATAGATCAGTAGCATTATCTTTAATCTACAAGGCTTGTCGTATCACTTCCTCATTTACCACCACATCTAGTCCGTCTATCTTTAAAGTGATCTTAGAACCATCCTTCTTGGTTTTTGTATTTTTACAAAACTGTTCAACCCATGAACTATGAATCTCTGGATCAGCAGTGATGGAATGAGATAGAGGACATTCCCGTAGTCTCTTGAACATTGGATATAAAGACTTTATACTATCTCTTCTTCGGGATTTCCAAAGGAAAAGACCCTATAAGACATAAAAGGAACATTAGTATTGATAATTGAGTGTTGGAGTACAAACTATATACAAAAGATAAAATAAACATAAATCAAAAATAAAATAATAAAACTTTACGAAGAAAATTAAAAACAGATTTGGAGTTGAAACATAGAAACTGTCCAAGTGTGGAGTATTCGAATCAAATAACAAAGTGATTGATAGATAAGTTTTAAGTGTCAAGTAATCGAATCGAATGCTTATAAAAATTGTTAAGGCATAAGTAATCGAATCGAATCAGGTTGATAATGAAGAAATTGAACCTTTAAGAAATTTAACAAGTATAAACTAATCGAATGTTGAATATGACCTTATCCAGTTGTAACTTAATCTAATAGAATGAGCATTCGATTAGATTAGATTAGATTCAATCTCAAACGGTTTAGTTTTTACAAGTTCTGAATGATCTAATTAAATGCAATTTGTAACCTAATCGAATCGAATGTTCATTCTGTCAGTACACGGTTTTGCGTCTCGAGTCTTTGTAATTTGTCGTTTATGTATCTATCGTTTAATTAATGTAATAATTATTAATATATTAAGTTAATTAGTTAAGGAAGTCATCTAGTTCATTAAGGATGTTTAACGAACTAGACTTAACATATGTTCCCTCATGATTCGTTAAGGATGTTTAACGAATCAGGGGGTGATTCGTTAAGTTTATTTTCTTAATTGTATTGTAACGAAGTGGGTGGCTAGTTTGTTACGGAATATGTAACGAACTAGACCCATCTTCTATATATAGTGGGTTCGTCCACTGTTAATTTAAGCATTGAGTTTAAGATATCGAAGCTCTGTCAAAATCGTTTCTCTCAATCTTCATCTTAATATTATACATACACACACACACACACATATATATATAAAATTAATAAATATACTTAACATTAACGTATAATCAATATATAAGCATCATGAGCTAGATCCGTATTATAGTTTATTAGATCTTAGATCTGAGTATTGGGATCAAACAAGTGGTATCAGAGCTTTCGGTTGCTCAATTGCTCTTGATTTGATTGAAATATTGGTATTTAAGGACTGTTAATTGTTATTTTGGTATTGTTGAATTTACAGTTTGAGTTTGAATCAAATTCAGTGTGAATTTGATTGAGGAATGGATTGATTTAGATTGGATTTGTATATGTCAAGGAATTAGGAAGGTATTGTGGATTGGAATTGGTAATTGGTTGTGTTTGTGATTGAATTGGTTCAGATCTGGATATGTTTGAAACAGGGGATTTGGTTTCGCGATAAGGTTACGAGTATTTTGGTAGTTAATTTGGATGATTTTGTGTATTAACGTATAAGTATTACTAATTTGAGTAGTGTTTTGGTGTTCTTCGTTTTTCCATAAATCTGGAAATTCCAGATGAAGATCTTCATATGTATTTAAAGATTCGTTATATTCTTGCTGGTTCGTTAAACATTGTTCACTAATTCGTTATCATAGTTCGCTATACTTTCTCATTAGTGTCTTTCAGTTCGTGAGACACGTGTCTTACTTCGTTAACTTTAATTCCAAAAACTTTTGCCACGTGGCAATAGTTGTCAGAGTTTGTTACAACCGTTGTAACAACCTGATTCGCTATAGTTGATTCATTATCAATTGTAGCTAATTAGTCACTTAATTCGTTAACAGTGTCTTAGTGATTCGTTATAGAAATTCAACAGTTCGTGATCTTAATTCGCTAAGTTTATACTTAGTGATTCGTTGTAGAGAACCATCTGATTCGTTAACCTATTTCGTCAAACTAATTCATTATTTTGACTTAATTTGTAGACCAGTTCGTTATAATCTACTTCGTGTGATACTGTTTCAGATTCGTTAACACTATTCCTGATTCGTTACCTGGACAACTTTCAATTCTTGAATTGTGATTCGTTAACTACTGTTTGTAGTTCGTTAACAAGTACTATTCACAATTCGTTAAGGTATTTTCATATTTGACCCTTGGATTTTGAAATATTGTTATTTAGCAACATGGCTGGTATGTATGCATTAGCTTCTCAAAATATGTTAATGCAAGAAATGTTACAACTGGACACTGAGATCGGTTCACATTCAAAATGTCCACGTTTAATGAAATTTAGCGATTTTGCTAAGTGGGAACCCCGTTTCCGTGCTCATCTAGGGTCGGTTCACCTGATTGTTCGTATTGCTTGGATGAGGTATACACCATCCCAATGATTGGAGATGAAACTATCGGGATTACACCTAAGGCTATCTCTCAATACTCTCAAGAAGAAAAGAAAGCGTTAGAGATTGAAACAAAAGCCTACTCTACCCTTACAATGGCTTTACCCGAAAACATCTTTCATCAAGTTGGTAGCAAAAATATTTGTGCTTCATTATTCCAACACATTCGTATGAGGAGTATGGGTAACACCGCTGAAAGCAAGAAGGTTATGCTCAAGTTTCAGTTTAGAAACTTTAACCTACTTAAGGGTGAGACTGTTGAAGAGATGACAACAAGGTTTAATCATTTGATAGCAGAGATGGACAAGATGAAGTTGGAAACGTCTGAAGTTGATAAGATTGACACCATTAAAAGTGCTTTACCGAGTTCTTACTCGACTTTCTTGATGGTTTTGAAAGAGAATAATTACTTCAATAATGAAGATCTGACAACATCTGAATTCATGCAAAAGATCTAAGCACGAGAATATGATCTTAAATGTCAGAAGTCTTCTAAGGATAATCAAGATCCTGCCATTTATGGTGGAAGTACGCCGTTGAGTTCAACAATTTCTCCTATTACCGCATTTCTTACACAAAATGCAAGTGATAATTTCTACACTGCTTGAAATTCTGGGTCATCTGTTGTTTCTGTTTCATCTGGAGGGTCTGGAAATTCATCACCTACAAATCAATTCTCATCACAACCAAATGTGAACATGAGGGAGGCCTTCATGACTTCATACGAGAATCTGGTTAGTAGTAAGATTGCAATGAGTGATTTGACTGATGAAGACTATGATCAAATTGATCCCGATGATTTGGAACTTATGGACTTAAAGTGGAATATGGCTATGATTGTCAGAAAAGTGAAAAAGTTTATGCAAAGAACCGGCAAAGATCTTCCATCATTAAACAAGAAGTTGGGATTTGATAAATTAAAGGTCAATTGCTATAACTGTCAAGAGTTTGGGCATTTTGCTAAAGAATGTGATAAGCCAAAGAAGGAGTACACTGGTCCCAGAAAGCAAGATCAGAATTCATCTGGTAAAAGTGGAAATGATGTGGGAAAGTCTTCTAGAACTAAACCGTCGTCTTCTGGATCACAAGCTATGTTGTCCAACTTGGATGGAGATGACTAGTCACAACGATTGCTGTGCAATAACAATCAAGCAAATCTGGCAATGTTTGGATCAACTAAGAATTTCCAAGATGCAAGTGGGAGCGAACTATCTTCTGACAATGATACCGAGTCTGATTCTGATGACTCATGTGAAATCTTCCGACTACTTTTGCTTGCATGGCCAAAATCAATGAGGTTAGTCATTCTGTTCTTTGTGTTGAATGTGAGAAAAACAAGCCTAAGTTAGATTCCTTGAAAAATCATAATGACTGTTTTGTGAAAGAAATTGCTTCACTAAAAGATACTTATCGACAATCTTTAGAATCTCAAATGAGATCTCGAGAAAAGATTGAAGCCTTGTCAATAAGTAATCATGATATTAAGGCCGAGTTATCTGTTAAAATGACGATCAATGATCAAAAGTTTCAAGAAATTTTGAAACATAGATCAAAGATAACCGAACTTGAGAATGAGGTTCTTGAGTTAAAGAACAAATTGGGAAAATTTAGAAACTCTTCCTTTTTGTTAAACTAAATAATAAAAGTATCTGGTAAGCAAAATGATTCAAAGAAAGGTATAGGTTTTGTTGAAATTCCACCACCTTTTCAGAATGATTACAAACCAAATCCTTTTGCTAGAAAAGAAGAGGATGTGATTGTAAAAGAACCTGTGATTTCAGAAAAAGCAAAACAAGTTAAACCTGAAAATGTTAACGCCCAATCTACAACTCTAAAAACTCATGTTGAAAGCAACCAATTCTTTGTTGAAAATGTTGATAAAGTTATCATTGAGGATGTGTTTGAACCTGAAATTATACACAAGAACAAGAACATTCCAAGTTCTTATCACATTCTTTGTGAACCTCATGAATTTGAGGAGGCTGTATATGGGTCACACACAATTCAGGTGAGACAAGAAGATCATGTTAAAGTTAAACCAGTGAAAGCTAAGAAACCAGAAAAGCCCAAAATTTCTGATGAGGATTTGTTGCGTTTCATCAATCCAAATGTTTCCAAGCCATCAACTGGTCGTGTGTTTAAATTAAAAGGAATAGACACGATGTTCACTGAGAAAGACATTCCAATTAGTACAATTAAACCGGAACTGATTGAAAGTGTTTTTCACAATGAAACCTCCAAGATTCAAGATCTTGAACGTCAGTATGCTCAAGCTAAAACATTAGTTACATCTGACCCCTTGACTAAAGCTAAGCAAGTCTTAAAACATGCTAAGAAAGTTCAGTTTGTAAAATCTACTGGAACCGATACTTTGCAAAGTTTTTCAAAATGCTCTAATCTAGATTTTTATTTGAGAAAGAAATCGCTGTCATCTGATGATTTGGCTAAGACTTTACCAAGAACGTGATTCATCATCCTTCTGTGTCATATGTTACTGCTAAATCTCAAAATGATCATGTGGACATGCGAAGCTGCTTTCTTTGCGGTCAACAAGGTCATGTTGTGAGAAACTGTGGACAGAAGAAATTTCAGAATCTTCATTCATTTATCAAGGACCAGTCGAAACCGGTTCCTTTGATGAAGGAGATTTTGAAACGACCTGCGTCGAATGATGGTGATACTCACATCATGTTCTCAAACGTGAATCCTTGATAGGTAGTTCATGTGAATGAAACTTATGGTTTAAGTTAAACCAAAGTTTGTTCCAACTGAACCGATATGCAAGAATCTGAACTCAAATGTCGTTCAAGCTGCTTATCTGAGACGGAAGTCTAAGAAGCCTGTAACTTATTCTCAAGTTGCTGAACAACATTTGAATTCAACCAAGTTTAATGTTACTCATGGAAATCAAAAGGTGCCCAAGACTGAGGCCTGGGCTGCCTTTTTGAACTAATCATTTTCTTTTGTGTGTAGGGTACATCCAAGACCATTTCTGGTGAAAACTGGATTATGGATAGCGGATGTTCTCGTCATATTACTGGAAATCTCGACCTCTTAACAAATGTGAGAAATATTCAAGGGGTTATGTGGCTTTTGCTGGGAATTCTGGGGGTATGATTACACAAGAAGGTGATGTTTCGAATGGGTATATTACATTTGAGAAGGTCAATTACTGTGGCAAATTTGACCATAACTTATTGAGTGTGTTGCAAATCTGTGACAAGAAATACACTACAATATTTACCGATAAAGAATGTCTGATTCTAAAACCGGGATATGTGATTCCCGAGGACATGGTTGTCATGAGATCACCTCGATCAAATGATATTTATGTCTTAAATATGAGCTCTGAAGTATCAACATCTATCGGAACATGTTTTGTCTCAAAAGCAACCGAGAAAGACTCTATTCTATGGCGTCATAGAATGGGTCACATTCATGTTCGTAAGATGAACTATTTAATGGCAAATGACATAGTTGAAGATGTGTCTTTGAAGAACTTTAAGTTATCCGACCACTGTATTGCTTGCAAAAAGGGCAAACAGAAGAAAAAGTCGCATTCTTCTAAGTTATTGAATTCCATTGATACTCCTCTTGAGCGACTTCATATGGATCTTTTTGTCCAGTGAATCGTGATAGTATATCTAGAGATTGGTATTGCCTGGTAGTTACCGATGATTATTCCAAATACTCATGGGTCTTATTTATGAGTTCGAAAGATCAAACACCTGTTCTTGTTCAAAATTTAATCACTAAGATCGAATCACTATACAAGCAAAAAGTGAGGAGAATTCGAAGTGACAATGGTACTGAACTTAAAAATATTGTATTGGATTTCTTTTGTGTACAAAAGGGAATTCATCTCGAATACAGTGCCCCATATGTACCACAACAAAACCATGTTGCTGAACGAAAGAACAGAACTTTGATTGAAGCTCCTAGAACTATGCTTGTTGATTCTAAGCTTCCTGTCCAATTTTGGAATGAGGCGGTGAATACTACGTGTTATACGCTCAATCGAGTTCTAACTGTTAAGAGACTCAAGAAGACGAGTTATGAGCTTTTGAATAATCGAAAGCCTAATTAAAAGTACTTGGAACCTTTTGGGTGTCCTTGTACGATGTTGAAAAAGGATGTGGGTAAGTTTGATGAAAAAGCCATTGAGGGATATTTCTTGGGTTATGCTTCTCCAAAGAAACGAGTATTTAATTTCACTTCTGGGTGTGTTGAGAAGTGGAACCATGTGGATTGTCAAAAGTACACCACACCTCCCAAGGGAAAGGTCCCGACTGGATGTTCGACTATGATGGCTTATTTAATTCATTTACTCCAACAACTGAACAACCAGATGAAGACCTGGTTCGTGCATATTTTGAAGATCAACTGGTAATCCCAAGATTTTCTAGTTCTAATGATGTTGAAGCTCCAACCGATGCTCCAACTGAAGATCCTCATAATGATTCTCCAGTTCTCATTGATAATGCATCCACTTCTTCTGATGATAATCCAGTTATTGAGCTTGATAGTGATGATTTATCTCATGAGCTGGGAGAACATTACACAAATTTATTTGAAAATTTTGTTGTTCCTGAGAATCCCACTCTTAGGATTCATAATTATCATCCAAAGGAAAACATCATTGGGGAATTTGATACGGAATTTCAAACACGTCATCAAGTTGCTTCGTCAAATGAGAATAATGTATTGTGTGCTTATAAAGATTTACATTCTTCTGGAATTGTAAATGTTGTCAAATTCAATTGCTTTCTATCCCAAGTTGAGCCAACGATGCCTCGTATGGCACTTCAAGATCCTTCTTGGGTAGAAGCCATGCAAGAGGAATTACAGCAGTTTGCACGTTTGGGTGTTTGGGATCTTATCGACAAACCCGCTAGAGTCAAGAAGGCGATTCCGACTAAGTGGGTATTTAAATGTAAGAAAGACGATCGTGGGGTGATCGTAAGAAACAAGGCCCGATTAGTGGTGCAAGGTTTCCATCAGCAAGAGGGTATTGACTACACTGATGTATATGCTCCGGTTGCAAGATTGGAGTCCATACGAATCTTTTTGGCTTATGCTTCTTACAAAAATATAAAAGTCTATCAAATGGATGTTAAAAGTGCTTTTCTCAATGGTGAACTACACGAGGAAGTGTTTGTGTTATAGCCTCCGGGTTTTGAAGACCCCGATTATCCTGACCGAGTTTATCGCTTAAACAAGGCATTATATGGTCTACATCATGCCCAGAGAGCTTGGTATGGCACGCTCGCCGACCATCTGATGGATAATGGTTTCAAACGAGGGACTGTTGACTGCACTTTATTTTACAAAAACATTGGTGATGATCTTCTCCTCGTTCAGATTTATGTCGACAACATAATCTTTGGGTCAACAAATGACGCGTTATGTAAGAAATTCGAAAAGTCAATGCAAACCAAGTTCGAAATGAGCTCGATGGGAGAGATAAATTTCTTTTTAGGGTTGCAGGTTCATCAGTCTGCAAAAGGAATCTTCATTCACCAGACTAAGTACGTGAACGACGTCTTGAGCTGATTCAAGATTACTGCCGAAAAAACCCCTTCTACTCCTCTCCCCGTGGGTCACAATTTATCACCGGATGAATTGGAGGATACTGTCGATCCTACCCTATATCGAGCTATGATTGGTTTGATGTATCTTACTACTTCTCGACCCAACATAATGTTTGCTGTTTGTTTATGTGCTAGGAACCAAGCTAGTCCCCGAGTGACTCACCTGGCAGTGGTCAAGCGCATTCTTCAATATCTGAGGGGCAATCCAGACACCGGGTTATGGTACCCCAAGGATGATACCTTTGATCTTACTGTTTATTCTGACTCAAACTATGGAGGATGCAAGATTAACTTTAAATCGACTACAGCAGGATGTCAATTTTTAGGAAGCCGGCTTGTTTCCTGGCAGTGTAAGAAGCAGAAAACGGTCTCCACTTCAACCGCTGAAGCTGAGTATGTTGCAGCCTCGAGTTTCTGTTCCCAGGTTTTGTGGACACAACAACATCTTCGCGACTACGGTTTGAAGTTTCTTACTACTCCCATTTTAATTGATAATTCTGCTGCCATTATCATCACCAAAAATCCCGTACAACACTCTAAAACAAAACATGTCGAAATTCGATATCATTTCATACGAGATTGCTTTGAAAAGAAATTAATTGACCTTGAGAAAGTATATACCGATTTTCAAAAAGCTGATTTATTAACCAAAGCATTTAACAAAACGCGTTTTCAGCTTTTGCTCGGTTTAAATGGCTTAAAGACCCTTGCGGATATCCTGAAACCAGGATAACTATCATTATTTTTCCTTTAATTTTTTTTTTTGTTTTGGATTTTAGGGGGTGAAAATAAAAAATACAAAAATATTGTGCTTTGAGTTTGTATAGATAAAACCCAAAAACATTAAAAAAGTAAAAAAATAAAAAATAGTGTGTTTTCATGTCTTTATTGTTTTTCTTTAAAATTTTGAAAATCCAAAAACATCTTAAAATTTGAAAATCCGAAAAGATTGTGAAATTTTTAGTTTTATTTATAAGAAAATTTGAAAATCAAAAAGATTTGGAATTTCTCGTTTGTATAGAAAAATCTGAAAAAGTCAAAAAGATTGTGTTTTATGTATATAAAGAGAAAAACCAAAAAGATTTTTGTATACGTTCGCTGAAAAGTATATCAATTACGCCTATTTGAAGGACATATACTTGTATATGTTTGGTCTTGATAATTTCTAGTAAATATTCGGGATAGCCATTTACCTGATAATGGAAAGTAGTTGGGGCCTTCGTTATGCTTTTTACTTTATTTTCTCGCTAAAAATCATGTCGGTTATTTAAATATGTGGAGCATGCTTGCATGTTTTGGTCATGTTATCTGCTTGTAGATTGATAGGATAGCCTTTAATCAATAGACTGAAAGCGACTGGGGTGATTAAATTCTTTTTGTTTTATGCTCCTCAAAATTTTGAGTTTTTAAAACAAAAAGAGAAAATGATAGTACATTGATTGCTTGACCGCAAATCCAGCAAGAAATAAGCTTAAAAGACTGAGCGCTTAATCATTGGTGCATTGATAGGTCTTAAACAAGCTGTTAGAGTAAAATAAGTGATATAAACATAAAGAAAAGCCAAATTGAAAGAGGTGTTAGTCTCTAGCAAAAATCTCGGTGAGGATGGCAGAAATGTAATAACCTGTCATACTCAAGCCTTATATTTGTTTGATCACCCAAAAATATAATAAAGCAAATAACAAGCGTTAGGATACTGGACACTGTGAGTCTTTATGAGGCTTAATCATCTGGGTATTCATAAGCATGAATATTTCCACTCTCTTTTAGAGCAAACCCAAAGTCATTAAACTTGATCACTGCTGTACTCCGTACAATCTAAATTACTGACTTGATCAAAATCCACTGTTAGTCATTCATTTGTTCCTCCCTTGAGCGTCTCAATACCAATAAGAAACGGACCCCAGGGGATACAATGTATGTAAGCCAACAGATGGACTCGTGCATACTCACTCATAGTAAACTTGATGCATTGCTCAAAAGTTCTAAAAAACTTTAAAAATTTTGATCAACACTATAATGGTTTAAGTCAAGTTGGGGTGATTTGGTAAAAATCAAATTAAGCTTGAACCGAGATTAGAGGCTGATAGTTTCTGATATTTAGTGCACTAATTGAACCATTAATCATATCATAAAAATGCTTGAAAGTTTGTTATAAGATTTAAGTGGACAACAATATCAATGACCGACTTAACGCCAGTCATAATATCGCTGAAATATAAAACTGTGATGGAAGAGCAACTGGTCAATATGATTCTCTGCTCAAACTCAACAAAAATCCAAATATATGTACTGCTTTTGAAAAACCATGCAAAAACACAAAAACATTTTCTATTCTATGTTTTTCATTTTCGGATATTTCTTTTGTAAATATTTCAAGTAAAAAGGTCAAAATACCAAAAGATTTTTCTTTTTCACTTTACATATTATTTAATTTTTTAAGTTATATGTTTCAAAACATAAAACACATTAAGGTATTTGGTCATTGGGATACGGGATCTCGTTGATTTAATTTAAGTTAATTTAATTGGTTTAATTATTTAATTTTTAATTATTCATTTCTAATTATTTATATTTAAATAATTCTTTTATTTTTTTATTTATTTAATTTAAAATTACATAATTTGATTATTTAATTTAAAATTATTTGATTATTTTAAAATTATAACGAATTAATTGTGATTCGTTAACTTTGATTCGTTTAAAGTAACAAATTAAAGCCATTTATAACGAATTGAGTTCTAATTCGTTAAGATTAATTCGCTTCCGCTACTCTGTAACGAATGGCTTATAATTCGTTAAGCGTTTAACGAATCACTTTGAATTCGTTATGCCAGCTGTTAAGTTAAGATGACGAATCACCTGATTCGTTAATTCAAAATTCAAACGAATCAGATGATTCGTTACATTGGAATTCGTACTGTGTCAATCTATGTTGGGATGCGTGAAAACGATTCGTATCACTATTAATTGTCTTCTTCTCAAAATCGTACTGTTACCCTGCTCAAAATTTCCAGAATTTTGACCTTCATTTTTCCGTGTTTTGATCATATATTCGTGATCCTAAGGTATAGACGATCATAACGTGCTACATTTCGTCAAATTTGATGCATGTTTGATAGGTTTATTGCTTGATTAAGTTACCGAGTTTTAGAGGTTTCTATAAACCTTAATTTACTCGCTTATACCTTGTTTTGGAACATCATATTGATATCATTGTAATGGCAATATGATTCCGAGATCCATTGTGATCATTGATTTGGTTTTGTGTTGTTGACTATATTTGTATCGATCTGCAATTGCACTGTTGACTTTTTAGGTTCTTTGTAATTTTGACCTTGACCAATTGAGTCAAACATTAAGCTAAATTGGCCATTCGTTATGCAATTCAAACGAATCAGGATAACGACTCATATTTATAACGAATCAGATTTGCATTCGTTATTTATAAAGAATTAGACTTTAATTCGTTATCTTTTCATAGTAATTCGTTAGTCCTAATTCGTTAACCATTTACTTGATAGCGAAGTAGCTGATTTGTTATAACAAATTGCCATTTTTTATAACGAATCAAATTGTTATACGAATGGCATAATTATTATATTTTTAAATTAAAAGTATTTATAAATTGGCTTAATTGTAATCTTTTAATTATATATATATATATATATTATTTAACTAAGTATTATGTTTATTATTACTGATTTTATACTATGTATATACAGTAGTATGGCCAATAACATGGAACAAGATCCCCCGGTTGCTGATCAACAACAACAGCAACAACAACAACAACAACAACAACAACAACAACAACAACAACAACAAGAACATGAGTTACCGATGCTTCCGTACGACAAAAAGCATAATATCTGTGCTTTTGTCGGTAAAAATTTTGCCGATGAAGATGTATTTGGGGATCTACTAACAGTTATTAGGCGTTCGGTTATACACTTTGATGTGACTGCTCAGCCAAAAGTTTATCTAAGCATTATACGTCAATTCTAGAATACAGCCAAGTATGTTGAATTTGAAAACCATATTGAAGCTACAATCAACCAAACGCCTATCACTGTTGATACTGATGTGATCCGACGAGTGCTTCGGTTTGGAGATACAATTGATCATCCGTGTGAGTTTGATAAAAGGTTGATCAAGGGTTTGTTTCGTAGAGTATTCTATGGTGGTAACATTGAAGTATCCATGTATAACAAGAATGGATTATGCCCAACGTGCAAGTATTTATTACATGTACTAATCCATTGCTTAGGAGTTCGTGAGGGTGGTTTCGATGAATGCCGGATTATGCTACAATCTGCATTTGTTTCTTTGATCTTGAACAATCCTTTCAACTTCTCGGAAATGATTTTTAATCATCTTAAGAAACAATGCCTTCAAATGATTCAACGAAAGAAGTTTCTCTTGTATCCTCGGTTCCTCCTGTTAATTATTGAAGATTTTATTCCCAATCTGGTTATAGATCAAGCAGTTGTGAATGATGTGTTGCCGCTTGAGCATATGTCGGCTGATAATGTACGATGGATGAAGATTTATAGGAAAGATCCTCCATAGACCAAACGTTCGATTGGTCATCTGGTGAATCCAGATTATATATGTCCTGACAATGATTGCTGGATCCATTATGATTCGGATCCTGAGTGTGAGGAAGGATCAAGTGGGAATGAGGGTGATGATAATAATGATGATGGTGGTGATGGGGATAATGGTGGTAATGGTGCTGCTATTGCTGAACAAGAAGCTGCGGTTGAGGCGGCATTAGCTGTTACTTTTGCTGCTCAACGCAAGAGAAAAGGGAAAGAATTAGCTGTTGAAGGATCCTCGAAACGTCGAGTGACCGCTGGAGCTAGTGTATCGTTCGGAGTTCCACCTCCAAGTACATCTATTACTCAACGACCGGCGGTGCCGCTTACTACTAGCACCCCGGAACTTACATTGACGATCACGCTGGCGTAGGATCCTAGGTTTGGCATGATTCCACATTCAGTATTATCTACTTTGCCAAGGCCTTCAACTGCTACCTCGGTGGTCTCTCCTACACCGATGATGTTGCCTCCACCACCGTTGGACATCTCATTTATGAGACTTAATCATCCACAAGGTCCAGTTCAACCTATCCCTCCATCGTTTCATGCAATGTCTCAGGATCAGCAGACAAACATGCTTTTGAGCTTACTTCATCTCTATGAAAATCAAATGTCTCTGATCTTTTGAATCAAGAACGTCTCATGGAGAATCAGAAAAATCTGTAAAGTCATGTCTCTTTCTGTTAAAAGGAGACAAAAGCCCTTCGTGAGATTGTTATGTCTCAGGGGGTGAAGCTGAAAGAGCAAGAAGACCTTATCTTGCAACTGATTTGCAAGGACGACGCACTAAAGAAACTCAAAAACGGCGATGAAGATCCTGATGCGTCGGGTGCTGGAGGAAGTGAGCCGAAACAAGCTCACGGTTCGTCCTCTGGTGCGGGTACAAGTGCTGCTGATGATTCAGGAAAGCAGATTATTGTGTATCGTGACTATACAGCCACCAAACCCATTGAGATGATTGAAGCTAACACTATTATCTTTGTTGATGGATCAGGGGTGGTTAGAAGTGTTGTGAATAAGGATGAGATTGAGGAGGGACAGTTTGTAGAAAGGTCACTAACATGAGAGCAGATTTCGTTACTGCTTGGCTTGAATGATGATTATTTGACCGTGTTAGAAGCCGAGCCTGATGTGGAAGTTGAAAACGATTAATAGATCTTAAATGATCCAACTGTTCAGATGAATACGGTCTTTATTTATGAAGACGAGGAGATAGAGATTGAGGATATGACAGCTAAGGAATACCCTAATCTGTTTCAACACACCAATGTTGATCAGGGGGCTCCGGTATTTACTGAGGAAACGGTCAAAGCAGTTGAGGACCATTTGGATAAAGTATCAAAGGGTAAACGTGTGATTGATACAAGATTTGACTCTATCAATGATCCGTCCGTGGCTGACATTCAAAGATGGTTTTGTTATCGAAGCAAGAAGTCTCATAAAATTATTGGGGCTTATCGGTATGTGGATCAAGAGCAGAAGGATGAAGCTGTTGCTCGAGCCCAAGCAAATCAGATGACATCTTTCAAGACCGTGTCTAAAGTTCAATGTGATATTATTTCATGGCTCTTTGATCCTGATTTGAAAGTTTGTATTGTTAAATGGGAGAGAGGCATTCAATAATATGAAAAGATTATCGATGTTCTCTCCTTACCGCATTGGGATGTTCGTAGCCTCGCGTGTCGGCCGTTTATAAACCGTGGGGGTGATCGAATCGCAGATTGGTTTCATCAACATCTGCTATTCGAGGTCAACCATGGGTTTAAATTTCTTAAACCACAGGTTCCTACTTGCAAGCGTATCAATGAGATTGATCCAAGGACGGGCTGGAGAAAGTTGGTTCTTATAGTAAAGCTGCCAAAGAATATGAAGCGTGTGCCGGTGAAAACGTTGAATCAACACATGTATTTATCATTCAACCGTTGGTTCTACGACAACCGAACTGGCGAGGCACTTATTGTCTTGGGTAAAGGGTTAAAGACCGAGATGATAAAGATCATCGATCCGATGTGGCTCGTGAACTTGACAGAGACCGAAAACGACGTGCTTTTTAAGAATAAGATTTTATTTGAGACTATGACCGAGCAATGCAATTTCAGCGTGTTGTTCATGTGTGTCACGAGCATGGTATTCACAGTTGCTGAGATTGGCAAAGCAAGCGCTTCAAATAATTTAAAGACAAAGAGCTCAAAACGAGGGGGTGTCATTTAGTACACGGTTTTGCGTCTCGAGTCTTTTTAATTTATCGTTTATGTATTTACCGTTTATATAATGTAATAATTATTAAGATATTAAGTTAATTCGTTAAGGAAGTCATCTAGTTCGTTAAGGATGTTTAACGAACTAGACTTAAGTTATGTTCCCTCCTGATTCGTTAAGGTTGTTTAACGAATCAGGGGGTGATTCGTTAAGTTTATTTTCTTAATTGTGTTGTAACGAAGTGGGTGGCTAGTTCGTTACAGAATGTGTAACGAACTAGACCCATCTTCTATATATAGTGGGTTCGTCCACTGTTAATTTAAGCATTGTTTTTAAGATATCTAACCTCTGTCAAAATAGTTTCTCTCAATCTTCATCTTAATATTATACATACACACATATATATACAATTAATACATATACTTAACATTAACGTATAATCAATATATATAAGCATCATGAGCTAGATCTGTATTATAGTTTATTAGATCTTAGATATAAGTATTGGGATCAAACACATTCGATTAGATTAGATATTTCATTTATTCGATTTCATCTCTTATTCGTTTAGAGTGTCTTTGTCCTTTATAGATTTCTGATTCTTTATTCGAATGGAGATTCGATTACTCATGACTTAGAATTTCTTGAGTCTTTCTTTTCTAATCAAATGGACATTCGATTACTTGGTACTTGACAGATTCTGTATACATTATTGGTCTAATCATATGGGCATTCGAACACATTATTCTTGTCATAATTTTCAGAGTTGATGTTCTAATCGAATAAGCATTCGATCACTCATTCCTTGAATATTTTCCCAACATCACATCTCTAATCGAATGATCATTCGAATGATCGCTTACTAATCGAATGTCCATTCGATTACATTTGCCATTCCAATCGAATACAGTAATCAAACTAACAAGATATCCAAACATCAACCCTTTTAACATATTTATTGTAAAATTGTGATAGTTTCAGATCAAAAATACCAAGTTTAAAAAGATAAAGGATCACAAATGTAAAGTTCTTATTTCCTGAGTAATTGTGATACGCGACGGATCAGAAGACAAGCTCATCGCGAAGGGCTTGGTTACAAACCCAAAAAAATGGGTACGTAGCGATACGCGACTGCCAAACAACCAATGTCATCGCGTATCGCGATGACGTGGTCTGACATGTGCGACACATGTTGCCATGTGTCAACTGGTGGCATTACGTGTCACCACGTGGCATCGCGTTTGCCACATGGTAGCCCTAGTTGTGACTGGGCAGACCTACGTCGCGATACGCGACGGGTCAAGCAAGGGGCCATCGCGTATCGTGATGGGTCGCAGAAAACTCTATAAATAGCAAGCTCGGCCATCTCATTCCAACACACCAACATTCACACATCTCTCTAAACCTCGTAAAACGTACCCTCGATCACCTCGTAAAATGTGCCCGAATTCCTCGTATTTCGTGCCACTAAACCATAAATACCCGAAGTACCGACGACGTCATTTCAAAGTTTGAGCCATCACGAGACGACCCGATGACCTTCTCGAAGTATGTGCCATGAAGATTGTGTGCCTCGATAAATGTGTCAAAAGAAGGGTTGGTCAAGAAGATATAGAAAACGATGCGGCGTCGAAGTGCTGCTAGATTGTATAGGGTTTCTATAAGCCAATCAAGGTAGGCATAATTCCCGAATAAAATAATAAAGGCTTAATACCCTAAGTCGAGGATATACTCGATACCTCGATGAATAACAAAAAGAAATCATAACAAAGAAAAAAAAGAGATAAATGTGATTATAATATGAATCCTTGTTATAAATGTTATTTAAGATTATTATTATTCTTAGATAATAAGTAAAAGAAAGTATATGTTTCTTAAAGAAGAATAAACGTAGGGTTTTAAAGAAAAGTAAATAAGTTAAAAGAAAGAGTTTTAACTTATAAAAGAATAGAAAGAAATAATACTTTTAAACTAAAGGTTTAAAGTAAAGAAAGATTGTTTTGATCTAAAGGTTCATAAAGAAACTATAATCGAGGCTAAGATTATAAAAAGTTACTAGAGGTCTTAAGACGGATTGAATATCCGACTAATAAAAAAGTTATACTCTTACTATAGGTGCGAGATAGCAAAGAGAAGGGAAAGACCCTCGGACAGTGTATTGAAGCTGGTAAAAAAGAAAAGGTGAATACGCCCCAACTTTACAAACTTGTTTAATCGAGTTAAATAAATGAAAAAATTATATGAGATTACGTATCTCTAAAACGTTATAAAAACAAGTAATCGACCGCCCTCAGGCTGTCGTGTACGTTTGTTTGGATCCTTACATATGTGATAAAAAGTCGGTGGGCACACCGCACCACATTGGCCATGACCTCCGCCACGATGGGCCGAACATAAGTTACGTCCATGTGAGACTGACCGTGTGTATACGTATGGTACGTAATTAATGTCGAACGCAACGGTGTTTGTTGGGGTGTCTTGTGTGAGACTTAGTTTATAATTGTGGTTGTTTTTAAAACTTGATTATTCCTAAGCCATGATGGGTCGGACCTAAGTTATGTCTCGAGGGGTAATCAAGTAAAAGAAAACATTATCGCGTCAGCATATTCACCAGCATGTGTTGCTGACATATTTTCTAAACATTTTGTAGGTAATCAAGAATATGAGCTTGGGATGCCGAAGTGCTTACGATATTCGATGGCTTGGATTATTTTGTTAACATAAAAATATGAAATGGTGGTTTGTAATAAATAAGTAGTAATTTGTAAACACTAAACGGGAACTTTTAAATCCCTTGTTTTGTTAATATAAATATAATATTTTAACTCACGCTAATATTTCCGCATAAAACCCGTAACTCTGATTTAATTACAAATGTGGTACCAACATATGTGTCGCATGCCTAGACCGTGGGTCTGGGGTGTGACAAGTGTTGGTATCAGAGCCATCGATCTTATCGAATTAGGTATTAAATAATAATACCTAAGCTTCGATCAAAGTGAATATAGGAAAAATATTTTATTACTTGTTTTATTTAAATAGGGATAAGATAGGTTGGTAACCTTTTCTATCCATCCTCAATCTAAACCACCCAACCCATAGATGTCTTTCAATAAAATGATGGATATCTTTATGAGAGACTCAAGGAAGGCTGGAAATCCCGAACCCCTACCGAAGGATAATATGAGCGAGGATTACTACGAAGCTTTCTTAAATCAAGACCACACGATCGACCGAACCAAACTGATATACTTCCCCGACACTGAACAATGTCCGATAGACCTACCCGATGATCCACCGATGCAAAGGAACGATCCCCAAAAACACTCAAGTTATCATCCATCAAGCATACCTATGTACCATCCGTCCGACATCCCGACGTATCATCCGTCCGATGTCCCGACATATCATCCGTCTGACGTTCTAACGTATCAACCATCGAATCCTCATCCACTGTATGCATTCCTCTCCAACAAGCAAATCAAGGAGGAACCCAAGTCTGATTCGTCTGATTGGATGCAATGCCACTATGGACCAAAGAAGATGGCATACCATAACTTTTACTCTTGATGTAGCGGATTCTCATCCCAATTCTTCTGAAGGACCGTCCCGAAAGCCAAAGATGAGAGTTATGATGCCATACGAATATTTCTGTCTACACCCGATTATGCATGAGACTGCAAAACTGATGGAAGAAGAAGAACCTGATGAGGAGGAAGATCCGAAAGAGGAAGAAGACCCTGAGGAAGAACCGAAAAAGGAAACGACGCCAATAGAAGAACTATCTGATTGTGATTGCCCGCCAAGTCAAGGATGTGTGCAACCCTTCTTCCACAAGAATCCAAAATATGGGTCCCTAGACCCCTATGTTCAATACCTTCAAAGCATAATGAACAAGTCTCCACAAAGTTTTCCACCGTATCAAGGCAAGATTCCGTCAGTCGAAGAACAAGCCAAAGAAATACGTGAGCAAGATGAAGCTGTTGAAGCATTCTTCAATTACCCATCTGACGTGACATCATCACCATACCCCAAGAACCACTACGACATCGTTATGATGGGGTACCATGATCCGCCATCTCGATATGGATACCCGAACGAGATCCTACGGACGGATCGTTGATGGAGCCAAGAAGAAGAAGATAAGAGATAAGCTTCTTAAAAATTGTAACAAGATGACCAAGATGGTGAAGAAATACATGAAGGACTGAGGACTCGAAGTGAATCGAATAGTGATGTTGTGATGTGTGTTAAGTTATGTGATGTAATATTGTGTAATAAAGAACGCTTATCGTTCTGAAAATAAGGATAGGAATATATATCGAGTAACGATATATATATATGGGTGGGATCTAGAGAGAACTCCTCTTAAAGAGAGAACTAGAGAACTAGTAAAGAATTATTTTTAACTATTTTTAAAAAATTATTTTGTGATTTTTTTTTCTTTCCTCCTTCTAATAAGTTGATATTGTTCCTAAAAAAAATAAAAAAAAACACCCGTCGATGTAATGCGTATGTGCATTAATGTGTATTTTATATATAAAATAGTGTTTTATTGCATATAATACAACACAAATACATTATCTAATACACACTATTGAATATATGCAAATACAACACTAATAATTGTATGCAAAATACATTATTGCATATATGTAATACAAAAGTAATGCACATATGCACTATATCGATTTTTTTTAATTTTTGTATATAATATAACACTATTGAAAATATACAATACAAACAACCATATAGATGATATTCACACTATTTCAAATATCAAAATATATACTATTGCACATATGCATTATAAAAAAAGTCGGTGTATTGCATATATGCATTACTCGTTAATTTTTTTTATTTTTTTTTATTTTTTGTAAAATAACAACATATAAGAAGGATGAAAGAAAAAAAAATTTGAAAAATATTTTTTTTAATTAAATTAAAAATACTTCATTATTAGTTCTCTAGTTCTCGCCATAAAAGGGAGTTCTTTCATGATCATCTCCCTATATATATATGTGTGTGTGTGTGTTTGTAATAATATATATATATATATATATATATATATATATAAGTTTGAGTAATGAATAAAATGTGTATTAAAGAAAAGAATGTTATTTAAATTTCAGAAAAAAATGTCAATACAAAATAACGCTGAAGCTTCTCGAAAGGAAGCAGAAAATAGAAAAGAAAAAGAAAAAGAACAAGAAGAACAAATCCCTGATAAATTCATGAATCAAATCCAAAAGATGATCAAAGAAGCCGTTAGAGCGGAATCTCAAGCTAGAACTCAATCTACGAAATCTCAGTCTGTTGAACCTTCTCGAAAATCCATCAAATCCCTCCCAAAACCTTCTCATATTGAAGAAAACGTTCATGAATCAAATGTTGATGGCAGAGTTAGACAAAAGTTTAAGAAATTGAAAATCAAAAACTGCTCCTTCAAAGACTTTAAGTATTTTGGACCCAAGTAATTTTATGGCGATAAAGGCGCCATTGCGACTATTAGATGGCTTGAGGAGATGGAATCAGTTGTGATAATAAGCAAGTGTTCTGAACAAGAGAAGATCCAGTATTCTCCCCAAATGTTCAAAGGCGAAGCTCTAGAACGGTGGAATACACTGATAATGAGCAAGGGAAGACAAGTGTTGTACAACATGATGTGGGAGGAGTTTAAGGAGATGATGATGGAAAAGTTCTGGCCGATGCATGAAACCGACCAAATACAAATAAAATTCATAAATCATAGAATCGTAGGAAGCAATCTCCGCGAGTACAACACAAAGTTCCATAAATACTGCCGTTTAGTGCCCCAGCTGGTAACCCCCGAGTCCAGCAAAGTCACTCGTTATATTTGGGGACTGCCACAGGAAATCCGCGACATGGTGAGGTCACACCTCCCACAAACCGCCGACTCTGCGATGGAGTTGGCTGGATATCTGATGGGCGATATGATCCGCAACAAAGAAGAAGAAAAGAAAGTAGTGCCAACTCATAACAACAAAAAGACCGTAGGAGTTTCCTGATTCAAGGGAAAAAGTATTGACCAACACAAGTAAGGAGTTAACTCCGACTTCTTGCAATGCAAGACTTGCAAGAAATATCACAAGGGTCGCTGCCACTTCGCTCTGTCCTCTACCACAACCGTCTGCGACTCGTGTCACAGACCCGACCACGCAACGGCGGATTGTTGGAAGAAGACCATGACTTGTTACAGCTGCAAAGAAATGGGTTATCTGAGCTTTGAATGCCCTACGAACAAACCCGCCATTGGTGGTGCGGATGAAAGTGGACAAAGAAACGAAGCCAAGAAAGGCATGCAACGGTCTTTATGCTTGACACCAGAAAAGCGGCTGACATACCGGAAACCATCACCGGTACGTTCTTAGTTAACGACATGTATGAGAGATGTTTTGTTCGATTCAGGTGCCAAATTATTTTTTATAGATTATAGCTTTTGTATTCTATTAAACGAACCTTTAACGAAACTAAATAAAACTCTAAACGTCGAGACCGCTAGTGGTGAAATCGTTAAAATCTCCGAAGCCCTAGAAAATGTAAAAATCTTATTATCTAGTTATTTTCTGCCTATTGAATTGTTGCCAATGACTCTTGCTGGTTTTGACATTCTACTTGGTATGGATTGGTTATCCAACAACCATGCTCGTATCATTTGCAATAGCAAAACCGCTGAACTTCGAGCCCCTGATAAATGAACCATTCGAATTGAAGGGGATAAAGACGCTGACCAAGTTAGCATAATCTCCATGATAAGGGCTAAAAAATGTTTAAATCAAGGATTCTTAGCATTCATGGCCTGCGACACCGAAGAATCAAAACAAAAAGAATTAAAAGATGTACCAATCGTTTCAAAATTCTCTTATGTATTTCCCGACGTACTTCCTAGGATCTCTCCTGATAGAGAAGTCGATTTAGGATCGATCTTATGCCTGGAACTGCACCAATCGCCAAGGCTCCATACCAACTAGCACCAACTGAGATGAAAGAACTGAAGAAGCAATTAGACGAACTAATTGAGAAGGGTTTCATTTGACCGAGTTCATCGCCATGGGGAGCGCCAATACTTTTCATGAGAATGTGTATCGAATACCGAGCATTGAACAACTTCACCATCAAGAACTGATATCCACTCCATCGAATCGACAATCTTTTCGACCAACTTCAAGGCGCGAGCTATTTCTCTAAAATCGATATGCGTTTTGGTTATCACCAACTTAAGGTTCAATCCGAAGACAATCCGAAAACCGCGTTCCAAACAAGGTATGGCCATTATGAGTTCACGGTCATGCCGTTTGGTCTCACTAATGCCCTAGCCGCGTTTATAGACATGATTAATCGAATTTATAAGCCTTACTTAGATAACTTTATCGTATTCATCGACGACATACATATTTACTCTAAGTCTAAGGACGATCATGAAACTCATCTCTGAACCTTACTTGAGTTACTTAGAACTCAGAGATTGTACGGCAGTTCTCAAAGTGTGAATTCTGGCTTCACGAAGTACAATTCCTTGGACACATCATAAATGTGAAGGGAATGCAAGTTGATCACGCAAAGATTGAAGCTATCTCTAAGTGGTAGATTCCAAAATCGCCAAACGAGATCCAAAGTTTCTTAGGTTTGGTCGGCTATTATCGAAGGTTAATCAAAAACTTTTCTCATATCGCTGTTCCCCTAACTTCTTTAATTAGAAAAAACATCAAGTATGAATGAGGAACCAAACAACAAGAAGCGCTCGATATACTTAAACAAAAACTCACCCAAGCACCTATACTGGCCTTGCCAGAAAGTATCGAGGATTTTGTTGTCTTTAGTGACGTGTCTCATTCTGGTTTAGGATGTGTACTAATGCAACGAAAGAAAGTAATCGCCTACACCTCTCGTCAGCTTAAGGTACACGGAAAGAACTACACAACTCACGATCTAGAGTTAAGCACCATAATCTTTGCCATAAAGATATGGAGGCACTATCTCTACGGAGTCACATTTATGATGTTTACCGATCACAAAATTCTTAAACATATCTTTGAACAAAAAGAGCTCAACATGCGTCAAAGGCACTGGATGGAAACCCTGAACGACTATGACTGTGAAATTGTTTAAAATGAAGGGAAGAATAACGTTGTAGCTGACGCCCTAAATCGTAAAAACCATGAAAAGCCAAGAAGAGTCCGAGCGTTAAGATTAGAACTTCAAGTTGATCTCATCCAACAAATGAAATCCGCCCAACTCCAAGCGATCAATGAAAATAAGATCTCCGACGAAAAACGTAACGGCACCATTGACTCGCTAGTCAAGGGTGACGATGGTATACTTAGAATGGGAAACCGGATTTTGGTACGAATCGTTGGGGACTTACGTGAAAAGATCATGAGCGAAGCTCACAAGTCCAAATACATGATGCACCCCGATGGTGACAAAATTTATCAAAACCTAAATCCAAACTACAGGTGGAATGGAATGAAAAGGGAAATCTCTTTTTATGTGGCAAAATGCTTAACGTGTTTGAAAGTCAAGGCTGAATATCAAAGCCCTCGGGATTGCTTCAGCAACCTGAACTCCCCATATGGAAATGGGAATTAATAACAATATACTTCATCACGAAACTCCCAAAAACAAGTCGTCAACATAATGCCATTTGGGTTATCGTCGATAGATTAACCAAATCCGCTCACTTCATACCAATCAATGAATATTACTCAATGGATAGATTAGCGCGTATCTATGTGAACAACATCGTTGCTTTGCATGGAGTACCGTTATCTATAATTTCTGATCGAGACAGCCGATTCACGTCTCATTTCTGGAAAAGATTCCAACAAACGTTAGGAACGCAATTAAACCTTAGCACCGCCTATCATCCTCAAACTGATGGGCAAAGCGAAAGGACAATTCAAACGTTGGAAGATATGCTCCACGTTTGTGTGATAGACTTAGGTGGAAGTTGGGACGACCATCTACCTCTAATGGATTTCTCGTATGATAATAGCAATCACACGAGTATTCAAGCCGCATCGTTCGAAGCGTTGTATGGCCGAAAATGTAGAACGCCCGTGTGCTGGTCTGAAACTGGAGATAATCAATTGTCTGGACCCGACATAGTCTAAGAAACCACCGACAAAGATTTACAAATCCGAGAAAGACTTAAGACGACATGTTATCGCCAAAAGAGTTACGCCGATGTCCATCGTAAGCCATTGGAATTCAACATAGGTGATAAAGTTCTTATAAAGTTTCTCCATGGAAAGACGTTGTTCGCTTCGGCAAGAAAGGAAAGTTAAGTCCTCGATTCATTGGACCTTTCGAGGTACTTGAACGAGTTGGTATTGTTGTATACCATTTGCGACTACTTGAGGAAATGAATGGCGTCTCTAATTTGCGTAAATGCTTAACCGATGAATCTTTTCTTTGCCTTAAAAAGATGTCGAAATTAATGAAAATTTAAAATTCGTAGAACGACCAATACAAATCGATGATTCAAAAACAAAGAAATTAAACAGACGTACTTTGAAAATTGTGAAAGTAAAATGGGACTCACGAAAAGGCCCCAAATACACTTGGGGACTTCAATATGAAATGAAAAAAAAGTACCTCCACTTGTTCAAAGAGCGAATCTCGCGGACGAGATTCATTCCAAGATTGGGAGGATGTAACATCGTGAAAGTTTCGGATCAAAAATACCAAGTTTAAAAAGATAAAGGATCAAAAATGTAAAATTCTTATCTCTTAAGCCATCACGATACGCGACGGATCAGAAGACAAGCACATCGCGTATCGCGAAGGGCTTGGTTAAAAGCCCAAAAAAATGGGTACGTAGCGATACGCGACAGACAAAAAACCAACGTCATCGCGTATCGCGATGAAGTGGTCTGACATGTGCGACAAGTGTTGCCACGTGTCAACCGGTGGCATGATGTATCGCCACCTGGCAGCCCTAGTTGTGACTGGGCAGACCTACGTCATGATATACGACGGGTCAAGCAAGGGGCCATCGCGTATCGTGATGGGTCCCTAGAAAAGTCTATAAATAGCAAGCTCGGCCATCTCATTCCAACACACCAAAAATTCACACACATCTCTCTCTCTCTAACATCTCTCTAAACCTCATGAAACGTACTCTCGATCACCTCGTAAAACGTGCCCAAAATCCTCGTATTTCATGCAACTAAACCATTAACACCCGAAGTACCGACGACGTCATTTCAAATTCTGAGCCATCACGAGACGACCCGATGACCATCTCGAAGTACGTGCCGTGAAGATTGGGTGCCTTGATAAACGTGTCAAAGGAATGGTTGATCAAGAAGATAAAGAAAACAATGCGGCGTCGAAGTGCTGCTCGATTGTATAGGATTTCTATAAGCCAACCAAGGTAAAAATAATGCCTGAATAAAATAAAGAGAAAATAACAAAGGCTTAATACCCTAAGTCGAGGATATATTCGATACCTCGATGAATAACAAAAATAAATCATAACAAAGAAAAGAAAGGAGAGAAATGTGATTATAATATGAATCCTTGTTATAAATGTTGTTTAAGATTATTATTATTCTTAGATAATAAGTAAAAGAAAGTATATGTTTCTTAAAGAAGAATAAACGTAGGGTTTTAAAGAAAAGTAAATAATTTAAAAGAAAGAGTTTTAACTTATAAAAGAATAGAAAGAAATAATACTTTTAAACTAAAGGTTTAAATTAAAGAAAGAATGTTTTGAACTAAATGTTCATTAAGAAAATATAATCTAGGTAAAGATTATATAAAGAGACTAGAGGTATTAAGACGGATTGAATATCCGACTAATAAAAAGTTATACTCGTACTGTAGGTGCGAGATAGCAAAGAAAAGGGAAAGACCCTCGGACGATGTATTGAAGCTGATCCAAAAGAAAAGGTGAATACGCCCCAACTTTACAAACTTGTTTAATCGAGTCAAATAAATGAAAAGAATAACATGAGATTACGTATCTCTAAAACGTTATAAAAAAGTAATCACTAGCCCTCACACTGTCGTGCACGTTTGTTTGCATCCTTACATATGTGGTAAAAAGTCGGTGGGCACACCGCACCACACTTGGCCATGAGCTCCGCCACAATGGGCCAGATCTAAGTTACGTCCTTGTGAGAATGACCATGTGTATACGTATGGTACCTAAGTAATGTCTAACGCTGCGGTGTTTGCTGGGGTGTCTTGTGTGATATTTAGTTTATAATTGTGTTTGTTTTTAAAACTTGATTATTCCTAAGCCACGATGGACCGGACATAAGTTATGTCTCGAGAGGTAATCAAGTAAAAGAAAATATTTTCGCGTCAGCATATTCACCAGCATGTGTTGCTAACGTATTTTCTAAACATTTTGCAGGTAATCAAGAATAGGAGCTTGGGATGCCGAAGTGCTTAAGATATCCGATGGCTCGGATTATTTTGTTAATATAAAAATATGAAATGGTGGTTTGTAATAAACAAGTAATATTTTGTAAACACTAAACGGGAACTTTTATATCCCGTGTTTGTTAATGTAAATATAATATTTTAACATACGCTAATATTTACGCATAAAACCCGTAACTCTGATTTAATTGCAAATGTGGTACCAATATATGTGTCGCACGGCTAGGCCGTGGTCTGGAGTGTGACATTTATGGGTTCATGCCCACTAAGTATTAAGATCTGGGCAATCATAACCCATGTTTAACCACTTCTTCTGGGTTTATTAACCTCAAACCTGTCTGAAAAACCCTTAAACGCAACAACTATACAAAACATGATAAAAACTCAATTAAATCAACACACATGCTCCTAAGATATCGATAACAAGATTATAACTCCAGAAATTAAGAAATACAGCGTAAAAAGACACAACTGGTCATGAACAGTCCGTCAAGAAATATTCTTGAGCCCAGTAACAAGAGCAAGAATCAAAACACAGAACATATTATACCACGGGAAACAAATCCATGTTTGATGAAGATTTAAGCGTGATTATGAAAGCAGATTTGAGTTTGATTGAAGAGCTGGATAAGATCTTTGAAGGCGGTGGAAGGTGGCAGTGTTTGGGAGAAAAAGTAAGATAGAGAAAGAGTGTTGGATACAATTTGTGAATTTGAAATGAAAGTTATTTTGGTTTGACCTATTTATAGGGTTCTCGCGATAGGGTCAAAACATCTCGAGTTATAAAGAATTTTACACTATCAACCCCCGAACTCTGATAATATTTACAAATTTAAACCCGCAAAATATTTATACACCGAATCCAAACACTTTAAATATATACAAGATATATTTTTTGTCGGGTTAACACTTAACAAACATTGCAAAGAGGACCTTGTTGCAAAACATTAACCCTTTAACAAGACACTTAAAAATAAAATAAATTAAGATGAAAGTTAAAATTTAAAATAAAAGAATAAAATAAAATTAAAAGTTAATAGACACTAAGATTAGTATTAGGACGTAAACAAAATAAAATAAAATTAAGATGAATTTGAAGTAAACATTAAATTAATATTATATTAATTACATTAATTCTAAAGTTAATTAGTTTACATAATTTAAGTAGCACATGTTTTTTGTGAGAAAGATCGCGACATGGAATCACATTGTCTATAACGTTCTAGATCACACTTCTATTTGGATATTATTATTTTATTAAAGACAATTTCCTATCATTTTTCAGATGTTGGATTAATTTCTCAAAATTTTGTAATTTTGTATTATCGACTCCCCCTAAACAAGAGCTCTCTCTAAAAGAGAGAAAATATCTTTGAAACTTTTTCAGATTTTCTTAACGAAATAATATAACAAGATATTTTTGGTAAATCAAGTTACTCATTTTTGTTTTTCTTAAAGAAACTGAAAATTTTTTGGTGAGTTAAACTTAACTCATTTTCTCCCTCTAAAATTGTGACATATTGAAAAATATTTACAATTTTCTATACAAAAAGATAAAAGTAAAACTAAAGTAAAATACGTTTAAAAATAGAAAAGAAATAAAATAAAACTAAAGTAAAATATAATTAAATAAAAATAAAGTGGAATAAAAAAATAAAAATAAAAATAAAAATAGAAAAAAATAAACTAAACTAAACTAAAAAAATAAAATAAAGATAAAAATCAAAACACACAATTTTGAACAAACGAGATCATGCCCAATGACTCAACAAGATACAAAAATCTGGCACGATTAAAGGCTTATTTAAACAGGTATGCAAATTTGTAATCAGTGTGGACCCGTTCAATAGTGACAAGTTTCCTGTCAAAACAATTACGAATGAAATGCATTCGGATGTCAATGTGTTTTGTCTTTGAGTGCTGGACCGGGTTTTTGACAATACAAACGGTTGCCTCATTATCACACCTATTGTGGGTGTTAAAGAAATTCAAACCGTAATCTTGCAGCTGATGCTGGATCCATATAACTTGAGAACAACAAGCAGAGGCGGCAATGTATTCTGCTTCAGCAGTGGAGGTGGACACGGTTACTTGTTTCCTGCATTGCCAGGAGATCAACCTATCACCCGAGAACTGACATCAACCTGATGTTGACTTTTGATCAAGATTGCATCCCCCATAATCACTATAATCATTGTCGGTGTAAGCATGCAGCACCATAGGGGGGGTGTTTGGGATACCAAAGACCTAATCAACGCTTTCCTTTAAGGTACCGAAAAATACACTTTACAGCAATTAGGTGGGATTCTTTTGGATTACATTGATATCTGGCATACTGACAGACAGGGAACATGATGTTTGGCCTGCTGGAAGTGAGATACATCAGGGAGCCGATCATATATCTGTAAAAATGTTGATCAACAGGAGTTTCTGATGGATCTGGAGCAAGCACAAGTCTGGTAGCAATCGGAGTGAGAAAAGGAGAGGAGTCTTTGAACCCAAACTTCTGAACGATGTCTTGAACATACTTTTCTTGATGAATTAAAATTCCGTCCTTCTTTTGTTCAACTTGAATACCCAAAAATAAAGTCACCTCTCCTAACGAGCTCCTCTCAAACCGGCTTTGCATGACCTCGGCAAATTCTCTACAGAGTTTATAAGATGTAGATCCAAAGATAATGTCATCAACATATACTTGGACCACGATCTGATCACCCTTCACCTTCATGATAAAGATCGTTTGATCGATAACTCCTCTTCTATAGCCGTTGTTTAGCAAGCGTTCTGCTAGGGTACCATACCAAGCACGAGGTGTCTGGTGAAGGCCATAGAGAGCTTTATCAAGATGGTAAACGTAGTTTGGGCGATTAGGATCCTCAAAACCTGGAGGTTGCTTCACATAGATCTCCTCCTCCACTTTTCCATACAAGAAAGCGTTCTTCACATCCATTTGATACACTTTGAAATTCACGTACAAGGCATAGGCTAGAAAAGACGAATTGCTTCAAGACTAGCTACAGGTGCATAAGTTTCATTGTAATCAAGTCCTTCACGTTGAGAGAAACCTTGAACAACCAATCTTTCTTTGTTTCTAGTAATCACCCCTTTATCATCTTTCTTGTGTCTGAAAACCCAGCTTGTCCCAATCGGTCTCTTGTTTGCTGGCATCTTGACCAACCTCCAAACATGAAGCTTCTTGAACTATAACAGCTCTTCTTGCATAGCTTCAACCCACGAGTTTTCCTTCAGGGCCATTTGTAGTCCTTCGGTTCTACCTATGAAATAAAACAAGTAAAAAGACATATGTTAATGTTACCAGATTCACTCCTTGTTTGGATACCAGCAGATGGAGAACCAATGATGTTGTCAGTGGGATGATTTCGATGGATGGGCATCTGAGGAATGTCGTCGACAATGGTGACGGGCTCTTCTTGAAGATTAACAGACATGTTCTTTATAGGATGAAAAATGCGAGGAGCACTTTCAAGAACATTGGCGATTGATTGAATAGAGTCAGGTTGATCAACTCTATTCTCTTGAGCAATTTGTTCTTCCCATAGATGTTAACCATATGAAACAACAATGGTGTATATGGGAGTTGTTGTAGTGTTTTTTCAGAATCACCAGCAAATGGTTCTTCGATGGTAGCAGCAACTTGAACAATTTCATCTGTAGAGGGAGGTGTGGCAACAGATTCTACCACGCTAGGATCTGCTTGAAGGTCTGCCACGGGTTCAGTCTGGTGTTGTTCCACATTGTCTGCATACTGAAAGGAATCATCTGAATCAGTATTAGAAACATCTTAGACTTCAACCATTTCAGTTGAATCGGTAGTTTGAGGAGCAGGATTGTCAACAACTTGATTATTTTCTGGCAGTGGATCAATAGGAGGTGCAACGGGTAGTACTATTCTGTTGGTTCGACATGTAGTGTCACTTCAAACAAACTATTGATTATGGATTCCATAAATAGAGACTCGGGTAAAGAAGATGGGACTCTAGTGTTTGCAGGTGGTGGAGTGTACATGCCACGAAACTGTTTAAACAGGTAGTCATAATCAATCAACCAATCTGGTCCAGTGCATGCATTGGTGGTATTAAGCTCTTGCCAATCAACATTAAATGATTCCACTATCAGCTTGGTCTTCTTATTATAGACACGATAAGCTGTTTTGTTAGCCGCATAACCCACAAAGTAACACTCATCTTCCTTTTCAGCAAATTTTGGATCAGGCTGAGCACTAGTATGGAGTATGGTGCAGGGACATACAAATCTATTAAAGTAGTTTCGATTTTCAGACAAACCATTTTGTTGTGGAGTGTAAGATGCACTGAAGTGGCATTCTATTCCATTTGAACTGCAAAAGTTATATGCGGTTCGGTTTCAAAACTCGGTTCTCTTATCGCTTCGTATACACTTCACCATCTCATATGTCTGCCTTTCCACAAGTGTAATGAACTTGATCAAAAAATGGACGGTTTCATTCTTGTACCCTAAAAGGAAAGTCCAGCTGAAACGGGAAAAGTCATCAGCAATCACAAGACATGGGATTTTCGGCCGATTGCCAATGGATGGATAGGACCAAACAAATCCATATGTAATAGCTGAATAATGAAATCTATGGAGTTAATCGTCTTGGGATTGTGGGGAGCTTGTGTTGCTTGCATTTAGAGCACGAAAGACATTTTTCAATCCAAGAGAAGGATTTACGTGGCCAAGACCTTTATGCCATAGAGATGAGTCGTTCTCTGAGGCCTTAGATATTAAAATGAAACAGTCCTACGTAAGTAAGAGTTATTCATATCTAATATGTAAGCATCATTATGTCTAGGAGTACGCATCAAAATCGTACGCATCAAAATCAATTCTTCTGGAACTTTGAAACCTGGTTTGATAATTAAGAATTCATTCTCAGTGAATAGTGTGGAGTATTGTCGATCATAAATTTGTGAGACACTCAACACATTGTCGTTCAGTTGCTTCACCAAATTGACGTCATCAAACGTCAGGATCCCATTCGTCATTCTTCCACGTTTTGTGATACCTCCCAAATCTCCAGCATTAGAAACATGTCCACCATTAAATGGTTTAACATCGAACATCAAGGACTCGTCTCCCATCATGTGTCGGGTGCAGCCACTGTCTAAGTACCAAATACTGTTGACAGACCCTACACACATTAGCAAACTAATTAGATATGGGTTCCCGAGATTTAGTTGTCTCAGGAAGGTTTACCACACAGTTATAATCTTCTATCGTCGTGTCATCAATTATGAAGTTTTGGGTCACGTCAGAATCAGAAGAACAGTTCTTGGGAATCAATGCACGTGCAGGTTTACTAGTTTTATAAGATTTTCTTGACTGTCTTCTTCTTGGTTTCAAAACAAAATCCTCAGATTTTTCAATCTTTAGATTTCTTTTGTTGTTTATTTTTGGTGAATTCCTTGACTTTTCAGTCTTGGAATTCCTTTTTGCTCTCTCCTTTTTGGTTATCCAAAAAGGAGGTTTACTGATTTTCTTATTTCTGGATCTCACATTCATTTCACTGGCAGAACTATCTGATCGATCATTTCTTGCTCTTGAGCTTGGAGTAGGTCTGGAACGGAATTGATTAAACTGACTGTTCATTTCACATTGCCTGCAATTCCAGTTCTTGCAATGCCTTGCAATGTGAGATGGGTCACCACACACATAACAAAGCCTTTTTCTGTTATCCCAATAGAATTTGTCAGAACTATGATATATAGGTTGTGATGAATAAGTTGATGCTTGGAAAGGAACAAACAAATTATCTGATTTATAACCACGGTCATCGAAGATATTTGAATATAATGAATTTACATAATCTTGTTGATGATTCCCATAATAGTTATTATCAAATTGATTGTATAGTTGAGGATGATAAGTTTGATTAGTTAATGGATAAAAATTGTTTCTGTGTGGTAGAACATATTTACTTGAGGTAATATGTTTATCATTATCAAAACAATTTTCTTTAATTTTATCTCTCTTTACTTTATAATCACTTGATGAACAACTAGGCATGTTTGTCTCAACAGACACCATTTCTTGCACATTTCTGTTGTAAGCAATCTCATTAAAAATAGTTTCACAATCACTATCAGAAGTGGAAACATCATTTTCATTCACATCATTAAGAGAAGTGCCAACATCAACACTTTCACACAGTACATGATTGTTCAAAAAATTTTTTAAATTGTTATTATTACAGACCGGATTAGCAGCAGATGATTTTAGAATCACACTAGAATCAAAAAGTGAATTTAAAAACTTTTATCTCCAAAACCCTTGTTCTTTTCCACACACCACTTTCTTCTGCACGACCTGCTAAACAAGATGAACCACCATTAGGATTAACTGATGGAAGAATTGGATCAACTGCTTTGGGGACAACATGAGTGAATGTCTTTGGTTTAGGCACGTGTCCAATACCATAGAACATCTCATCCTCAGGTGGGGAGTTGAAACTAAAATGGGGTAGGGTAGTATAATTCTCATTAAACTAAGTGGTGGAATAGCAATATTATCATAGCCTATTCCCGTTTTCTGTCTCACCCAATTTGTGCCCCAATTATCCCATCAAGCTTATCAAAAGCTAATTCAAATTTTTCAACAACTATTTACCTTTGAGCTAAATCTAGCTATAATTTGACAATTTTAGCATTTAACTCAACCACACATTTTTCATGATGTTCAGCTAGTTTTTCAGCTTGGAGAAAAGTTTTTCATTTAACTTAGCCATATCATTAATATGGGTTTTAATCCTAGTGGCGTAGATCTTTTCAGCTTTCTTAAGTTCACCATTCTGACATTTAATACCAAAGATTTGATCTAAAATGGTAGCATTATGGGTTCTATAGTGCATTACTTTATCAATACAAGCTTGTGAGCAAAGTTTGTTTACCTTGGGAATGACAGAGGTAGGTGTAGGTGTTCCAGCAACAGGGCTTGATGAGGTCCTAGCTTGATCAGTGGAGGCCATTCCAGCAAAGGTTAGAGGATTCTTGAACTCTTCAAATTGGTCATCCTCCCAATCTGGTTGAGTTGAATCAGCAGTTCTTGTAATCATGGCCTTTGAGTTCGACTCGAAGTTTCCCTTGGATCCACTTCCTTGACCTGTTCTTGGGACTCTTGACTTCTAGGAGTAGTTTGGAGTGTGCTTCTTGTCGTGTCTTTTAGCACCCTCATTATCCGACATCTCCGTGATTCTGATATCGTTGAAGACCATCGGTGGATTGGTGAATTCTCTTGCAAAGTGACCAGTTCCATTGCAGTTGTAGCAACGTAGCTTGTCTTTCTTAAACCCATTGCTCTTCCCATCAGCATCTTTGAAACTATTCTTCCCATACCTTTTCATGAAGTTTGAAGCTCGGTGAACAGCCATGGCCATCTGGTACTTGATGTCCATTTTCTTGAGATCCTTCTTGTTAATCTCAAGAAGATCTCCTTTTTCAAAGGAAGGAGGAAGTAGCTTTCCTTGTAATAACTCCTCATGGCTTGCCATAAAGGCATGAAATAGTGCCACATTGGAGTCATAAGGAGAAACAATGCCACATGGCTTGCCCTCAGGGTATGTGCAATGATCTTGTCAACTGCATCTTGAAAGGAAGTTGAGCTTGATGATGCTTGAGGTGCGGCAGTAGTTTTGAGGGCAGAATTTGCAGTTTGAAAAGCTGGGTGTGCTTGAGTCAGAAATGCAGTGCTTACACCTGATCCAGTAGCTATTCCAGCTTGATTAAGAGACTGATGTGATTTCCCATCCTTAATTTTCCGTCCATTTCAAATGACTTGATAATGGAAGTCAAGTCAGCAAGCATGTAATTTGAAAATTAGTGGTTCTCTTAATTGTCATGACACTACTGTTCCAGGAATAAGGAAGGGAGTTGTGCAGCTTGTCATTGATTTCAATCTGATCGTATTCAATACCAGCATTGTTGATCTTAGTAATCAGAGTTTCAAATCTTGAAAGAAGACTAGCAATTGATTCTCCTTGTACATAGTTGAATTCTCCCTTCAACATTCCCTTCTTGTTATTTCGCATCTCAATATTTCCTTCCAACTTGTTTACCAGGGCATCCCAAAGACCTTTTTCCGTGGTGTGATCCCTCACAGTTTGTGCAATTTCACTTGAGAGGCAAACACTAAGAACACTAAAGGCCTTTTGATCATCACTAAAACATTTTCTATCAATGTCATCATAGCTAGTAATAGGCTTAGGAATTTCACTATCATGAGTAGTAAATGTGGGATTATATGGTCCTTGCTCAAGGGGACTAAAAAGATTATAATCTAGTATTCTGATGTAGTTCTTAAATCTCCACTTGAATTCCTCAAAATCATTATCTCAATTCATCAACTCTGGAGCCGTGTTGGTAGTTCCAGCTTCGTTCTCAAAGATCATGGAATCTCATACAGCATCATCCCTTTTAATTTCTTTCATTGGATTGGTCATCACTCAAGCAACTTCAAGATCAAACACAAACACAATCTGATTCTGCAGAAAAATACAAGTGCAAAGTAATCGAATACAAAATAATGTAATCGAATGCAAGGTAATCGAATGGATAAGTAGCTCCTTGAAAATGAATAAGTATAAATTAATCGAATGGCTTGATATTCTAATCGAATGTATGAAACTAATCAAGTGAGATTATAATCTAATCGAATTGAACAATTCGAATCGAATGTGAATTAGATTCGATTAAGACATGATTCGATAAAAATGTAATCTGGACTCGATTCGAATACTCTGGTATTCGATTAGATCACTTGATATTCGTTTTGAATAGGCTAAATTGATTCGATTCGTTTATTCTTGAATTAGATTAGATTACAACTTGAATTTGAATAAATGGATGGTTCGATTCGAATGCACACACAATTCGATTAGAGACTCGATTCGAACAGAAACTGTACTTAGGGAAAGTACATTGTGTACTTTTCTTCCACCTTTTTCAAGATTTCCTTTCCTATGTATGTCACTTTCATACTTTGTCCCTTTATGGATCTTCACAAACACCAACTTTTTAACACCTTTTAACACCAAACTTTTCAATCTTTGAAGTTTTATACTTTAAATCTTCACAAATTAACACACAAACGTTAGCACCCGAAGCTTGAACACCCCTTTTAAGAACTTTTTGAACACTATTGTGGCTTTGTACAACCCGTAACCCACAAGAACTCTTGAAAATCCGTATTTAACACAAACAAGACCAAACTCCAAGGTTGTGACCCAAAAATCTTTAACTAGTAGAGCCCGAAAGCTCTGATACCAATTGTTGGTCCTGTGACCGGATCAAAAAACACAACAACTAGTTATCTTGGATCAACCTCTACACTAGCTAGCGAAAATCACTAGTGAGGACCGAGATCTCGGATCTTGTTTGGTGTATTTTATTTCCGTGAGAAAGAGAGAGAGAAGAGAGAGTTTGAAGGTTGTAAAAGATAAGATTGACAAAAGGTTTTGTGTGTATGAGTTACACACTATATATATAGTGTGTGTGCTCATACACTATCTATTCATTATAATCGGCCCATTTGGCGCAAACACAAATGGCCTTGGGCCAAAACATACATAAACAAGTCTACTAGGCTAATAAAACATAAATAAAATACAAAATACAAATACGAAAAACTAATCATGAAATGGGCCTAACAAGGACGAAGACGAGGAGGAGAACGAAGATTAAGACGAGGACAAAGACGGAGACGGAGATAACAAATAAATTAGTTTTTTATATGTATTTTTTATTTTATTTTTGGTGTGTTTATTTATTTTGATTATAATTTATTTCTCTTTTATTTAGTTAATTTAATAAATTTTAATAACTTAAATGGTTTTTGTTTGTTTAGTTTAATTACAAAAATAAAATAGTAAAAAAGGTGACGCGGCACTGTAGGGGCTACAACACAATTACACCCAAAAAAACAAATTCCTATCCTTTGTTGACTTGGCCCCACGTGTCGCAATTCGCCCAATTTGTAGCCCCTCCACTACACATAGCCTTAGGCTTGGGTAAGGCCACCCATAATGGGTGACCTTTGTGGGCGACATTTGGGCGATCCGGGAGTCAACACCCCCCCCCTCCCCCCGGCGGAGAAATGTGGGGCGATAGGGGGGGGGGGGCTTTTCTCGTCGTGTGATGTTTGAAAATAATAATAAAAAATCATTTGACCGTTGGAAACGATCAAAATTAAAAAAAAAACAAATTTAATTTAAACAATATATATACATACACCATTCTTCTCCAAACCCAGATCCATTTCATACATACACATAACTAAATTCTTCAAAAACACAACAAAAATGAATCCTAGAAACAACCCGAACCGACCGAAACACCCATTCCCTTCTTTCGAAACCCATGTCGTAGAACTCACCGCTACCATGAGAGAAACCATCAAACAACATGAAAAGATTGTCGTGGAACTCACCGCTACTATGAGAGAAACCAACAAACAACACAAAAAGATTGCCACTATTTTGAAATTGCGGGAAATGATTAAAGAATACGAATCCCTCAAAGCGGCCGCGTTACACGAAGAGGCCGCATTATTGCAACGACGATGAATTGAAAAAATGCGCGTATATTATGAATATTAGTTTTTTTTTGTTATTTATTTTTTTAATGTTTCTTTTTTAATTATAATGTATTTTTTTATTATTTAATATAATGAGTTTTTATTTGTTTAGTTTAATTATTAAAAGAGAATAATAAAAAAAATGGTGACGTGGCACTGGAGGGGACTACAACACCATTACACCCTAATAACAAATTCTTACCCTTTGTTGACTGGGCGCCACGTGTCACAATTCGCTTAATTTGTAGCTCATCCACTACACATAGCCTAATTGTGGTCTTAGATTTAAAATTTGACTTGAGAGAGTTTTCCCATAGTGATTTTATAGTGTTTTTGGGTGAATTAGGACTGAAACATCAAAATCAGTATAACTGGTTAATATACATTGTTTAAGGAAGATTCACTCGAGTATTGCGGAAGTTCCAACCGTTATTAAACAAAATTTAATAACTAATATTAAAAAAATTAAATGCATTAGTTGCACAAAATAATAAAATGTTTTACGTACAACAAACAAGCACACTATGATATCAATATTGTTTTATGTTATAAACAACATTATATTATTTATAATAAAAAGAAAGTTTGGCGCCACTGGACTATGATTGGTCTATTGGCGGCACCTGACTGTTCAAGTATTATATATAATTTTAGTTTAAGTTTGATAATTAAACGATTATTCGTGTCGACTCACCGCCATTACGTCTGGAACAGACAACGCGCATGATTTACTAACGACTGGATTTTACAGACATTTTTGTTTTAGTTCCGGAGTCATAAAGAACGTAACCGAAGCCGACCGAGTTGAAGTCGACTCACCACCGTAATGTCGAGACCGACAACACTCGAGTTTTACTAACTCCCGGGTTTTATCAACCGAATAAACGCCATTTTAGATATTTTATTTGTTTAGATGTTAGTTTGACGAATTTATTTGTTGTGTTTTAACGCTTAGGTTTTACCAACATTGTTTATATTGTCCCGTAACAAACATAACTGAAACCGACCAAATTTGTGTCGACTCACCGCCACAACGACGGGTACCGACAATGCTCATGTTCTTTACCAACATTGTTTATATTGTACAGTAACTGAAACCGACCTAATTCATATCGCCTCACCGCCGGGTACTGACAATGCTCGGGTTTACCAACGTTCGGGTTTTAACGGTAAAATAAACGCCTAACTCATGCCTAACTCAATATTTTATTTGTTTTAACGCTTGCGTCTTAGTATTTAGAGTAACATGACATGTATATATTCACATCTGACCAGTCCCGGCGTAACGCGCCGGGTAATTTACTAGTTTGTTATATTAATAAGGTAAAACTCTCTAAATACTTTCAAGTGAGCTTTGAATTGGAAGATACAAACGATCAGAATTGTATGGCGGTTCCCTGGTTGGGTTGGTGTGGTACTAAAAGCCCAAATGCAGCATTATATTTATCCATGTGTCTAATGCATCTAAAACTGTTAGTGTTTTTTAATTTTTTTTAATTTAATTTAAGGCCGATTTAATAAGAAACAAAAAAAAAACTAGAGTAGTAATGAGCAAGCCAACTAAAACATCAAATTACAATGTCATTGGTTTACAATAATTTAAAAAGGAGAACGAACACCATAATTCCCGATCTATCTTATCCAATTTTCCCCTATGTTTAACACAAAGAAAGCTAATTAGTCGCTCTATATCTTCTTTGAGCCTCCTTACCAAAACCCTTGTATTGTTGAATATGGCTTCGTCCTTGTCTTCGATGTACATCAAAATGTTGTGATTACCACTAATATGGATTCCGACACCTGACGGGTATTGGTCGGGTGAGATTGTTTTACAATCACTATGCATGAGAGATATTTCCATACATGCCTCTTTTCCTGCAACTTAATTCACATAAATCTATAGAATGCGAGCGTATTCAAAAAACAATTTCAATGCTGAAATTTCTCAAAATTAATGTCAATTATATTAAATCAGATTGTCTATGAACCTAATTAAAGCATGATTTGCAATTTAAATTAAATGAATGTTTAAACTGTAATTTGGTGTTTGTGAGATCCCTTCTTATTTAGTATGGAGGGTTCAACTTTTTATTTTTATTTTTTCTTAAACACCAAAATGTTACACTCTCATATTCTATAACCTTTAGAGGCTTTAATAAATTATCTTTGCATTATGAGAATATTTTATTATGCATGATTATGTTGGTTATACGATGATACATAAGGGAATTTGGAGTCACATGGCATGAGTTACGAAGCTTCTTAATTCGATCTACAAATGGCATTATGGTATGCAGTATGCACATATTAATGATATTCTTGGAATCACCAAATTTAACTATTGTTTTGCCACCTTGAAGTTCCGATACGATGGTGTATTTAAAATTGCGTTTTCCCAATAAGTCATTAATTTGCAACATGGTGTCTGATTGAAATCAAACCAATTAAAGATACTTGCATATTTTTCTTTTTTTTATAATGACAAATATATTATAACACGAACTAAAAGCATGCCCTAGAGAACTAGAGCCAAAGAAACTCAAAACAGAAACCAGTTACAAATAATTACAGAGAATAAAATCAATTACACAGAAATCGGAGCATTAGGGTGAAGGGGTGGTTCATTGTAATGGTATTTCCATCACTTTAACCACCCAATTGTATGATGACACCTCACCATAATCAAATCCATCACTAGTGATGGTTTCAATTTATTTTTTTTATAAAATAAATACTAAAACAAGGTTAAATTAAATAAAAAATAAAACAAGATTAAATAAATGTTACAAAGATAAATAAATTAAAAAACCAAAAAAAAACCTATGGCCTGCTCAGCCCCACTTGTCGCATATCTCGTGTTTACGTTGAAGTAGGATCAATCTAAAGGGTTCGTCAAGATGTTCGTGCGGTTGTAGGAGGAAGTTAAACCGGCATTTTTTTGTTTTCATTCAAATGGTTGATATACGCCTCTTCACGTTTTAATTTCGAATCAAGAGCTAATTTTTTTGCTCCTTCGCCTCGGCTATTTCCGCCAACTTAGCCGACTTGTATTCAGCGAATTCTTCGGCCACCGCTTCCTTTCCTAATCTTGACGATTCCTCACTTTTTTGCGATGCGGTTGTGTGGGTGTGGGTGTGGGTGTGGGTGTGGGTGTGTCTTCGTCAGGATCGTCTCTGGGTTGCTCGTTCATGTTCATGTTCGGCATGTTGCTTGACAAGCCGTCGGTAGATGTTGTGTAGTTCCTGAACTCGGAAGTTTTTGATCTTTTTGAATAAGATCATTTATTCCTTGGGGTCGCCGGTCCGTCCATGTAGACCACGGGAATCAGTTCCCACTTCGGGTGACGTCTCGTACCTCCCACGCGTCCATGTGGGGAAAATGTTTATTTCGGGAAATCTTGACATAATCGCGCAAGGTGTCCTTTATGATAGTCGTCTCGCTCGCGCCGCTTTGTGGACTTCGGGCCTACAAAACATTTAGAAAAATATATATATCACAATTGTAAAAATAAAGTAATAAATTATAAAAAAATAAACTAATAAAATTTTAAAAATAGTTACCAATTGGACAAAGAAAGCATTCAATTTAGACATTTTTCGATTCAAATCTCCCCACTTGTAAGTCATGTGATCCATGTTTCGGTCGGTCGACCCAGGAAGTATTTCGAAATGTGCGATAACACGTCTCCATATCCGTCTCGCTTTTGTTGGTTTGCATTTTTTTTGTTTCGGAGGCGTGCAAGTAATCCTTGGTCAAGGCGACCTCCTCCGCGGACGACCAAGGCTTCTTCACGACGGTGTCATCCTCCTCCACGGGTTCATCTTCATCCACATTGTCGTCTTCTTCACGAAAAGGACGTGCAAATTGATGCATAACATCGTTATCATCTAGGGGATCGACGGACATTTGAGACGGTTGAGATTGAAACATTTGAAAAGCATTATTTGGATATTTTTAGGTAGAAAAAGGTGGAATAAAATGTTGGTTTTGATACGGTTGAAAAGGTTGGTTTTGGGACTTTAGAAAAGGTTGTGGATGATAAGGTTGTTGTTGGGAAGGTTGTTGTTGGAATGGTTGGGTTGTGTCGGGTTTATCTTGTAATAGAAATCTCGCCAACTCGCCTAGATTTTGTCGAACCTTTGGTCGGGTTTGGTTTTCTTTGAACCCGAGCCACGTTCCCTAGAACCCACCATTGGTGTGATGTTAGAATGTTGTTTGTAGTTGTAACATCCCGAAAATATTCATACCAATTTTTGTCATTAGGAAGTTGAGGGACCATTTGTGTAGGTTCCCTGGACGGATCACACGAGATATCCCGATATACACAGGTGCGGAATCCCTGTGTAGATCGTTACGGACGTAGAACACAAACACACACGAACACACGAATACGATACGAACAAACACACGTTATATTAATAACTCAACACGTGATACTTACAGACTCTCGACCTCACGTCACTTGACTCACTGAATTACACGTAACTTGAACTACTAACCAACAAACCCTTAAACATAAATCCGTAACCTATATAAATACACGACAACTTCGCCTCAGGCGAAGTTGTTCATAACTTCGCTTGTTCAACAAGTTCGCCTAGGCGAACTTGTCAACAACTTCGCTTGGTTAACAAGTTCGCCTAAGCGAACTTGTCAACAACTTCGCTTTAAACAAACAAATACATAAACAATATTACAGACATTAGACATATGAACTACTGACATTTATGCACCAACAGACTCCCCCTTGGCAGTAGCTTCATATCTTGATCTTTCAGCTCTTGTCTCGTAATCTTGTATCTTCACGCGTGCACTCCTTCTCTAACACATACCGTGACTACTCGCTGATATTTCCTTGCTTCATCCTTCCAAGCAGGAATATAGAATATCTTCATTTCATTCAACACTTGCAGATCAGCTTTCGATAAGTTAACATGATGCATCGGATCATACACCCTCAGCACTTCTTGTTCATCTTCGTCTTCCATCACGGCTTCAGCAGTCTGGCAATCAACATACCACCATTTTAGATTCTTTAACACATCTTGAGGCATAGTCTTCATAGGAACCTCCTTGATGCATCGGATCGGTTTGTACTTCATCACCATCCATGGCTTGCCATCTGCTCTCATTCCTCTTTCTGTATCCTCCACGAGCTTTCCCTTCAGTGGCTTTAATAATTCAAACTTCTTCTCTTTTACGCTTTCTTTCCACACGATCTTCCCAATCACTCTTGCCATGTTGTCGTCACTTCTATTTATCAGGCCCAACCTGGCCAAATCCTTCACCTCACATTCCGGCAACGTATTGAGAGATCTCAGGGTTCTTTTGAAGTATTGAATACCATCATAACGCTTCACCACAAACAACTTTATCTGTTCATCATATATCCAACAGATAATTCCCTTCTTCGACTCAGCATAGCCTTTGATGTTATAACTCTTCTTGAACATGGCTGGAACAGCAGGCTTCTTGGTCTTAATAAACCAATGAGCACAGCCTTCCTTCCACCTAGGCTGCTCCTCCCACTCAGTCTCATCCATCTCAGTACCCATGTCGGCTTTCTCAACATCAGGGATCTCGTGTTCAACGTCTTCTACTACTATCTCTCCTTCCTCAATCTCACTCTCAATCTCAATCTGCTCACCGATCTTCTCAATCACATCACTCGGCAGCACATCTTCATCAAACAACACATCATCGCTGAACATATCATCGTCAAGTTCCTTCAACGCATCAATCACGTCATCCTCAACCAACACCACATCATCACCACCAGAACCACCAGCCGCGTCGGCAGACTCCCCCTCAGCTGTGGAAGTACCAAGAGCTTGAGAAGTTCTTGGCAGCTCACCACCTGCATCTTTCGATGCATTGGGATCATCGTCTCGGTCATTTCTTCTTTTCGTCCTGAGCTCGTCGCCCTTACAGCTCATCTCCCCCTGAGATGCCAAGAACTCCTTCAAGGCATCTATAATTTTCCCATGCTCAACCAGGAGGGATGACTGTAGTTGATTTGCTTCTACTAGGCGTTGAATAGTCTTCGATTGCTCTGCCACGATCCGCTCTAGTGAAGCTATTCTCTCTGAGTCTGACATAGGCGAAGGCGAGACATCAGAAGCAGGCGTAACCGCAGGTGGTACCATACCTGATAACCCTGCAGCAGTAACGACCGTTGACTCTACAAATCGTGCAGCTACCACCGACTGAGTAAGCGTTGGAGGTGGTAGAGACACAATCTCCGGAGTCGACGTCTGGATAGTAGTGGTAGATGGAATGCTAGTAGATGATGTAGCCACCACGGGAACATCCGCAGCGCTTATACATGTAACCTGTACAGAAGTAGGAACGATAGACATACCAGACAGTGCGGCCGGAGCAAAACGTACCATCCTTGAAGTCTCTCCAGCTCCCATGCCAGCACCTGTCCTTTCCCGTCTTGATCTTCTTATCAGCTTATGTATATCTTCTTCCTCTTCTGACTCATCATCATCCTCCGTTCTCTTTCTCTTCCCAAAAGTTCTCTCTCGAGACACCATCAACCGTCTCCCCTCATCCATGATCTCATCCAAATCTGAGTCAGCCATCGACGTAGCTGCTCTAGTAACACTCACACCCGAACCCTGTGCAGCAGAGACCTGCACCTCTTCAACTTGATCCATATCAAAATAACCTTGACCTCCAAAAACAGCGTCAAGATCTATATCCTCTGCAGCCGACACAACAGGCACAGCAGGTGGAGCTTGAGTTGCTCTTGCCTGTCGCGGTTGAGGATCTCTGAACTCGTCCCCACCAGCAGGAACATACTCTGGGTTGATTAAAAACCCAAACAGTGGAGTATGCCTGGGACGACGTTCAGGGTTGCTCCTCGCACTCGAAGTGCGGCATTGAGCAAAGATACGTTTGCTCACAGATTCCACGTATCTTATCGGTCGTCTCTGAGGTAGATTCGGAGCCACATGGTTCAATATCATTTGGATGAACCGTGGGTACATAATGAACCGCTCCCGAGACATCGCCCTTCTCTGTCTGTCTATCTCGTAAAAGACCATCTGACTGAAACTGTAGCGTTTATTATAAGTCAGTGCAGTCATTGCAGACTGCATGGTCGCACCCATACCGTCAGTGCCCGCCTTCCTCCCAGACATGCAAACTATCATAACGTGCATGAGGAAGCACCACTGATCTAGAAGGAAACCCTTCCTCCTCTGGGTATCACCTAATGGACCAGAGTAGCCCATTCGGAGAAACGCTCCATCACGGAACGGAGCCACAAACTCTGTAGGGTCATCCCTAGTCTCTTCACCGAATCGTAAAGCCACCCGTATCTGTTCAGAATTGAACTGAACTTGTTGATTGTTCACAGTCGCTCGCATGACCGGGGGCTCAACACGACAATCATATTCTACCGTCTGCCAAAAGTCTTCGATATTTGGTAGAGATATCGGCAGAGTGTTCGTGATAGCATGAAAAATCCTCGAGCGTAGGAGGAAAGTTATGATCTCGCGGTAATCGTCCACACCGCTCGCCTCCGGGTCAAGGGTGATGTACATATTGTGACCAGGGAAAAATTGACGTTGGTTATCACCATCGTCTCCTCCTGCACCTCCAGCACCAGCTACCGCTGACATATCTGCAACAAACTAACCAAGTTAGATAAACGTTAATGAATAACACAAGTTCGCTGGTTACCATGAGCGAAGTTGTGATAAACTCTGTATAGGCGAAGTTAAAGTTGAGGCGAAGTTGGGAACAACTTCGCTTCAGCTTTAAGTTCGTCTAATTAATATTAAGTAAAAATGATCTAGGCGAAGTTAATGTTAACTTCGCCTCATCACAACATCGCCTCAGGCGAATTTAAGTTTCAGGCGAAGTTACGGATAACTTCGCCTCAGGCGAACTTAAGCTTCAGGCGAAGTTACGGATAACTTCGCCTAAACCCTAACTTCGCCTGAATCTGAAACGGCGACAGTTAGGTTAATGCAAACATCGATAATCTGATGTTTCGGCTAGTTTAGACGATTAAGGACCCTTAAACCAAGCTTTTTAAGGACATGTTGACGATCAGTATGGTTATCAACGAGTTTTGAAAAACCGATTTGAAGGTCCGACGGTTCGAGGTCATAATCGGGTCGAAACGACCACTGATTATCATTGAAGAACAATGAATATACGATGTAATGGCATCACGAACCTTGAATCGTTGTGAAAACTGGGAATAAATGACACGTAATCGAAATAAATGATAACTTCGCCGGATAATCAAGCAAGTTCGCCGGATAAGTTCGCTGTTATTTTGAAAAGTGGTGAACAGTATGACGATTGAACATCCTTATATAGGGTCTGGGTTATATAGGCGAAGTTACGGATAACTTCGCCTAGGCGAAGTTAACCACAACTTCGCCTGTTCAACAACATCGCCTATATATTTACAGAATTTAACCTTATAAGTTTAACATTTTTCCAATTAAGTTATAAAACTTTCCTTGAAGAACTAAACGACACGATTAAGTCTAAGTAACCAGTTAAAAAATCATACAACTATATAAGTACAAAAACTTAAAAAAATTTAAAGTATAAGGGATCAAATTTCAGTCTAGTTAGGGACTACCACGTTTTAGAAAAGATCCGAACAGGAATCATACCAACTACGTGACTGTCACATAGATCCGTGTTTAGCTGTATTATGACATATAGAGACAGGTTGTAAGCAGGTATAACTTAAAGTGGTTTTCATCGTGTCTGTGATACGAGTTAGGTTCGATTAAGTCTCAAAATTTAAGTGGGCAACAACTCAGAAATATTGATGCCTCCTATCTCTCCTCAAAGCGTATTTGGCTTTCCCCAAGTCACCCCGAATTGACCTCGACCCATAGTGTCTGATTAAGTTGTAAGTATTCTTGATCTGCTTCCCGTTCTTCTCTCTTACTCAATGATTGTGAAGTCTTGATTTTGTCATCTCTAATATGTTTCAATAACTCCAAATATATTATTATTATTTTTTTTTTGAATAAACATAGACTTCAAAGTAGAAATTAACCGCATGTCCCGAATCTGGATCACTGCAGTATCTTGAGACGCTATCTTCACGGGAATCAGAACACACATGGGCTCGTGTATGACTGGGTAATCGCTTTTCTGCCTATCATTCGGATAGATATATATGAAGACATGCAAAACTCTTAAGGAGTTTCCACGTAAAATCAAGTAGATTTAGTTTGTATCACGTCTACTTTTACGCACCATAAAAAGTTACCATGACATACAATGACTGTCCTAAAGCCTATTAAGCCTAATAACTTCACTAATTAAGCACACAGAATTAGTATATCTATCATTTTCCAAGGTTGGATCAATTTTCTGTTAAACATAGCTAACGAACTTCTTACGAAGTAACAGACTTGAAAAATAATTTCATTTCCCCCTTTCTTTCAAAATTTTAACATTAATCGCCCCGACTAAAACAAAATCTTCAGGTAAACGGCTATCCCGAAGATCCAATGGATCAGCTGGACCGACCACATACTAGTATGTGTCCTTCTAACTAAGTATGATCGACTAATTTTAAGCGAAAGAATGAAAAACTCATCATAAACCGCCCCGGTCACTATCAGTAATCTGGTTAATGGCTATCCTCAAAATCTACAAGTAGAAAATGAGGACCAAAACATATCCGAAGACAAGTCCTTCAAACTGATGTAACCGACATATTTTTAAGCGATTAGTGACGTTTTTTTTTTTTTTAAATATCACAAGAAAAGCATGGTTACTCGGGATTGATCATCCCATTCAGTTCAATAAGGTTTTGAAATCTGGATTTGTCAAACGCTTTAGTATATAAATCAGCGAAATTATCAAGCGTATCCACCTTTTCAAGCATTATCAGTTTCTTCTCAGCACAATCCCGTATGAAATGATGACGTATGTCAATGTGTTTAGTTTTACTATGTTTCACGGGATTGTTAGTTACTGAGATAGCAGCTGTGTTATCAATGCAAATAGGAGTAAGTAAGAAATTCAGACCATAGTCGCGCAACTGTTGTTGAATCCAAAGAACCTGAGAGCAGCAGTTGGATGCTGCCATGTATTCTGCCTCACAGGTTGAAATTGCGACTGAAGTCTGCTTCTTGCATTGCCACGACACCAATCTGCCACCAAGAAACTGACATCCTCCTGTTGTTGACTTCCGACTCTGATTGCACCCTCCATAATCAGAATCTGTGTAAGCGACCAGCTCCAAGTCTCCTCCTCTCGGGTACCACAACCCCAGCTTCGGTTTGCCCTTGAGATACCGCAGTATCCTCTTTGCACCTTTCAAATGAGATTCTTTTGGATTTGCCTGAAAACGTGCACAAAGACAAACAGCAAACATTATATCAGGCCTAGATGCAGTTAAGTACATTAAAGAACCTATTATTGCCCGATATTGAGTTGGGTCCACATCTGCATCACCGTCTACTTCAGCACCCAATTTGTGATTGACGCAGATTGGAGTATCATATGGAGAACTGTCCTCCATCTTGAAGCGCTTTAGCACATCATGAACATACTTCGTCTGATGAATGAACATCCCGTCCTTCTTCTGATCAACCTGCAATCCTAGAAAGAAAGTTAGTTCACCCATAGGACTCATTTCAAACCTTTTCTTCATGACGGCTTCAAACTCCTGACACATGGAGACTTTTGACGCAGCAAATATAATGTCATCCACGTAGACTTGTACCAGCAGGAAGTCGCTTCCATCTCTTTTGAAGAACAACGTGCTATCAATTTTCCCTCTTTCAAAACCATTCTCGAGGAAGTAATCCGATAAAGTTGAATACCAGGCACGAGGTGCCTGATGTAATCCGTACAACGCCTTGCTCAACCTGTACACGTGATCTGGATAGTCTGGGTCAGGAAAACCCGGAGGTTGCTCAACATACACAACCTCATCAACTTTCCCATTCAAAAACGCACTCTTCACATCTAGCTGAAACACCTTCATCTTTTCATAAACAGCAAACGCTAAAAACAATCTTATGGCTTCCAACCTAGCGACAGGAGCGAACACTTCCTTATAATCAATCCCCTCTTGTTGATTAAAACCTTTAACGACTAGCCTCGCCTTGTTTCTTATAATAATCCCCTTATCATCTCTCTTGCACTTAAACACCCATTTTGTGCCTATCGCATGCACATTCTTTGGTTTTTCAACCAAAGTCCAAACTTCCATCTTCTCGAATTGAGCCAACTCTTCTTGCATGGCTTCGACCCACGAGCTGTCCTTTAAAGCCATTTGATAATTCTTCGGTTCAATCTGGCTTATAAAGCAGTTATACAGGCATTCATTGATTATTCCTGTCTCCTTAATGCTTGTATAAACACAGGTGTGTTCATTCAGGCTACTTCTCGTTTGTACACCTGAGGACACATCACCAATTACATAATCCAAAGGGTGATCTTTATGAATTCTCGTGGTCGGAACAGAACCAACATGCAAATTATCTTCCAAATTAGAAGAGATCTCATCAATGGTTGTTTCATGCTGAGAGTGAAAAGGATTGATAAATTCTTCTTCAGCAGAGGCAGCAGGGGTACCGATAGTGTTTGATGAGGAAGGTTGACATTTATCAATCAGCTGTCTTTGCAATAGATTTTCTTCCTCATCAAGTATCATCTTCGTCGCAGCTCTTTCTTCTTCTTCAGAAATTTCCAAATCCGTATGTTAAACGACTTAAAAAACTTAACATAGTCGAAAAGCTCAGCAGGTCCATTGCTAGGTTTTGGTGGTTGGTAACTTGTGATGTCGGTGTTACACACCACCTCCACCTTGCAGGTCGAAGTATTGAAGACACGTCTGTTGGGAGTACCAACAACATAACCGACTAAGATTCCTTCATCGGCTACTTCGCCAAATTTAGAATTTGTCTTCAAGATCGAACAAGGGGACCCGAATGGTTCAAGACCACTCAAGTTGGGCTTCCTTCCATGCATAAGCTCGTAACACGTTTTACCAAGTCTCTTAACAGTTAACACTCTATTCAGAACATAGCAGGCTGTAGCAACTGCTTCAGCCCAGAACATCACAGGAAGCTTCGAATCTGCCAGCATAGTTCTGGCTCCTTCAATCAAAGTTCGGTTCTTCCTTTCAGCCACTCCATTCTGTTGCGGAGTATACGGAGCGCTGTATTGGTGTTTAATTCCTTTCTGAAGACAGAAGATCTCCATCTCAAAATTCTTAAACTCCGTTCCATTGTCACTCCTGATAAACTTAACTGTTTTACCCATGACGTTCTCAACTTTGGTAATCAAATTCTTCACCATTTGAGCCGTCTCATCTTTCGATTTCAGAAAATATACCCACGAATATCGCGAGTAGTCATCAGTGATCACCAAGCAGTAAGAAGTACCTCCTAGACTTTTTACATTCACGGGACCGAAGAGATCCATGTGAAGCAGTTCTAGAGTACTGGCAATAGAGTTGACCTTCTTGGTGAGATGGGATTTCTTGTGTTGCTTTCCCTTCTTGCATGCTATACATTTGTCTTCAAAGTTAAAACTTTTCAAGGGAACGCCCATCACAAGTCCATTCCTGACAATGTGGTTCATCTTCCGAAGATGAATGTGCCCCATCCTCCTGTGCCACAGTTCGGATTCCGATTCGCTTGCTTTCGTCATTAAACATGATTCTCCCGTGGACATTTAAGTAGACCTCATATCCATTACATAAGTATTTGTATCACGTGGAGCTTTCATCACTATCCACTCGTCTGGTATCTGAAAACCAGGCTTCAACACGATCGCCTCATTCTTCGTGAAATGAACAGTGTATTCCTTATCACAAATCTGCGACACACTCAGCAGATTGTGCTTCAACTCTTCTACAAAGTTCACATTCTCAAGAGTCATTTTCCCATTGGACACCGTTCCTCTTCCAGTAATTCTTCCTCCACTTTCACCTGCAAAACTAACTCTCGCTCCTTGAACAGGTTTTAAGTCGTGCAACAAGTATTTGTTACCCGTCATGTGCCGGGAACAGCCGCTATCTACAATCCAAAGACTATGGGCAGCCCTGTTCAACTGTTCCTGCACAATAAAGCAAAGGATTAGAATCTAGGGACCCAAGACCAATTGGTCTTGGATCTATACATCCCGTACTTCTGCTTTCCAAAGTTAGCATCTGGATAATTCCTGTCAGTCCTATTAGGAAATCTCCTTGGAAATTGAGTGTGAGGCCTTCCAAATCTATGTGTATTGAAAGTATTATATCTTGTGGTTTGGTTATTAAACTGAGGTTTGTTTCTGTGAAAACCTGAATTAGTTACATTTCGGAACTTTGAAGGGTTTTCATTTTTAGCAGTATTAAAATTACCATTAGGCTTATGCTCAGTTTTAATAGGCCTCACACCTCTGAATTTCGGCGTCAGAGGGCAATCTGCAACAAGATGTCCTAACTTATTACACCTAAAACAACACCTATGCTCCATTTTCTTTTCAAAGGTTGTTTTGGATGTTGAGGCTGTGTTACCGGCCGTTCGTCTCACATAAGGTGGGACGTACGGGTTGAGTGGAGTACTCTTTTTATAGGTTTTATCTTTTTCTCCACCAGTGGGTAACACTACCTTCTCTTTTGTCTTACCCGATTCAGACAACTTATCCGAATCTGATGAGACTGGACTCGTAACAGAAATTTTCACACTTGAAACAGGCGAACTCGTTTCGCCACTACTAACAATTGGTTCTTTACTCGTAACCTTGATTGGAACTGTCTGAGGAACTTCAAAATCAACAGATTTCTGAACACTAGGGTTAAAAGTGTAATTGTGGTTATAAGGTGGTGGAACCTCGTGATAACCAATTCCTCCTCTCTTTGTAGAGGTACCTTGATCACTAACAAGGTGATCAAGAATAGCTGAGGAATTTCTGAACTGTTCAAGTTTTCGGTTCAGTTCCACCACTTTCACCTGGTGGTCAGCAATCTGCTTTTCTCGTTCAGCAATCAGTTTAGTCTTTTCTTCTAAAACCTCATAACTTAGATCAATTACTTCAATATTTTCAGCAAGTTTTGTTTTTAAGCTTTTAACATCTTTTTCACACGCTTTTATTTTAACTTTGTAACTGTTTTCTCTTGCTTTCATAAAGTGATGATCTTCTTTAAGAGTTTTAAACTCAGCATCTAAACGAACATACTGATCAGTTATGGTAGCAAGTTGCTCAGACAAATTCTCACATTTAGTACAAATAGATTTAGAACTTACCTCGGAGAGTTGATCCTTGTTATCTGTCATGAAAGCTTTTTCCTTACCAGTAGCTTTCTCTTCTCCGGTAATCTTCTCACGTTCTTCATTCTCAACCTTAGCCATATTTGCCTGTTCACTAGTTTCATTCGAATGCAGGTTCCAGTTGTATTCACCTGCTTCTCTGGACATCATGGCATTGACTTCTTTACTATTCCCAGTGTGCTGTGCAGACCGGCCTAGACCACGTTCAACTCGCTCGTTTCTGCACTCTTTGGCAAAGTGCCCGTTTTGTTGACAGTTATAGCACCTCACCTTAGACTTATCGAACCCTGGCCTGCCACCAACAAACTTTCTCCCCGTCTTTCTCATAAACTTCTTCACTCTCCTCACTATCATGGCCATCTGCCATTGTAAATCCATTTCCTCCAGATCATCAGCATCGATCTGGTCATAGTCTTCATCCAGCATCGCTGGATCAACAACCTTTCCTTGAATATAGTTTTCATATGAAGCAATAAACGAAGCATAGAGGCCAAACTGCTCTTCAGCAGATTTGACGCTCATTGGCATCTTAGAGTAATTATTGCTTGAGGAACTTGAAGATCCACTAATCTTGCTTGCTGTCCTTGAATATAGTTACTAATCTTGCTTGCATCTTAGAGTAATTATTCCTGGTTGAGCATGGGAAAATTATAGATGCCTTGAAGGAGTTCTTGGCATCTCAGGGGGAGATGAGCTGTAAGGGCGACGAGCTCAGGACGAAAAGAAGAAATGACCGAGACGATGATCCCAATGCATCGAAAGATGCAGGTGGTGAGCTGCCAAGAACTTCTCAAGCTCTTGGTACTTCCACAGCTGAGGGGGAGTCTGCCGACGCGGCTGGTGGTTCTGGTGGTGATGATGTGGTGTTGGTTGAGGATGACGTGATTGATGCGTTGAAGGAACTTGACGATGATATGTTCAGCGATGATGTGTTGTTTGATGAAGATGTGCTGCCGAGTGATGTGATTGAGAAGATCGGTGAGCAGATTGAGATTGAGAGTGAGATTGAGGAAGGAGAGATAGTAGTAGAAGACGTTGAACACGAGATCCCTGATGTTGAGAAAGCCGACATGGGTACTGAGATGGATGAGACTGAGTGGGAGGAGCAGCCTAGGTGGAAGGAAGGCTGTGCTCATTGGTTTATTAAGACCAAGAAGCCTGCTGTTCCAGCCATGTTCAAGAAGAGTTATAACATCAAAGGCTATGCTGAGTCGAAGAAGGGAATTATCTGTTGGATATATGATGAACAGATAAAGTTGTTTGTGGTGAAGCGTTATGATGGTATTCAATACTTCAAAAGAACCCTGAGATCTCTCAATACGTTGCCGGAATGTGAGGTGAAGGATTTGGCCAGGTTGGGCCTGATAAATAGAAGTGACGACAACATGGCAAGAGTGATTGGGAAGATCGTGTGGAAAGAAAGCGTAAAAGAGAAGAAGTTTGAATTATTAAAGCCACAGAAGGGAAAGCTCGTGGAGGATACAGAAAGAGGAATGAGAGCAGATGGCAAGCCATAGATGGTGATGAAGTACAAACCGATCCGATGCATCAAGGAGGTTCCTATGAAGACTATGCCTCAAGATGTGTTGAAGAATCTAAAATGGTGGTATGTTGATTGCCAGACTGCTGAAGCCGTGATGGAAGACGAAGATGAACAAGAAGTGCTGAGGGTGTATGATCCGATGCATCTTGTTAACTTATCGAAAGCTGATCTGCAAGTGTTGAATGAAATGAAGATATTCTATATTCCTGCTTGGAAGGATGAAGCAAGGAAATATCAGCGAGTAGTCACGGTATGTGTTAGAGAAGGAGTGCACGCGTGAAGATACAGGATTACGAGACAAGAGCTGAAAGATCAAGATATGAAGCTACTGCCAAGGGGGAGTCTGTTGGTGCATAAATGTCAGTAGTTCATATGTCTAATGTCTGTAATCGAGTCTGTAATATTGTTTATGTATTTGTTTGTTTAAAGCGAAGTTGTTGACAAGTTCGCTTAGGCGAACTTGTTAACCAAGCGAAGTTGTTGACAAGTTCGCCTAGGCGAACTTGTTGAACAAGCGAAGTTATGGACAACTTCGCCTGAGGCGAAGTTGTCGTGTATTTATATAGGTTACGGATTTCTGTTTAAGGGTTGGTTGGTTAGTAGTTCAAGTTACGTGTAATTCAGTGAGTCAAGTGACGTGAGGTCGAGAGTCTGTAAGTATCACGTGTTGAGTTATTAATATAACGTGTGTTTGTTCGTATCGTATTCGTGTGTTCATGTGTGTTTGTGTTCTACGTCCGTAACGATCTACACAGGGATTCCGCACCTGTGTATATCGGGATATCTCGTGTGATCCGTCCAGGGAAAAGAAGAAATGACCGAGACGATGATCCTTGACAGGGAAAATTAGTGGATCTTCACAGGTGCATCTTGCCCTGGACGGATCACACGAGATATCCCGATATACACAGGTGCGGAATCCCTGTGTAGATCGTTACGGACGTAGAACACAATCACACGAACACACGAATACGATACGAACAAACACACGTTATATTAATAACTCGAACCGTGATACTTACAGACTCTCGACCTCACGTCACTTGACTCACTGAATTACACGTCACTTGAACTACTAACCAACCAACCCTTAAACAGAAATCCGTAACCTATATAAATACACGACAACTTCGCCTCAGGCGAAGTTGTCTATAACTTCGCTTGTTCAACAAGTTCGCCTAGGCGAACTTGTCAACAACTTTGCTTGGTTAACAAGTTCGCCTAAGCGAACTTGTCAACAACTTCGCTTTAAACAAACAAATACATAAACAATATTACAGACTCGATTACCGACATTAGACATATGAACTACTGACATTTATGCACCAACAATTTGTCATTAGGAGGTTGTTGTTAGAATGTTGTTTGTAGTTGTAACATCCCTAAAACAGCCTTTAGAACCCGATACGGACATTATGAGTTCACCGTGATGCCTTTTGGACTCACTAATGCTCCATCAATTTTCATGGACATGATGAATCGGATTTGCAAACCATTCTTAGACAAGTTTGTTATCATTTTCATTGACGACATCCTTGTTTATTCAAAATCCAAAGACGATCATCAAGTTCATCTTAAGATCATACTTGAGACCCTAAGAAACGAGAAATTATACGCCAAGTTCTCCGAGTGTGAATTTTGGTTGTCCGAAGTACAATTTCTTGGTCATGTTATAAATAAGAAGGGTATTCAAGTAGACCCAGCAAAGATCGAAGCAATAACCAAGTGGGAGAAACCCAAGACACCGACTCAAGTCCGAAGTTTTCTAGGCTTAGCCGGATACTACCGAAGATTCATTCAAAACTTCTCTTGAATAGCTGTCCCATTAACTTCACTCACCAGAAAAGCAATTAAGTTTGAATGGGGACCGAAGCAAGAAGAAGCATTTGAAACACTCAAACAAAAGTTTACCAATGCACCTATTTTGGCCTTGCCAGATGGATTAGGAAACTTTACCATTTACTGTGATGCTTCGCACACGGGAATGGGATGTGTTTTAATGCAAGGAAAGAAAGTAATTGCTTATGCTTCGAGACAATTGAAAGTTCACGAAAATAATTACACCACACATGACCTTGAATTAGGCGCTATAATTTTTACGTTGTTATGGCGACATTACTTGTATGGTGTAAGATTCACGGTATACACTGATCATAAAAGTTTGAAGCATATATTTGATCAAAAAGAATTGAATATGAGACAAAGGCGTTGGATGGAAACACTTAACGACTACGACTGTGAGATCGTATACAATGAAGGAAAAGCCAACGTAGTGGCTGACGCCTTAAGTAGGAAAGAACATGAGAAACCAAAGAGAGTTCGAGCTCTTAGATTGGAACTTAAAGTTGATCTAGCCAGCCAAATCAAAGAAGCTCAGAAGTTGGCACTGGAAGAAGGGAACATTAAAGCCGAAAAGGAAAATGGTACAATCGATCAACTAGTTAAAGGAAGTGATGAGATACTTAGACTCGGTACAAGAATTTGGGTACCGATGATCAGGAATTTAAGAGATAAAATTCTCGAAGAAGCACACAAATCAAAGTATATGATGCATCCGGGTAGTGACAAGATGTATCATAATCTAAAAGATGATTATTGGTGGATCGGAATGAAGAAAGACATTGCCTTATATGTAGCTAAATGCCTGACGTGTTCAAAAGTGAAAGCCGAACACCAAAAGCCGTTAGGATTGCTACAACAACTTGAGATACCGATATGGAAGTAGGATATGATAACTATGGATTTCATCATGAAGTTACCGAAAACTTCACGCCAAAATGATTCGATCTGGGTTATTGTAGATAGACTTTCCAAGTATGCCCATTTTATTCCTATTCAAGAAACATTTAGTATGGATAAGTTAGCGCACTTATACGTCGAAAATATAGTATCATTACATGGTGTGCCACTATCCATCATTTCTGATAGAGATAGTCGTTTCACTTCAAATTTTTGGTCAAGTTTTCAAAAGGCTATGGGAACTCGACTAAACTTATGTACCGCATACCATCCCCAAACTGATGGCCAAAGTGAACGTACGATTCAAACTTTGGAAGATATGCTTCGTGCCTGTGTTATCGACTTAGGAGGAAGTTGGGACACTCATCTCGCTCTGATGGAATTCTCGTACAACAACAGTTATCATACGAGTATCCAAGCAGCACCATTCGAAGCATTGTATGGGCGAAAGTGTAGAACACCTGTATGTTGGTCAGAAACAGGTGATAGTCAGTTGTCAGGACCTGAAATTGTTCAGAGGACTACTGACCAAGTAATACAAATTCGTGAACGATTGAAAATAGCAAGGGATAGAAAAAAGAGCTATGCGGATATTCGCCGCAAGCCTTTGGAATTCGAAGAAGGCGATAAAGTATTAATTAAAGTCTCACCTTGGAAAGGTGTAGTAAGATTCGGGAAGAAAGGAAAATTAAGTCCGAGATTCGTTGGACCATTCAAGATACTCGAAAGACCAGTTGCTTACCGACTAGAATTACCCGAGGAGATGAAGGGTATTCACGATGTGTTTCACGTATCCAATCTGCGCAAGTGTCTAGCCGACGAAATCCTTGCAATGCCATTAAAAGATGTCAAGATCAACGAGAAGCTTAAGTTTGTAGAACAACCGATTCAAATAGAGGATAGCATGATTAAGTTTCTCAAGCACAAACGACTCAAGCTCGTAAAGGTTAAATGGGATTCAAGACGTGGGCCCGAGTATACGTGGAAACTCGAGTCAGAAATGAAGAAACAATATCCCTATCTATTCCAATAAATCTCGAGGACGAGATGATTCAAAAGGTGGGCAGGATGTAACATCCCGAAAATATTCATACCAACTTTGTCAACTTACGAAGTTGAGGGACCATTTAGCCATTTAGCTATAATAAAAATATAAAACTCTCTTGAAGCGACACATGTCCGATGACTAATAGGATGGAATCGACATGTGTCCGATGACTAATCTAGTGAAATTGACACATGTACGGTGACTAATCAAATAGATTGACATGTGTCGCCACATGTCACATGAAAGGACATGTGTCATCACAAGAATGAATGGTGGCAAGAGACGGTCCAACCGGCGGTATAAGAAACAACTATAAATAGTGGTCATGGGTTGCTCATTTGTGACATCCCGAACACCTAACCACTATCACTTCCTCGAAGTTTGTACCACCGAGTTGGAGTCCCGACACCACTCTAGAGTTTCGACGTTTCATACCCCGACACCTTACGTATAGTCAAAGTACTCCTCGTTCTTCCTTAAGCGGTATACCCATTTTAAGGTAAGAATTATGTTTAAGATTATTCAAGTTATAGCCTAGACTATCAATCGAGGCTATGGCCTTTAACCTTGATCATATTTTACAAATCATTCACAATCATGTTTTCATAAACGTTACTTCATGATGAAGTAATGTTAAACGAAAGATATATTTTGACGGGCATGTAGTAACTGGAAGGGGGATATCACTAGTAGTAAGTTTCTTGCCTAAGGAAAAGTAATTCGTATAAATCCCAATCAACCAAGGGACCCGTTTACTTACCTGGAGAAACTTACCAACGTGTTGAACCTATTAGGCCAAAGCATGCTATATCAAACGTCACATAAAAATCAAGTGTTTTCATTCATAATCAAAGATAAACGATTTCAAGGTTAAGCTTACAATCATAGCTTAATCATCATTCAAAACATTCATACGAACCTATTTATGTATAGGTTAAGTATCATTCACAATCAATCAATCAGTCAAGGTTTTCAACACCGACGGTACAGGTGAATTCGTTAACCTTTTTAATCAGTCAAAACATGTTTATACTCAATGAGACGAACGGGTGTTTGTCTTAACGAGTCAAACAATGTCTACATGAGATAATGAAATCTCTAAAACGTTATAATACAAAGTAGAGAATAAAATCAACTCAGACCGAATACGCATGTGTCTGGATCCAAACATAACTGTTAAAGCTCAATCAATCAATCAAAGGCAATGAAGCCGCGAGCTTAAATGGTCATGACCAGTTCTCAGTTTAGGGCCGTTTGGCTCAGGGAATACCGTTGTGTGTGTAGGGTAGTGGTACATATACCGGAAGTAGAAATGCTTCCGCTGAGACTGTCAAGAAAACTACATTTGTATTGTAATATCATTCAAATGTTTTATCGAGTCATACGTGTTCACCAGCATATAGCTGACGTATTTTTTCCAACCCATTTCAGGTAATTAAGTATAAGTAGCATTAGCAAGGATTGGAGTCTATATGAAGATAGAAGCGCATACAAGATGGCTCCGTTTTTTATATAAAATCCTTGTAATATGAAAACATATCTTTTGTAAACCAATACTCGGGTACTTAATTCCCAAGTAAAATTTGCAATGTAAATTAATATTATATTCAACCTAAAGACTTCCGCTAAAATTAAACCATAAACTCTGATATATTTACAAAACAGGTACCAACTTGTGATCACACGCCTAGGCCCTAAGTCGAGGTGCGACAGTAGTAGAAGATTTGAGTTGGATTTGAAGATGGATTTGAGTTATTTATATAGGTTAAATAATTTTTTTTTATTTAAACCACCCCCCCCCCCCAATGGTAACATTATTGATCTTTACAACGTCATGGCCATCACGACCGAACCCCCATCACGCATAACGAGGGACCGGCGGAGGTGTTCGTGAGCCCATCACTCGTGTTGGGGTTGCCATCACGGACCACCCCGTCCCCCCTTAGATCTATTTTTGAGCTAAAAAATGTGTTCCCTCTTTAATTCATTCCACCATTTTTCTTCCGCGCACTCTCCTATTGTTGAAGGTCAAAACATTTCTTCCCTTCCAAATAACACAAAACGTAATCAAGAAAATTGCCCGAAGCGTTTTCCTCTTCTCTTTACCACTCCCCACCCCCGCCCCACCCCAAGAAGGAATGTTAAGCCACACACAAACATGCATAATCGATCTCTATATGTTATTATTAACTTTTTAACAGCCAATGAAAATTCCAAACCAAAACAAAAAAAAAAACAAAATAAGAAAACCCCCGCAAGTAACTACTGAAAACCGGAAACAAACAAGTATATCAAGGAAACCATCTCTATGAAAACATAGATTATACATGCCATCAAAAAGAAAAAAAAAACATTTAAACAAAGTCACAAATTTTATAAGATTACATCATGTAAGGCCAAAATTATGGATTGCGATATCAATGTGGTGAAACTCGTCAAATATATATTGTTTAATTAAATAGGTAAAGTTGTTGAGAATTACGGATCCGAGAAGAGAGCTCCGATGCACGCGTTTAACTTCAATGGGGAGAAAGCTCTAGATTATTTGTGTTTTTGTTATAAATAGGGAGTATTAGTCATATGTATGTGTGTGTTTTCTATGGTGTAATCAACCACCCAAGGGGAGCTCACCTTGGCTGGGATCGATTCTTTAGTATTTTATGAATCTCTTAAACTGATTATGAAGTCATTTTCTCTTTCTGTAAGACAAACAAGTTAATTATGACTTGCGATATCAAATTACGAAATCGTTATATATTTATGGTCATGTTAATAAATAAAACCTACGAGGAAACCGCACATGAAACGAGAGCTTTGGGACGCACATTTAACTTCAATGGGGATAAGACTTCTGGAAGAAAATAACTTTTATTATATATAGAAGTCTTATGTATTATATATGTGTGTGTTTACCATAGTATAAATCGTCCACCCAAGGGGAGCTCACCTTGGGTGCGTCGGTTATTGATTATTATATGAATCTTTTAACCGACAACGAGATCATTCATCAATATCTTATCTTTATGTTTTATTTATGTTCGGCGTTTGATTTACCGCAACCGTCTCGACACTTTGTATTAAGAGCAAAACCGTTCGTGCGATTGTTTTGGGACCTACAATTGGTATCAGAGCGGGTCGAATCTTATGATTCAACTTTGCTCTTGATATTCGGGTTCTATTTTCGTTGTTACGCGAACAGAGACATTAAAGACCCGTTGAACTTTGAAAATAAAGTTTCTAGATCTGGAAATAAAGTTGGAAATAAAGTGAGATATAAGCGTGTTTGAAGCTTCTCCTTGTAGATCCGGATGTGGGCTATATTTAAAATCAAATGGATTTTATTTTAGGCCACAAGGTTTGGGCTTACAAATGGATGGCGAGCCAACTGAATTTATCCACTTTATCTAAGCCTTTTGGAGCCGGTTCAAGCCGAATATGTTATTGCTATTCGTGTTAACCAAACTGAAGAAAGTCAAAATTTGTTCAGGTTTTCTTCATTGTTGGACCGTGTCCAAAGCATATTATTTCCATATTATTCTCAAGGCGCTTGAAAGGGGAAATAATAACCTTTGTCATTTGATCGTTGTCCCTGGTAGCTCTTCTGAACATATACTACTTAAAGATTCGATATGGATAAAGAAGCGATAACTCCTTCATGAATGAATTAGGTAGACCATGCTTTTAGGGGGTGATTGAAGCGGCTTCGGCTTTATCGAGTTGATTCGTGAAGTTGCAAGACACAATTCGACGATGTTTTGATATCATAAGTCAAGGGGGTGATTGTAAGGCCAGAAAGTTATGACTTGCGATATCAAATTACGAAACCCGTTATATATTTATGGTCACATTAAAAATAAATCCGACGAGGAAACCAGACATGAAACGAGAGCTTCAGGACGCGCGTTTAACTTCAATGGGGATAAGACTTCTAGAAGGAATAGCGCTTACTATATATAGAAGTCTTATGTATTATGTGTGTGTGTGTTACCATGGTGTAAATCATCCACCCAATGGGAGCTCACCTTGAGTGGGTCGGTTCTTGATCATTATATGAATCTTTTAACCGACAACGAGATCGTTCATTTATATCTTATGTTTATGTTTTATTTATGTTCGATCGTTTGATTTACCGAACCCGTCTCGACTCTTTGTATCAAGAGCAAAATCGTTCGCGTGGTCGTTTTGGGACCTACACTTTCATATTATCTTTATGTTATTTGTTCGATCATTTGGTTTCAACGCACCTGTCTCGATCGATTATCAAGAACAAATTCGTTCGTTTTGTTAGATCCGGTGTTAGGGGACCTACAAGTGGTATCAGAGCAGTCGAATCAATTGACTCAACTTTGTTCTTGATATTCGGGTTCTAATTCTACGATTGTCCGAACCGAAACGTTAGTTTCTTGAAGATTTTGAATTTCCGTTGAAGTTTTGGAAATGAAGTTTGATGTTTGGTAATAAAGTTTGAAGATCTAAATGAGATATATTTCAATCTTGGACTTGTTTAAGATCTAGTGACATTTTTCATCGATTGTTCTTCAATAACACAAATGTATGTGTGAATGGGTAGAGAGAAACATCCGATGAGAAAAGCGGGACCGAACACAACTTCCGCCAGATCTCCGATGAAGTCCACAACAGTCTCTAGTTCTGGCAGACGTCACCACGATCTCAGAAGAAAGGAAAAAGAGATAGAGCCTCAGAGGGAATCGTGTTTTTTAAAATCGTATACCGGAAACCAATCTTGCTTTATTTATTATTATCACCCCTTATCATCTTTCTTGTTCTTGAACACCCATTTGTCCCTATTGCTTTCTTGTTCTCAGGTTTCTTAACTAGCCTCTACACATTGAGCTTCTTGAACTGTAACACCTCATCTTGCATAGATTCAACCCATGAGTTTTCCTTCAGAACTACCTTGTTGTCCTTCGATCGACCAGTGAAATAAAAAAAGCAAAAAAGACATCTCTTAATAGTACCAGACTTGCTCCTTGTTAGGTTTCCAACAAAAAGATAACCAATGATGTTCTCCGTGGGATGTCTTCGATGGATGGGTAGTTGAGGTATATCCTCTACCAATGTGACAGGTTCTGCTTGAAGATCAATCATCACACTCTCAGTGGGATGAAATTTGCGAGGATCATTAATTAGAACATCATTGGCTGACTGAACGAAGTCAGGTTGGTCAACCAGATGTTCTTGTGGAATTTGTTCATCCCAGAGATGTTTACCATAAGGAGCAGCAACTGCCTTAACTGGAGTTGAGGCAGTGTTGTCAGATTCACCATCAACAGGTTCGTCAGCAGCAACAATAACTTGAACAATTTCATCTGAAGAGGGAGGTATGGCAATAGATTCTACCACACTTTGTGCTGCTTGAATGTTTGTTGCGAGTTCAGTCTGAACTTGTTCCACATTGTCAGCGGACATGAATGAGTCATCTGAATCAGAATCAGATACGTCTTTGATGGCAACCAAATCAGTTGAATAAGCATATTGAGGAGCAGGGTTATTGACAACTTGATTTTTATTTTCTGGATGGGGAACTACAGGTGGTAAAATTCTGTTGGAAGTTCCAACAGACAGATAAACATGTATCAAACAATCACAAACTTGAACATTTACTTGTTTTTAGGCAAACCGTGTATAAACCCAAGGAACGAGTTGATAAAAATTTAGGTTACTCAAGTGATTTGAGAATCCCTGCCTCTGAGTGACAACTTTAAGATTTTTACAAAAACGAGTGAATCATTACTTGCCTAGCTAATAGGATTTAGATCATGGAAAACTTACACTCCTCACAATGTTCACTCAACTCTCGGGTGTTTATATTTGTGGATAAGGTGAGTTTGAAACGGAACCCTCGAGTTCAATTCAAAGCGTGCATGAATCATAAGCTTGTGTGTAAATCAAATCTCCACAACTAACTTGGTAAAAATGCATGAATTAAGATGGTATTAGAAGTGGGGGTAAAATGGGGTAAATGTGAAATAAGGTAGGTGAGATGAAGTAAGGTAAGGTAAATAATGTGAAGTAGGGTAGAGCTATCGTATGACACTAGGCTTCTACTGTTGAGTTTCATAGGCCTTTTGTTGTAGGCCCGGTTTATTATCTGAAGTCCGAAGGGTAGACGAGTGTAGGGTGGCCAGACCGAAGCCCTCTCTGGTTTGGATTTCTTGTTGAATAATATGCAAACCCTAGATGAATCTTATATATGTGACGTCATGTACTTGTAATCCTTTGTTACTCAATGAAAGAAATACCTAGTTGCCACTCGTGGACGTAAGTCAGTTTATGTCAAACAACGTTAAATCCTCATGTTTGTTATTGCTTTCGTGTTTGTGTTCGGTTCATGTGTGTGTTTAATCCTAACAGTTGGTATCAAGAACTTAGGCTTGTTACACACGAAGAACGAGAACCAACCGATTCGTCGTTAGGGTTTACGCCACCGTCCTCGTCCAACTCTCGCTGCCACAACAGTCGGCTGTCGCTCTCGTTGTAGTTGTTAGGTATCGTTCCAAAGTTTATTTACGCATCACCACCACCATGTACCTGCGTTGCTTTCCGCCTCTGATCGTTTGGTTGTTGTTTTATTTATATCCCGGTTTTTTTGGTTGTTTACATTTGAACGGAAGAAGAAAAGTTAATTATCTCCTTTTTTCTTGGAGGTTGTCCCATAAAAGGGTAAAAGAAGGACCAATCGTTGTTTTGTGGTTCGTGGTAGATGTTGGATCATAAATTGCTTAGACTGATGCATATCAAAAGGCCACGACTTGATCAAGATTTTAGTGAAATAGACGAAGACGAGTTATAGAATTGCATTATGGTTGTGATGGTGAAATACCGAAATCCCTATGGATTTCGGTTTGTCTAGTAACACTGAAATCCCTATGGATTTTGGTTATGCTAGTCTAGGCTTAGTTGGGCTTGGCGTTTGGGCCTGTTTTGATGGTAACTTATATATAGTTAATGTTTAGTCATTAGTTAGGGTAAGCAGTTGTAGAGCACTTTGATAGCCACCATAATTCTAGAGAGCATCATATTCTTTGTGGAATTGGTTTATGTATCTGACGATTTATTTAATAATATAATCGTATGCATTGAAACCATATTACATCGTGTTCATCTCTTATTATTTCCAAATATTTGTTGGGTATCGTTGTTCTTGAATCACCACGTTAACTAGATTCCGCCTACTTAACGTGTGTTTGTTGATATCGTATTGAAAGATCGTATTTCAGGACTTACAAGTGATATCAGAGCCAGGTTGATCTATTCTAGGCTCGGTTGTGATATCAAGGATTCAAGATTTGTTCTTAAGTGTGGTCGTGGTGTTTTATTTTACGGTGACATGCTCATCGGAGGTGGAAGGAGATATTTTTGGATAGAGATTGAGTTAATTTTGGTCAAAATTAAAATCCCACAAATTTTGGGATTTATTTTGTTGCCAAATTTACTTGGTCAAAGCTGCTTTAGGAGTTCTCTGCCTTGTTTGGTCGTTCTCGGGCACAATAAGGTGTTTTCGGGTTATATTGATTGTTCTGAGGTGCAAATTAAGGGATTGCGGCCAATCTCTAGGGTTCTTGATTTTGGTTTTCTGTTACTTGGGTTCTCTGGATAACTATGGTGTTCTCGGCTACGACTAGTGTCCTCATTCAAGAGTTCTTGGTTAACTTTAGGTGTTCTCGGTTGACTTTAAGTGTTCTCGATCAACTTTCGCTGTTTCGCGGTCAATCAAGGGTTCTCGGTTGTGTTCACGGTCACTGTTTTCTGTCAAGGATTCTCGGTTGAGCTCTCGGTTATTGTTCTTTGTCAGAGTTCTCGGGTCAAGGTTCTCTGGTTGAAAGGGTTGTCGGCTACTTGGGCTTTAGTGGCTGTGTGGATTTGGGCCTGGTGTTTTGGGCCTTAATGACTTGGGATCACACAGTAAATTGTTTTGGGCCTATATAATTTGGGCTTCTACTTTATAGATCAATTAACTAGTACATCCAATAATGTTGCACTACATTGGTAGAGTTCTCGGTGTTAACTTAGTGTTGAAAGTTCGCTCTCATGTTTACAAGGGAAACCTACTACTTAAGAAACAACATTCATGGCCTTTTCAATTCAAGCTTCTTCCACGCCAACTAAGGTAACAAATAATATACGTTATAAGCTTTGCATAGATAAAATTGAATCGCTTAAAATCCAGAATAACAATACTATCACGGAGATGGAAAGGGTTAAATGTGAAAACTATACTCTGAAGAAAAATGAGAAAATACTTAAAGAAAAAAGTAGATGCACAACATAAGGACATACATCAACTTCAAGGAGATTTTAGTGTAAAATGTTGTCACAACTTAGATGCTAAGAAGCGTATTTCTGAGGTGAAAGGTAACAAGTTTCAACCAAATCCAGTAGTTAAACAAAATGCCTATTTTACAAAACCACGAGTATCTGTACAACGGGTCATAGATACTTGAGGATTCAAATTTAATATGACAGGTTTACACTCACATGATTTCAAAACTGTTAAAATAAAAATAACTTTTCAGAAATCAAAGAGTGTTGAAAGTTCTAAGAATTTGAATTCAAATTGTTCCACTCCAAAGTCTGTTCTTTCCAATTTCACTAAAACAAAACAAACTAGGAGACTTAAAACTCAGCATACAGAACCTGTAATAACAAATGTTTCTGTTAAAGATAGGAAAGATATGAGTTGGCAAGAGGTCACATATGTTGATGCTCAAGGAAATCCCAAGACATTTATGACTTGGGTTCCTATGTCCAATTGATCCCTCTATGTGTGTAGGAACAACCACAAATTTAATGTTTATTAAATGGGTTGTTCCAGGAACATGGCAGGGCAAATATCCATTATTTTAAAACTTTAAACCATAAAATGGATTATTTGTTGCCTAGACGGGGTTATAGGGTAACAGAATGTTTTTAATCTGCTCTATAAGTGTGTAGGAACAAATCAGGGAATTCATTGCATATTAAAAGTTTGTTCCAAACATTCATCTCGCAAGGATGCCGAATCTCAAAATCCAAGCTTATTCTTTGGGGGAGATTCACACAAATGGGAGAATGTTTCCTTGAAGATAAAAGGTAACCGTATCACTTTGGTATGAAAGATTGATCAGTCAAAAAGTTTTAATTTATGCACAACTTAAGGGTGAGAAATTAAAATAAAAATTAATAATCATAAATTTTAATAATACAAAAATATGTTCACGGATAGTTTTTCAAGTATAGTTTGTTTTGTTTTTCAAAATGTGAAAATGACTTGAACGCACATGAGATATGGTAGTATATCAGTTGGCTAACTATCACACTTCTTCATATATTATTATTAAATGCTACGTTTCGACGATTGAGTCTTTTTTAGGGTAAATTTGTACATAAAAGTTTTTGCACAAATTTAAGGGGAGAAAATTAAAAAAAATTTAAAAAAGAGTGTGCAAGTGTTCTTATAAAATAAAAAATTTTAAAAAAATTATTTTTACGCTTTCGATTAAAAATATGTCGGTTATATAAGTTTGAAGGACATATACTTGTGTATATTTGGTCTTGTTATCTACTTGTAGAAATACTGGATGGCCATTCACCTGAAGACAAAAAGTGACTGGGGCGATTGTGGTGTGTTTTGTTTAAATTATTTCGCTTAAAATTATGTCGGTTACTCAAATTTCGATGGACATGTATGTTTCTTCATATATGTTTGGTCCCGTTATCTACCTGTAGACATACGGGATAGCCACTTATCTGAAAACCGAAAGTAACTGGGGCGAGTGAGTTTAAAAGTGTCTTTTGTAACACATTGTGGGAAGTGATATGATTATTTAGTTAAGAGCTTTTTAGAAGCTTAAAATATTCTCAAATGAAAATTGATCCAACATTTGGAGAATGATAGTAAAATTGCTTATATGTGCCTAACGTGTGAAGTTACTAGGCTTAAAAGGCTTTTGAACAGTCATTTATTTGTATGGTAGATTTCCATAATGCTTAAAAGTTGAAGTGATATAAACTAAATCTGTTAAATTTACTGTGGAGAGTCATTTTGAAGACATGTGCATGTCTCCAGATACATCTCTCTGAATGATATGAAGAAAAGTAATTACCCAGTCATACACAAGCTTGTTAGTGTCTTGATCACCAAAACATTGTGTTTCTAAGTTAAAAAAAATAGAATAATTTTGATTATTAATATTCGTTTTTCAAAAGCTTAAAGAGCCAAATTAGAACTACAAGGGTGGGGCATTCAAATAATTCCTAAACACTTTGAATGTAAGACATGTAAGTCCGGATGGATTGTAAGTCCAACGTTTAACCTTGAAGCTTAAAATATTTGTTTTCATAAAGAAAATCTTTTGATCAAGAACTAGGGGGTTGGAGTCAAATTGGAGTGATCTAGGGAACTCCAAATACGCTTTGAGAAGAGATAGGAGGCATCACGGGTCCATAAGTGACGTCCATATAAGGTTTATGCCTAATTGAACCTATTTCGTATCATTGATGCAATGAAAATCATGCTAAGTATTTCAATACCTGCTATCAACCTGTTTCTCTATGTCATAATAATGCTGAAAATGAATCATTGTGAAAGCATCTTAATCAATATGATTCCATGTTCGGATCTTTTCTTAAAAGCTCGTTTATCAAAACTGAAATTTGATCCCAAAATATGCTAGAATTTCTGAAGGCCGGATGTTTAAATTAATCTGTTTTAATTTATTTTTGTCTATATTTTATTACTTTTATTATATTTTATTTATTCGTTTTAATTATACATCATGATTACTCTTGTCGAAGCAAATGCGTTTAGAACTGGGCTTTTGTTTTCAGCCAATGAAATATGATATCAGTTATGTGTATTATAGTTGGTTTAGCTGGTATGATCTCATTCAAGTCTTTTCAAGAAAATTATAAAAATCAGAAAAAATATGAAAATTACAAAAATATGTCTGCCTTATTTTGTTTTATTTAATTGTTTTCAAAATATTTTGGTTGATCTTTTTATCAAAGTTGATTTTTCTTTCAAGACTAATTTCTTGCAACGAAAGCATATGAAGTATCTGATATTCAAATTGGATGATGTTTTCAATAAGGGGGAGATGGTAGAGTATTGGATGCAGATGTTGAAGTTGCTGATCATGCTCAAGTAAAGATTTTGAAGGTTTTGAAAGCATCAGTTTAAGGGGGAGATTGTTGGGTAATAAATCGGTTAGACTGACGCACTGACGCATATCAAAAGGCCACGACATGATCAAGATTAAAGCGAAATAAACGCAGACGAGTTGAAGAATTGCATTATGGTTGTGATGGTGTAATACCGAAATCCCTATGGATTTCGGTTTCTCTAGTAACACTAAAATCCCTATGGATTTTGGTTAGGCTAGTCTAGGCTTAGTTGGGCTTGGCCTTTGGGCCTGTTTTTATGGAAACCCTATATATAGTTAATGTTTAGTCATTAGTTAGGGTAAGCAGTTTTAGAGTACTTTGATAGCCACCATAATTCTAGAGAGCATCATATTCTTTATGGAATTGGTTTATCTATCTGACGATTTATTTGATAATAGAATCGTATGCATTGAAACCACATCGTTTTCATCTCTTATTATTTCAAATATTCATGTGTCCATCATTGTTCTTGAATCACCACGTTAACTAGATTCCGCCTACATAACGTGTGTTTGTTGATATCATATTGAAAGATCCTGTTTCAGGACTTACATAAGAAGGTTTGGATAATTTTATTTCTTTTTTAGCAAATTCTTATTATTAACACAAGGGTAGTAAGCCTGGTTTTATTTAAGTTGGTGTGGACCAAAGTTTGGTTAATTTAGCCTGAAAATAATTTGGGCCAAGATCCTAATTTGCAAAGTACAAGCCAAGAACTGTTGAATCAAGATTCTATTTTGATAAAGAACCATTGTTAACTAGAAGAAGCGTTAAAGAAATGGAGAGCTAGTTGTCAACCGCGTTTATCAGTTTTATCGTTCCAGTTTAAAGTTCAGTTTCTGATTTACAGTTCGTATTTCCGCTGCATTTAAATAGTTTGATTGTTTAACTGTAAGGCCCCGTTACCGGTGCCCTACTTTTAGTGTTGGATTTACTCATAAACGCAGTTATATATATCAGAGTTAATTAAAAACTTTCGCGGAATAATATAAACTTTCAACCATCCATTACAAACATCCATAACTCGTCTTTTAAAACATAACATAAAACATAGAAGCAAAACATAACGACAAATCTTCATATGCCAGCCTCTTCAGTATTACCATGTGTCTCCCTCAAGCCAGTTGTGTCAGTCAATTAGCTTGCGTGCATACTAAAAGTCAGCTATGCTGAGTGAGTTCTAGTTAATCAGGCAACTTACAATACATTCACATATTTACCTATGCACCCGAAGGTACATACCTTCCTATTATCCTACATACTTACATGCTTACGTACTTTCATTCTTTCTTTCATAATAACACACGTACTGTTAATCCAATAACTATAACACTAACAGATCTCCGATCTGTGGAAAATCGATTAATACGTTTATATAGATCTAGCTCATAATTACTATAGATTTAGTGTTGTATGTGTTTATATATGATCAGTATATGTATACTAGTAATTCGTATAATATTTGTTTGAAGATTGAGAGAACGATTGGACAGAGATTCGATAATTAACTCTCAAAACTTAAATTAACAGTGAACAGTGTTCACTATATATAGAAGGAGGTCTGGTTCGCTAACATCCCTAGCGAACCAGACACTGCTTCGTTACATACATTAATTTAGACGAAACACCCCCTGATTCGTTAACATCCCCTAACGAATCAGGAGGGAATACACTTAATGTCTTAGTTCGCTAACATCCCCTAGCGAACTAGACTTTACACATAACGAACTAGATAATAATTTAAGTAATTATTACATTAAATAATAAACAAAATGTTAATGATAATTACAAAGACTCAAGACGCAAAACCGTGCACTAACAAACACCCCCCTCGTCTTGAGCTCTTTGTCTTTAAATTATTTGAAGCGCTTGGACTGCCAGTCTCTGCAACTATGAATTCCATGCTCATGGCACACACGAACAACTCGTTTGAACTGCATAGCCAGGTCATAGTCTTCTTGGCGCTCGAACAAAATCTGCTTTCTGTGGAGCACGTCATTGTCTGACTCTGATAAATTAACCAACCACATTGGGTCGATTATCTTGATGAGCTCAGTCTTCAGTCCTCTGCCAAGAACAATGACGGCCTCGCCAGTACGATTGTCATAGTACCAGTGGTTTAATGAGAGATGCAACTGTTTGGGCATCGTCTTCACAGGAACCTGTTTCATCGTCTTTGACGGCTTTACCTTCAGGACAAGTTTCCTCCAGCCAGTCCTCGGATCAATCTCTTCAATACGCTTACGCCTTGGGACTTGGGGCTTGAAGAACTTGAAGCCGTGATTGACCTCGAACAGTAAGTGTTGGTGAAACCACTCAGCTGTTCGGTAACCCCCACGATTGATAAATGGACGTCTCGTGAGGGTACGAACATCCCACCGCGGCAAAGTAAGAACATCCATTATCGTCTCGTAATACTGAATCCCCTTCTCCCATTTGATTATACATACTTTAAGCTCAGAATCATACAACCAGGAGACAATGTCACCATGTACCTTGGAAACAGTCTTGAAGGAGGTCACTTGATTTGCTTTGACCCATGCAGCAGCAGTGTCTTTCCGTTCTCGATCAACATATCGATACGCACTAATAATTTTACCCACCTTTTGATGTTTAAACCATCGTGCAATATCATCATCCGTTATAACTTCAAGTGAGTGAACTGTCCGCTTACACTTCAAGATCTTTTCCAACTCATCCTCAGTTTCTTTAAACGTCTGCTCATCGAATACAGGAGCACCTTGATCAACATTAGTGTGTTGAAACAAGTCAGGGTACTCCTCAGCAGTGACGTCTTCCATCTCAATATCCTCGTCTTCATAAATAAAGTCATATTCATCTGAATTGACAGATCATCTTCTAAACCTTCCTCATTCACCACTTCAACATCAAGTTCAGTTTCTAACACAGTTAATAGTTCGTCATTCAGCCCAAGCAGTATGGAAATCTGCTCCCGTGTTAGAGATCTATCCACAAACTCACCAACCTCTATCTCATCCTTGTTCACCACACTTTTAACTACCCCTGATCCATCCATAAAAATCACCGTATTAGCCGCAATCATCTCAATTGGCTTGGCGGCAGTTGGATCTTGATAAATAATAATCTGTTTATCCGAGTCTTCATCGCCACTAGTACCAACACCGGAAGATGAACCATATGATTGTTTAGGCTCACCTCCTGCACCAGACTCGTCAGGGTCTTTATCATCATCTTTGATTTTCTTCAGGTCATCTTCTTTGCATGTCAGTTGAAGGATTAACTCCTCTTGTTCCTTTAATTTCACCCACTGAGACTCAACAATCGTACGCAACGACTTAGTCTCCTTCTGACAAAATGAAATATAACTCATCATCCGTCTTTGATTCTCCATGAGTCGTTCTTGATTTTGACGGTCAGCTGCCATTTGGTTTTCATAAAGAAGTAGAAGATTCAGCAGCATCTCCGTCTGACGGTTTGATGGCAAGTTGTATAATGAGGGGTGAACAGGTTGAATCGGTCCCTGAGGTCGAGTGATTCTTATAAACGAGACATCACTAGGAGGTGGTGGAGTAGGAGGACGAGGAGGAGGAGGCCTCATTGATGGTGTTGAAGGAACGGTAGATAATGTAGCAGGAGGCCTTAGTATCTCGAATAATGTCATTTGAGGGATTAAACCAAGCCTTTCATGTGACACCAACGTTGTCGTCAATGTAAGCATCGGAGTGCTGGTAGTAGGCGGCACTACCAAGCGTTGGGGCTTTGATTGACGTGGTGGTGGAACCCCAATAACTACCCCAGCCCCCTCTGAAACACGTCTCTTCTTCGATGGCTCACCAGTTGCACCACTTTCCCTTTCCATTTCCTTTTTTGTTGAGCTGCAATGGTGGCAGCTAAAGCAGCATTGACTGCCTCTTGTTGCTGTTGAAACGCATCATTACCAGCACCACCATCACCATCATTACCATCATCATTTCCACCATCATCTCCACCATCATCGTTCCCACCTTCTCCCCCTTCACGCTCGGAATCCGAATTATCGTGGATCCAGCGCTCATTAGGAGGACATACATAGTTCGGATTGATTATATGTCCAATCATCCGTTTATCTTGTGGCTTCTCCTTTCTATAAGTTAACATTCGATGCACAGTTTCAGCTGTCATGTGTTCCATATGAAGTACATTGTTCACCAACGTCTGATCAATAGCCAAATTTGGAATTAAATCTTGAATAATCATCTGAAGAAAGCGAGGATACATTAAGAACTTCTTTGACTGAAGTGTTTGCTGAACCTGTTCCTTCAAATGGTCGAAGACTAACTCTGAGTAATTAAACGGCTTGTTCAGAATCAAAGCAACAAATGCTGACTGCAAACTAAGTCTACACTCGTCAAACCCACCACGACGCCCACTCATACAATGTTGGTGCATTTTGTGACCGTCGCTATGCTATTCAAACCAGCGGAGACGCCATAGGTGAAGTTAGAACAACTTCGCCTTAGGCGAAGTTAGAACAACTTCGCCAACGGCGAAGTTAGGACAACTTCACCTTAGGCGAAGTTATCACAACTTCGCCATAGGCGAAGTTATGAACAACTTCGCCTACTGACGCCTACTGAAGTTTATATATATATGCGTGTGTCTTGTTTAGTTTTAAGTATCCAGAAATTAGTGTGTGTCTTGAGTAGTTTGTTTGTTTAGAGAGAGTAAGAGACAAGGAGAGTCGTGTGAGACGACCCGAGGTAGAGCTCACCTCGGGTCAGTCGTGTTTTCTGTTTATGTTCTGTATGTCTCGTGGTTGATTATTATATATAAGAATCTGCAGATTTGATTATTTGTTCGTGTATTTGTTCGTGTACGTGTTTGTGTTCTTCATCTTGTACACCATTAACGAGTCTAGGAGGATTCCGCACTCCTAGACCTCGTGCGGATCTCGTATCGATCGGCGACGCCCCCGAGGGAACCTACATACAATGAAGTAGAACATGTAGAAGATACTTGTATGGTGGACATAACCCGTTCTTGTTCAACATCGATTTATGAATGTCGCCACCATACCGCAAGCGTGTGAATAAACCTTTATCCAGCGTCCTGTCGAATTCACTCAGGTTGTTATCATTATCACCAAATTGAGGTACGCGGCGAATAACCTCAACATCAATCGTAATCGGGGTTTTATTGATTGTAGCTCGAATGTATTTATCGTCCTCAACATATTCAGCTGTGTTCCAAAATTGCCTGATAATACTCAGATACACTTTAGGTCTAGCAGTTATAGCATAGTGTATCACCAAGCGTCGTAAGAAGGCTAACATATCCCCAAACACATCCACATTTGCCACATCTTGATTCACGTAAGCACATATATTATGTTTCTTGTCAAAGGGTAGCAAAATAACATCGTCTTGTTGTTCTTGTTGTGGTGGTTGATCTTATGGAGGTTGTTCTGGTGGTGGTTGCTCATGTTGTCCTTGATCAGCCATTTGAAATGTATAAATATACATGATTATGAGAAATGTGAAGATATAATCTATATTAATCATCAAAATATGTTTAATTATTTATAATTGGTGTATTCATTGTCATAAGATATGTATATTTAATTTATTTTACGCGTTTAGTCGATTGAAATACTTTATATAATTTAAAAGTGAATTTTAAATTTAATTAAATAATTAAAATGTCATTCGTTAAGTATCACTCTGATTCGTTACTATTCAGTAACGAATTGAGCAATTCGCTATCAGGTAAATAAGCTAACAAAGTAGTCTTAGCGAATTACTTTTCAAAATGACAAACTAAGGATCTAGTTCGTTATGATTTTAACGAATCCACATCTGATTCGTGAATTAAATTATTCGCTGAGCTAGTTCGTGTAATTCCTTAACGAATTGGACACGAAGCAGTTCCAATTCGCTAAGGATAACGAATGGTCAATTAGACTTAATCTTTGACCTGCAATGTCAAAGTCAAAATTAAGATGAACATCGATAGTCAACACTATGAACCCAGAATCAATTAGTCCATAACTATCGTTGAATCATCAGAATAATGAGCGTATTGAACTCGGAAACACACTCATAAGCTGATGGTGATGAGATTGAGGCTCAAAACCCAGATATACTGAGGTTAACCGAAGCAAACAGAACCACTAGAAAACATGAAAACATAATCAACCCGGCAAACTATAATCAAACATCGATTAAAGTCCACCAAGGGTATCGGAAATGCATTCTGATTTCATTGAAACATAAATAATCAAGTTCATCAACACTAATCATAAATAAAATGGGTTTATATACTCAGAAAACCCTTAGACCACAAAAATCCATAATTAGACTATCAAAGCTCAGTCATTTTTGACGAAAATCATATCGCCATGATCATCTATACCTTAGACACAAAGAGATATCCTTGAAATGTCGAAAAGTGAAAGTCGAAATTTCAGATTAAATTTGAATAGGGTGACTTTAGTGTGAAGGAAGAAGACGAACAGTGAAGGACTGTTCGTGTTTCTTGTCTTATATAGGCTCACACGCTACCCGAGGTACACAGTGTACGAATTACCCAATTCGTTTGAATTATAAATAACGAATTAGATGATTCGCTATAACAGTTCGTTACATTATTGTAGCGAATGAGACATAATTCGTGTTTGTGATTCGTTAAATATGTATAACGAAAAAGGATGATTCGTTACAGAGTGCGGAAGCGAATTAGGAGAGCGAACTAGAAGCTAGTTCCCTAAAGAATCACCTAGTTCGTTATCCATAAATAACGAAGTGACTTTCAACGAATTTAAAATCTTTATTTAATTTTAAATTAAATTAAATGAATTAAATAATAAATTAAATCAAATAGATTTCAATAATTTACCTGATATATATTTTTTTTATTATTTTAACTTAAATTAATTTCCGAGAACCATTTTATCCCGATAACAAAAATACTTTAAAAATGTTTCATTTTTACGAAACATAACTTAAAACCATTAAATAATATGTAAAATGAAAATGAAGAAAATATTTTTGGTATTTTGTAAAAAATTAAAGAATGTATTTACCAAAGAATATCCGAACTTTAAAAATAGACAATCTTTTTGTGTTTTTTTCAATGATTTATCAAAAACAAAACATATTTTTGTATTTTTGATGAGTTTGAGCAGAGAATCATATTGACCAAAATGCCCTTCCATCACAGTTTTATATTTCAGCGATATTATGACTGGCATTAAGTCGGCCATTGATATTGTTGTCCACTTAAATCTTATAACAAACCTTCGAGCATTTTTGTGATATGATTTATGGTTCAATTAGCACACAGAATATCAAAAACTATCAGCCCCAAATCTCGGTTCAAGCTTAATTTGATTTTTGCCAAATCACCCCAACTTGACTTAAACCATTATAACGTTGATCAAAATTTGAAATTTTTGAATATTTGAGCAATGCATCAAGTTTCCTTTACTGTGAGTGAATATGCACGAGTCCATCTGTCGGCTTACATACATTGTATCCCCTGGGGTTCGTTTCTTATTGGTATTGAGACGCACGCAAGGGAGGAACAATTGTATGACTAACAGCGGATTTTGATTAAGTCAGTAATTTAGATTGTACAAAGTACAGTGGTGATCAAGTTTAATGACTTTGGGTTTGCTCTAAGAAGCGAGTGAAATATTCATGCTTCTGAATACCCAGATGATTAAGCCGCATAAAGACTCACAGTGTCCAGAATCCTAACGCTTGTTATTTGCTTTATTATATTTTTGGGTGATCAACAATTATAAGGCTTGAGTATGACCGGTTATTACATTTCTGCCATCTTTACCGAGACTTTTACTAGAGACTAACACCTCTTTTAATTTGGCTTTTCTTTCAGTTTATATCACATACTTTACTCTAGCAGCTTGTTTAAGACCTATCAATGCACCAATGATTAAGCACACAGTCTTTTAAGCTTATTTCTTTCTGGATTTGGGGTCAAATAATCAATGTACTATCATTTTCTCTTTTTGCTTCAAAAACTCAAAATTTTGAGGAGCATGAAATAAAATAATTTAAATTGCCCCAGTTAATTTAAGTTCATAAATTAATGGTTATCCTATTCATCTACAAGTAGAGAACGGGACCAAAACATGCAAGCACGCTTCACAAACTTAAATAACTGACTAAATTCTCAGCTAAAAGTAAAGTAGAATGCTTAAAGAACGCCCCAAGTACTATCTATTCGTCAGGTAAATGGCTAACCCGAAGATTTACAAGAAATTATCAGGACCAAACATATACAAGTATATGTCCTTCAAAATAGAAGCAAATGACATAATTTTCAGCGATCATAAGCAAAAATCTTTTTGGTTTTTCTCTTTACAAACTAAAAAAAACAATATTTTTGTCTTTTCGGAATTTTCTTAACAAAAACAAAATTCACATTCTTTTTGACTTTTTCAGAAATTTTTCTGTACAAACAGAAATCACAGTCTTTTTGAAATTTTCTAATTTTAAAATGTTTTTAGTTTTTTAGATTTTTTTTAAACTAAAACAAGAAATAACACAATATTTTTTATTTTTTAAAGTTTTCTAATGTTTTTGGGTTTTATCTATACAAACTCAAAACACAATATTTTTGTATTTTCTAGAATTCACCCCCTAAAACCTAAAAACATAATGGAATTTAAACAAGAATAAAAACTGAAAATAAAGATAATTATCCTAATTTAAGGATCTCAGCAAGGGTCTTCAATCCATTTAAACCAAGCAAAAAAGTTGAAACGTGTTTTATCAAACGCTTTGGTAAATAGATCGGCTTTTTGAAAATCAGTGTGCACTTTCTCAAGATCAATTAATTTTTTTTCATAACAATCCCGTATAAAATGATATCGAATTTCGATATGTTTCGTTTTAGAATGTTGTACGGGATTCTTGGTGATACTAATAGCAGCAGAATTATCAATCAATATGGGAGTAGTAAGAAACTTCAAACCGTAGTCACGAAGATGTTGTTGTATCCACAAAACCTGGGAACAGCAACTCGAGGCTGCAACATACTCAGCTTCGGCGGTTGAAGTGGAGACCGTTGTCTGCTTCTTACACTGCCAGGAAACAAGCCGGCTTCCTAAGAATTGACATCCCGTTGTAGTAGACTTGAAATTGATCTTGCATCCTCCATAATCTGAGTCTGAATAAGCGGTAAGATCTAAAGTATCATCTTTGGGGTACCATAACCCGATGTCAGGATTTCCCCGTAGATATTGCAAAATACGCTTGACCGCTTCCAGGTGAGTCACTCGGGGACTAGCTTGGTACCTAGCACATAAACAAACAGTAAACATTATGTCGGGTCGAGAAGCAGTTAAATACATTAAAGAACCAATCATGGCACGATAGAGGGTCGGATCAACGGTATCCTCCAATTCATCAGGTGATAAATTGTGACCCACGGGAAGAGGAGTAGAAGGGATTTTTCCGGCAGTAATCTTGAATCGGCTCAAGACATCCTTCACATATTTTGTCTGATGAATGAAGATTCCCTTCGCAGACTGATGAACCTGCAACCCTAAAAAGAAATTCATCTCTCCCATCGAACTCATCTCGAACTTGGTTTGCATAGATTTCTCGAACTCCTTACACAATGTATCGATTGTAGACCCAAAGATTATGTCATCAACATAGATCTAAACGAGTAGAAGATCATCACCAATATTTTTATAAAATAAAGTGCAGTCAATAGTTCCACGTTTGAAGCCGTTATCCGTCAGATGGTCGGCGAGCATGCCATACCAAGCTCTCGGGGCTTGATGTAGACCATATAATGTCTTGTTTAATCGGTAAACGCGGTCAGGATAATCAGGATCTTCAAAGCATGGAGGCTGTAAAACAAACACTTCCTCGTGAAGTTCACCATTCAGAAAAGCACTCTTAACATCCATTTGATACACTTTGATATTCTTGTAAGCAGCATATGCCAGGAAGATTCGAATCGACTCTAATCTTGCAACTGGAGCATAAACCTCAGTGTAATCAATACCCTCTTGCTGATGAAAACCTTGCACCACCAAACGTGCTTTGTTTCTCACAATTACTCCACGATCATCTTTCTTACACTTATATACCCACTTAGTCGGAATTGCCTTCTTGACTCTAGCAGGTTTGTCAATAAGATCTCAAACACCTAAACGTGCAAATTGTTGTAATTCTTCTTGCTTAGCTTCTATCCAAGAAGAATCTTGTAGAGCCACACGAGGAGTTGTAGGCTCAAGTTGAGATAGAAAACAAGTAAATTTAGCAACAGTTGCAATTTCATATGCGTGTAAGTCAGCATGAGCACATAGAGCATTATTGTCACTTGAAGAGGCAATTTGATGTCGTGTCTGAACCCCTACATCAAGATCTCCAATAATGTTTTCTTGTGGATGATAATTATGAATTCAGAGAATAGGATTTTCAAAAACAGCAACGTTTTCAAATAAGTTAGTATAATGTTCACCCAATTCAGGAGATGAAACATTATCCTCATTCACAATTGCATTATCATCAGATGAAGACGAAGTAGTATCATAATGAACAAGAGAATCATGATCAGGTTCTTCAGTTGGAGCAACAAATGGAGCTTCAACATCATTGGAACTTGTAAATCTTGGAATTTCCAAATGTTCTTCAAAATAAGCACGGACTAAATCTTCATCTGGATGATCGATTGATGGAGTAAATGTATTAAATAAGCTATCGTAGTCAAACATCCAATCGGGACCTTTCCCTTGAGGAGGAGTAGTGTACCGTTGACAGTCCACATGGAACCATTCCTCAACATAACAAGATGTAATATTATATACCCTTTTCTTTGGAGATGCATACCCCAAGAAATAACCTTCGATTGATTTTTCCTCAAATTTACCCGCATCCTTCTTCAAAATTGTACAAGGACACCCAAAGGGTTCCAGGTACTTTAAGTTAGGCTTTCGATTGTTCAAGAGCTCATAACTTGTCTTCTTGAGTCGTTTAACAGTCAAAACCCGATTAAGCGTGTAACAAGCTGTGTTCACTGCCTCATTCCAGAATTGGACAGGAAGCTTAGAATCAGCGAGCATAGTTCTTGCAGCTTCAATCAAGGTTCTATTCTTTCGTTCTGCAACACCATTTTGTTGAGGTACATAAGGTGCACTATATTCACGGTGAATTCCCTTTTGAACACAAAAGAAATCCAATATAGTGTTTTTGAATTCAGTTCCATTATCACTTCGAATTCTCCTCACCTTTTGTTTGTAAAGTGATTCGATTTTAGTGATAAGATTTTTTACCAAAATAGGCGTTTGATCTTTTGAACTCATAAACAAGACCCATGAGTATCTCGAATAATCATCAGTCACGACAAGACAATACCAGTCTCCAGAAATACTTGCACGATTCACTGGACCGAATAAATCCATATGAAGTCGTTCAAGTGGAGTATCAATGGAATTCAATATCTTAGATGGGTGCGATTTATTCTTCTGTTTGCCCTTTTTACAAGCAACACAGTGATCTGATAACATAAAATTTTTCAATGACACCCCCACTACCAATCGTTTGCCATTAAATAATTCATCTTTCGAACATGTATGTGGCCCATTCTTCGATGCCAAAGTACGGAGTCTTTCTCGGTTGCTTTCGAGACAAAACACGTTTCGATCGATGTAGATACTTTAGAATTCATATTCAAGACATAAATATCATTTGATCGTGGTGATCGCATGACAACCATGTCCTCGGGAATCACGTAACCCGGTTTCAAAATAAGACACTCTTTATCTGTAAATACTGTAGTGTATTGCTTATCAAAGATTTGCGACACACTCAATAAATTATGGTCCACTTTATCACAATAGTTAACTTTCTCAAATGTAATCTTCCCATTCGAAACATCACCTTCCTGTGTAATCATACCCCCAGAATTCCCAGCAAAAGCCACATAACCTCCTTGAATATTTCTCACATTTGATAAGAGATGAGATTTCCTATAATATGACGAGAACATCCACTGTCCGTAATCCAGTTTTCACCAGAAATGGTCTTGGATGTACCCTACACACAAAAGAAAATGATTAGTTCAAAAAGGCAGCCCATGCCTCAGTCTTGGGCACCTTTTGGTTTTCTTTAGAAAAGTTAACCTTAGTTGCATTCAATTGTTGTTCAGCAACTTGAGAATAAGTTACAGCTTTCTTAGACTTTCGTCTTAGATACGTAGCTTGAACCACATTTGAATTAACATTTTTGCATAGTGGTTCAGTAGGAATAAACTTCGGTTTAACGGAACCATGAGTTTCATTCATATGAACAACTTTTCGAGGATGTATGTTCGAAAACATAATATGAGTATCGTCAGCATACGACACAGGTCGTTTCAGAATCTCCTTTACCAACGGAATCGGTTTTGAGTGATCCTTGATAAAAGGATGAAGATTCTGGTTGTTCTGTTGATTACAATTTCTCACTACATTACCTTGTTGACCGCAAAGAAAACAACTTCGCATATCAACATGATGATGTTTTAGAATTTGTTTGAGCATGTGACACAGAGGATGATTGATGACTCACATTTTTAGTCATGCTTTTAGCAAAATCATCAGATAAATCAGATTTCTTTTTCAAATAAAAATCTAAGTTAGAACAATTTGAAAAACTTTTCAAAGTGTCAGTTCCGGTTGACTTTACAAATTTAACTTGCTTAGCTTGTTTTAAAACTTGCTTTGCTCTTGTCATTGGATCTGATGAAACTGATGTTTTCGCTTGAGCATATTGACGTTCAAGTTCACGAACTTTGGAAGTTTCATTGTAAAACACACTCTCAATCAGTTCAGGTTTAATGATACTAAGAGGAATGTCTTTTCAGTGAACATAGTATCCATCCCCTTTAACTTAAAAACACGAGCAGATGACGGCTTAATTGCATTAGGAATTATAAAACGCAACAAATCCTCATCAGAAATTTTGGGTTTTTCTGGTTTCTTAGCCTTCACCGGTTTGGCAAACACGTCTTGCTTCATCTTAGTTGTGTGCGAACCATACACAGCCTCCTCAAATTCATGAGGTTCACACAGTATGTGATTAGAACTTGGAATGTTCTTGTTCTTGTGTATAATCTCAGGTTCAAACACATCCTCGATGATAACTTTGTCAACATTTTAAACAAAAACTTTGTTGCTTTGAACATTAGGTTTCTGAGAAACAGACTGGGCTTTAACAGTTTCAGAATTAACATGAGGTTTACTTTGTTTAGAATTTTCTGAAATCACAGGCTTTTTAAGAATAACATCTTCTTCAGTTGGAGCAAAAGGATTAATTTTATAATCATTGTGAAATGGTGGTGGAATTTCAACAAAACATATACCTTTCTTTGAATCCTTTTGTTTTCCAGAAACTTCAATAATTTCATTCAACAAAACGAGGAGTGTCAAAATTTACACAATTTGTTCTTCAACTCAAGAACCTCATTTTCAAGTTCGGTTATTTTTGAACGATGTTTCAAGATTTCTTGAAACTTTTGGTCATTGATTGTCATTTTCACAGATAACTCTGCTTTAAGATCATGATTGCTTATAGTCAATGCCTCAATTTTCTCTCTCGAGTTGATTTGAGAGGTCAAGGATTGCCTATAAGTATCTTTTGAAGACACAATCTCTTTTAACAGATTGTCATTTTGAAGTTTTAATGAGTCTATCTTTGACTTATTATACTCACAATCAACACATGATAATTTAGAATTTGAATTACTAACCTCGCTTTGTTTGGCCATGCAAGCAGATGTAGCAGAATCACTGATCTTAGCCATACAAGCAAAGCTAGTTGGAAGATTTTCACTTTGATTATCAGATTCAGACTCAGTTTCAGCGTCAGAAGAAAGTTCACTTCCACTTATATCTTGTGTGTATTCAGGAAACCCAAACATAGCTAGATTAGCTTGATTATCATTGCACAAAAGTCATTGTGACCAATCACCTCCATCAGCTAACACTGCATGTGATCCAGAAGTAGACGGTTTCTTTTCAGTATCATTGACCCGTGGTGTAGAAGAGAATTGATTTTGACCAGGAGGACCAGTATACTCCTTCTTTGGCTTGTCACATTCTTTCGCAAAGTGTCCGAATTCTTGACAATTATAACACTTTACCTTCAACTTGTCAAAACCCAACTTCTTATTCAGAGCAGGAAGATCTTTTCCGGTCCTTTGCATAAATCTTTTTACCTTACGAACAATCATTGCCATGTTCCACTTTAAATCCATGAGTTCAAGATCATCGGGATCAATTTGATCATAGTCTTCATCGGTTAAATCACTTGTTGCAATATTGCTACTCGCCAAATTCTCGTAAGAAGACATAAAGGCAGACAAAAATGCAAAGTTTTGTTCAGCTTCCTTTATGTTTACATTAGTTTGAGATGAGAATTGACTTGTAGATGATGAAGTTCCCGATCCTCCAGATGAACCAGAGATACCAGAAGATCCAGGATTTCCAGCTGTGTAGAAACAGGCTCGTGGATCACTATACATTGTAGTAGCATTCTCACTTGCAGCTTGAGTAAGGAAAGCAGTTAGTGGAGAAATAGTTGAACTTAGATGCATACTACCACCATAGAAAGAAGGATCTTGACTTTCCTTAGAAGATTTCTGGCACTTAAGATCATATTCCCTAGCTTCAATCTTTTGTAAGAATTCAATAGCAGTTAAATCTTCATTCAAGAAATAGTTATTCTCCTTGAGAACCAGTAAGAATGTGGAATAAGAACTTGGAAGTATACTCTTAATAGTATCATTTTTATCCCTCTCAGAGACATCTAATTTCATCTTGTCCATCTCAACAATCAAGTGATTGAATCTCGTAGTCATTTCTTCAACCGTCTCACCTTTCAATAAATTAAAGTTTCTGAATTGAAACTTAAGCATCACCTTTTTGATTTCAGCCGTGTTACCCATACTTCTCATTCGAATATGTTGAAACAAAGAAGCACATATTTTTATACTACCCACTTGGTGAAAAATATTCTCAGGAAAAGCCATGGTTAGAGTACAATAAGCTTTTGTCTCGATCTCTAGTGCTTTCTTTTCTTCAACTGAATATTGAGAAATGGCTTTAGGTGTATAACCTATAGTCTCATCTCCAATCATAGGTACAATATAGACTTCATCTAAGCAGTATGAACAATCAGGATGAACTGATCCTAAATGGGCACGAAACCGAGGTTCCCACTTGGCAAAGTCACTGAACTTCATCAATCTTGGACATTTCGAATGTGAACCTATCTCGGTATCAAGTTGTAACATTTGTTGCATCAACATATTTTGAGACGCTAATGCATACATACCGGCCATCTTTGACAAGTTTTAAAATTCAAGGGTGTAACGAATCAAACAACAAATAAGGTTTAACAAACTGTGAACAGTTGTAGCGAACTGTGAACAGTTGTAGCGAACAGTGAACGAATCGAAATCTTAACGAAGTTAAGATTGATCAGTCAACGAATCACAATTGAGTTTAACGAATCAACCAATGAATCAGAAGATTAACGAATTAAAAATTCAGACTAACGAATTAACTAAGCAAGTCACAAGAATCAGCTTAGCGAATTAAAAGTTAATCAGTAGCGAATCACCAAGAAAAACTTAGCGAAATGAGATAACGAACCAGCTATAGTTGATAGCGAATCAACTATAACAAATCAGGTTGTTACAACCGTTTATAACAAACTCTGACACCTTATGCCACGTGGCAAAGGTTGTTATGACACAAATCCCAACGTGGACACGTGTCACACGAATTAGTTTATCCAATTAACGAATCAGATAACACGAATTAACAACTCACACAAACTGGCTAACGAATTACTTGAAATGGATCACGAATTAACAAATTCGATGAACGAATCAAGGTAAACAGGATAGCGAATCAAAATAGAACGAATCATATTCATCATGAATCTTCAAATCTTCAACAAGAAATTCCAGAAATCTAGAAATGATGAACACTAAACCCAGAAACCCAGAATACATGAATTTGTAATACAACCTCAATTCTTAACCAAATCACACAAATAACCTATCAATCAACTCGCAAACCAATTGCGAATCCAAAACACCGAATCTCGTAACCAATTACTCCATTCCTCGAATTCAATTATACCAAAAACCGATCTCTGTTTCGGACTTAAACCAAAACCAAAATCAATCCACACAAAACCAATTCAAACTCAATTCCAATTCACAGAACCTTCCCAATACATCAAACACCTCAAATCCAATCCAAACCAACTATAAATCAATCAATTATCCATAAATTGATTCAAATTTAACCAAAACAGAACATATTAACTAATTAAGCATTTAAACTCTAAATAAACACCAAATCAAGTGTAATTGAGCCCCGAAAGCTCTGATACACTTGTTAATCCAATCCCTATAACACTAACAGATCTCAGATCTGTGGATAATCGATTAATACGTTTATATAGATCTAGCTCATAATTATTATAGATTTAGTGTTGTATGTGTTTATATATTATCAGTATATGTATACTAATAATTCGTATAATATTAGTTTGAAGATTGAGAGAACGATTGGACAGAGATTCGATAATTAACTCTCAAAACTTAAATTAACAGTGAACAGTTCCACTATATATAGAAGGAGGTCTGGTTCGCTAACATCCCTAGCGACCAGACACTGCTTCGTTACATACATTAATTTAGACGAAACACCCCCTGATTCATTAACATCCCCTAACGAATCAGGAGGGAATACACTTAATGTCTTAGTTCGCTAACATCCCCTAGCGAACTAGACTTTAAACCTAACGAACTAGATAATAATTTAACTAATTATTACATTAAATAATAAACAAAACGTTAATGATAATTACAAAGACTCAAGACGCAAAACCGTGCACTAACACGTACTTTCATTCATACACATACATTTTAAAGAGCCTTCCGCCCTATAACCTTCGCCGACATTATTAGGGTCGGTTCCCTAGATTCGCCGACATTATTAGGGTCGGTTCCCTACATTTGCCGACATTATTAGGGTCGGTTCCCTACATTCGCCGACATTATTAGGGTCGGTTCCCTACATTCGCCGACATTATTAGGGTCGGTTCCCTATGTTTAGTACATTGTACCCTACCTGCCTTTACGTACCTTTCTTATTAGTACATGCACTATCCGAAGATCGTTCATGTGCTAACATCTTAACATACATACATCTTTCACATATAATATATATATACATCAATCATCATACATAATCATTCAAGGCATACACTTACCACTTAAGGTAAGTGTATTAACTATCACATCGAGTATGCACACAGCCCCGAAAACATAACAAGGAAGTGGGGCCAGAAACTCACCTAAATGCGGTTACGTTCACCGTTAATGGTAATCCCTTTCTTCAGTTGTGCACGGCTGACTGTATAATAATTACACGTATCAATTAACTATCACTACTAATATCATCTTTCTAGTCTTAGTTATTACCCACAACGAACGGGGGTCCGGGGGCAGCGCCCCTGGCAGCGGGGTTCTAGGGGTGGCAACCCTTAGCGGGGTCGAAGGGGCAGAGCCCCTGGCTGGGGTCGAGCTATATGATTCGTCACCTTAAATGTAAGCGAACTTGTATCAAGCGAACTTATCATCAGCGAACTTGTATTAGGCGAAGTTCACAGTGGGCAAACTTGTATTCATGCGAACTTATACGAGAGCGAACTTAAGGTGGCGAACTTGTTCAGCAACGAACTTATACCTCAGCGAACTTGGTTTGGCGAACTTGGCCTGGCGAACTTGGCTTGGCGAGCTTAGCTGCAGGTGAGGTTAGCTGTAGGCGAAGTTGCCCAGCCGCAGCCACTGTTCGATCTTAACCCCCCATAATCACCTTCGTTTCAACGTGAAATTCTTGAATATGGTATTAATCAAACCCGTGATCATTCCCATGGTCTTTTCGGGTAAAACTTGGCCCGGGAAAACATAAAGTTTGGACCTTTAGCTTAAAAACATTCAGCACTAGGTTTAAGGGTTCATTTAATCGAGCCGCACAGGTTTAAGGGTTCACTAGTTTCGTTTTAGCATCAAGTTTACAACTTTATGTTTCGTTTATACCCGATCTATTCTCGTTCTAAGTTTCAAGGCTAAACGTTTATAAAAAAGTAAACTTTAGGATCAAAACATACCTTTTTCGGGTTTGTTGGCTTAGCTATGAGCTTTAGATCTTGTATTTATCTTGTGTATAACGAGGATCTATCAAGAATCAACGTTTGTTTGGCTCTGATCTTACCTCTCTCTCTCGGCCGTATATATATATATATATATATATATATATATATATATATATATATATATATATATATATATATATATATATATATATATATGGTGTAGGTGTGTATGTTTTTGAGTGTGTAGGCAAATATGGAAGATGGAATGAGGATTAGGGTTTTAGGATGGTTTAAAGGGATATTTATATCCTTTAAAGCCCATAGACGTAAGGCCCATTACCCTTTAACCCATCTTAATCAATCCAAGTCCATAATCTTTTCCTTATTATATGCTCGTTAATATTAACTAACACACGACAACTTAACACAACTTCTTTATTTAATATTATAATATTTGGGATGTTACATTAACAGAGTTCAGTAGAAAAACCATTAAGTTCATACCCGTGCCATTATTGTGTTTGTCTCTGTTTTTATCCAGGTTTTTGTTTAGTCATTGTTATGGTAGAAGACATAAAGGTTTCGATACAGAAGTTTGACAGGGCAGAAATTTAGTTGGTAGAAGATGCATATTAAGGCACTACTTTTTCAGAAAGACTTGGATATAGTGCTTGAGGATGAAAAACTAGAAAAGTTGTTAGGAGCAGAGTGGAAGAAGTTAGACAAAAAATCTAGGGCTTGTATTACACTGTCGTTGTCGGAAGATGTGGCATTTAACATCATGAACGAAACCACAACTCATGGTATGATGGAGGCACTATCCAACATGTATGAGAAGCCTTCGGCAGTGAATAAGGTCTATCTTATCAGAATGAAAGATGGTGGGTCAGTTACTTCGCATATTAATAATCTTAATTCGAACCTCTCTTGCTTAGTACCAGTCGGCATTAAGTATGATGATGAAGTTCAAGGTCTTTTGTTGTTATCCTCTTTGCCCGATAGTTGGTCGCAAAAAGTGACTGCAGTTTGTAGTTCATCTACAAAAAAATTACTTTTGATGGGATTCGGGATTTGATTCTTAGAGAATATTCAAGACGCAGAAGTTCAGGTGAATCATCAGGCAATATGTTAGTCACAGAAGGCAGAGGTAGGGGAAAAAACGATGTAGTGGGAGCAAGAAGAGGAGTCAGTCTAAGACTCGTAAAGATATAGAATGTTGGGATTGTAAAGAGAATGGACACTTCAGGAATCAGTGTCCAAATTGTAAGAAAGAGGTGAACGTTATAGAAGACGTCACAGATGACGTACGGGGTCACTAGTGATGAGGCTTTGGTTTGCAATGTTTAGAGTAACGTTGATGCTTGGGTAATGGATTCTGGTGAATCCTTTCATGCCACTCATTGTAGTGAAACGATGAAGAATCAAATTAAAGGTTGGGGATTTTGGAAAAGATCGACTAGCGAATGATGATATTCTAGAGGTTACAGGTATGGGAGATGTTGATTTGAAAACTTCAGCCGGTACTTCTTGGATTTGAAAGACGTAAGGGTTATTCCAAGTTTGAAGAAACATTTGATTTCAATTGAGACCAGGGACACAATGTTAAGTTCGGGAATGGGCAATGGAAAGTTGTCAAACGGATACTCATGGTTGCTCGTGGAAAGAAAATGGGTTCGTTGTATATGGTCGATATGTCACCGAAAGGAGTGGATCCAGTTTTGGTGAAAGACAAAGTCCGGTTCACAAAATATCGTGGGCAAAAGAAGGTTCGGTTTGCAAGTCACAAACCCAGAGCGAAAGTGAAGATTCAGGATGAACGAGTTAGGAAGGTTAAATAAGTCAGAGGGCATCGTGACAGTGGGAACACATGTCGTGTTTCAGTTACAATTTCAGGTCGACAGTGGATTAAGAAAACGAGTATTCCAGCTGTAAAAGTCTCTCCGGTGGATTACCTGCTGAATATGGAGAGTGTTTGTTCTAAGGATATCTCAGGATCCAGCAATTCGATATAGTGGGAGCCGGTAGGGACAGAGAGCGGAACAGAGGCAATTTTAGCCGTGACTGATGTGTTGGAGCTCCGGGGAGCTTCAACAGGCTTTCAGGTTAATTGATGAGAAGGTGGTGTCAACTAGAAGATATTTAATATTCGGATTACATAAGTAAAATCAGGAGTGCAGACGAGAGAGCTCAAGGCCTCCGAGAAGGTCAGTTTAGACCGAACAACGTTAAATCCCTGTGTTCGTTATTGTTTTCGTGTTTGTGTTCGATTCGTGTGTGCGTTTAATCCTGACAACTACTGATGAGTTAGGTGGAGAAACATTAATTACTCTTTGAAGCTCAGATTCTGAACACCAATCTGCCAAATCACTTTCATAGGTAACTTACTTCACTGTCCTTCTTGGACCGCATCACCGCATGTATTTGCCCTAAATGTATGTTGTATGTCAACTTTTGTCATAAGCATTATTCTTTCTGAGTGGCTAAAACAAACAATACACTAACAGTAAGAATGTGTAAACAATTAAAAGCTTAAATGTCCGTTTTTGTATACCATGGAAGTTACATGTTGGTAAAATTTTATTGACAACCATATTTTTTTTAATGAAAAATGAGTAAGTTAGAGAGGTTTGATTTGTACGTTATATCCAGTGTTTTAAAACCAAACCGGACCGGCCGGTCCGACTAGAACCCGGTACAAAAACCGGTTCGGGTCATGGCTTTGGCCCGTTTTCTAAAAACCCGAATGGTTTTGCCGGTTTGGCGGCCAGACCGGACCAGCGAACTGCTGGGTGAACCGGTAAAATGATTTTTGTCTTAAAAAATATCAGTATTCATCTAGAAAAAAATAAAATCTAACATTCTAACCCTAAAACCTTGAGGTATGGATCTCGTTTTTCCACTTAATGGAAGACATCGACGTTGTTGGTGCAAGATTTTTGTGGAAATTCCCTCAACTTTGATTTTTGCAGATATTTTGTATTTGTGCAGTGTGTTGCTTTGTTGCTTTGTGTTCCATTTTTGAACCTTAGTAATCTGAAGAGGTGTTAGGGAAGCAGAGTTGAAATTCAGCAATCAGTATAAACCTAGCTTAAAATATTTGCTTAGTGGGCTTTTTGGGCTAGGTTGGACTTATTTGAGGTGGCATGATTTTAATATAATAAATATATAATTTATACATTTATTTTATTAATGACGTCATCCGGCTCAACAGCGGCCCGTCCTTCCGGGTCGATCCGACCTTTAACCCTGTATACCGTTTGGATCAACATCCGGACTGGGTCTGAAAACATTGGTTATATCTTAATATGTTATATGTTGATTTGATTACTTAATACATTATTTTATTAGCTTTTTAAATTTTGTAGGCTGTAAAGAAAAACAAATCTAAACCAATTAAAGAAGGGACATGTTATTCATACACCCTTTGATTCTTTAGAGAGGGTGTACATAAAAGATAAAATATGTGTTAAAATGGTGTATGAATATCGAAAAGGGGTGTGTGAATAACCAGTGCCTTAAAGAAAGGTAAAAATGAGACCGAGATAGATCGACAAGTCAAACGTCGTACCACTTTTATCGCATTTTATTTCCATCAAGGTAAATAAGAAAAAGAAAACAAAAATGAGAGAACACTAGTTTGGCTTCCTGCATCCACAACGCTAAAACTTCACAAACCGTCACATCAGCGTTACATTAGATTACAAACTTTTCTCAAAAGCCCCTCATTTTCTTCCACGTCACCAAACTTCCCAAACCCATTAAAAATATTATATTTTAGTTTGTAGGGTCAAGTTATAATAAAAAAGATAATCTTTGTAGGAATGATAAGAAGTAATCTAAATCATTAATTTTAAATTTGAATGGTTGAGATTGATTTGGAGAAAAATTAAGTAAAAAATAAAGAAAATAGCAAAAAAAGAATAACACATAATTGTTAAATTTCTTTCTCCACATGCAAGACACATGTCAATTCCACCACCGTTTTAAAACGTCCATAACTTTTTTATACGACATCTTTAACTAAAAAAATAATCTTAATAATGAGCGTTTCTTTATCTTTAATATGAGTACCATATTATTATAAAAAAATAAAAAAAAATAGTGGGTTTTTTATACATTGTGTAATAGGTTATACATTGTGTTTTTTCTTCGTTGTGTTTTATCCAGTTATTTTTTTGTATAGTGTTTTTTCCATTGTGTTTTATCTAATTATGATTTTGCATAGTGTTTTTTACATTATGTTATACAATTGTGTTTTTCATATTGTGTTATACAATTGTGTTTTCATGTGTTTTTATCATTGTTTTTTTTTCAATGTGTTTTTTTTCATTGTGTTTTTTCCAAATTGTGTTTTTTTATAGTGATTTCTATTGTGTTTTTTATAGTGGCTGTTTTCCGATATCCTTTTCCGGTTATTGTTTTTCGGTGACTTTTCGGCGATTTTCTAGCGAAATTTCTCGGGGATTATTTAGCGGTGACTTTCCGACGTCTTTTCCGGTAAAATTTTACGACGAAATTTCCGGTGACTTTTCGGACGAGGTGGTGGCGGTGGGTGACGGTGGGCCATGGAGTGGTGGTGGTTGTAGAATGTATGTGGGTTTTGAAATTTAATGTAAATGGGTTTTTGAGATTAAAGAAAGTGGGTTTTCAATATTAAAGTAGTAGACTAAAATACCCTCCTTATTAATCTTATTAGGAAAATCAGACTTCTTATTTGAACCTAACTCTTATTCTGTATATGTATGCATAAGGTACGTGTTCAAGTCCTTCCCCACAACGCCAGCCCCATTCCTCTATTGGTCCGCACAGAAACCTCCCCGCAACACTAGTGTTTCACATCTTCTTAGAGATGAACAAAACCAATTTACCAGTTTAGAACTCGACCCGGTACCAACCTTATTTCAAATCGACCCAGCCCGACGGTTCGTAGGGCAATTGAGACATTGAATAACCAAACCAGTTTTAAAACCGATCCGATTTGAAAAAAAAAAAGGTGTTTTCGGCTCCAACCATATTTTTAATAGTTAACTGGTTTATATATATAACCGAACCAGTTTGATCAGTTCTAACGATTTTACTCCTAAATTGGTTTGGGCCAAACAGGTTTTGATCATGCATTCCAAACCGGACCAGTTCCGAACCCGACTGGCTTGTAAAGATACCGGTTTTGTACACCTCTACTTTGCCTCTCCAGCTAGAGGTGCACAAAAACCCAAATCCGGAACCCGGCCCGAAAAAAATGATCGGTACCGGTTTTTTATATCCGGACCCGTACCCGACCCTACCCATAAGGTACATATTTTTTTATACCTTGACCCGGAACCAGAACCGTTTTATACCCGGTAATACCTGAAAACCGGAATCGGTTCCATACCCGGAACCAGACTCGTTTTATACCCGAAACCGGGTTTTTCAAATACCCGATCTATTATCGAATTTACCCGAAAAATACCCAATGATATCCCTAAAAAGTCAACCCCTTAAAAATCCAATCTATTCCCGAAAATAGGGTTTTTTCAATACCTGGAAATAGGGTATTCAAATACCCATTTCTATATTCGACCCAAACCCGTTGCATATGGTATTTTTTAGAGACAATACCTGAACCCGACCCGAGTATTGCTAATACCTAAATTTCCAATAACCCGTCATACCCGAAACTGGGTATTTGGGAAACCGGATTTGTGGATCTCTACTTCATCAGTCCACCACTCCAGCATCGTCAAATGAAAACTTAAAAACTAGGTTTGATATAGACTGGGCTTCGCTTGTGAGCTCAACTATATTGGGCTACACTACATTTAGGCCGAACTAAAACTGGGACGACTTAATCATTAGCATGGGCCGGGGGGTGCGGGTAGAGGTGCACAAAAAACCCGAACCCGGAACCGGACCCGAAAAAAAACCCGGAAACGGTTTTTCTAAAACCCAGGTATTTAATTCCCGAACCCGACCCTACCCGTAGGGTACAGATAGGGTATAACTTTCAATGTTGAAACCCAAACCCAAACCCGTACCCGATCTAAACCCGATAATACCCTAAACCCCGTTCTAGGTATACCCGAAACCCGATTTAAACTATACCCGAAACCCGGTTCTAGTTATACCCAAAACCCGGGTTTTTTGCATACCCGAACCGGATTTTTTGCATGCTAGGATATTAGTTTTTGTGCACATGTTTTTGTGTGGCTGTCCACAGATCTATAGTCGTTCTCCAACGGATCTTTTTTGGAGCATGTATATGATATAAATACTTGTTTAGAGCAACACCTTTTGATATACCAAACAACAATTGAAAACACATTAAATATATGTTTTTTGTATCATTGTTTAGTTGTTATGTATGTTTGAATGAACTTTGAAGTTTGTATGCAAAAAAATGGAGTTAGGATAAAAAAAATGAAGCAAACATGTTAATAGAAGAAAACTGTAGAAAATGGGTTTTTTTTAATACCCGGAAAATAGGGTATTCAAAACCCATAAAACGGGTTTTTTTCAATACCCGAAAATAGGGTCTTCAAATACCCGGGTATTGAAGACCCGGTTTAATACCCTACCCGAACCCGGTACACAGTGTATGGCTTTTCAAGCCAATACCCTACCCGAACCCGACCCGATTATTGTTAATACCCGATTTTTCAATACCCGATCATACCTGAACCCGGTTTCATACCCGAACCCGGTTTTTCATAATACCCGATTTGTGCACCTCTAGGTGGGGGTAGAGGTGCACAAAAAACCCGAACCCGGAACCGGACCCGAAATAAATACCCGGAACCTGTTTTTCTAATACCCGGGTTTTTAATACCCGAACCCGAACCTAACCCTATCCGTAGGGTACTGATAGGGTATGCATTTTGGCACTAAAACCCGAACTTGAACCGGACCCAATTTATACCCGGTAACACCCGAACCCGAAACCGAGGTTTTCCAATACACGAAACCGGGTATTTCAAATACCCGATGTATACCCGAAAAATACCTTAAAAATACCATAATAATACCCCTAAAAATTGTAAACTTTTAAAAAATCCAATCTATATAAAAAAAATACCGGAAAAAAACCCAAAAAAACCCGTAAATAGAGTTTTTTCAATACCCGATAATAGGGTATTCAAATACCCGGTTTTAGAATACCCGGTTCTATACCCGACCCGAACCCGATGCATAGGGTATGATTTTTAGAGACAATACCCGACCCGAACCCTACCCGATTATTACCAATACCCGGTCATACCCGTACCCGGTCATACCCGAACCCGGTTCTATACCCGAACCCGGGTATTTAGAAAACCCGATTTGTGCACCTCTAGGTGGGGGTGGGGGTGGGGGAGAATTAAAAGAAAACGGCCACCCCGATTTGATAGTGTTACTGTTTGCGTCTTTTGGCTGCCACACTTACCGAGACACAGGTCCTAAAGCTAACTTAGAGACTTTTTTTAACGACCAACCAAGTAACGCCGGGTACTCCGTACGCGGCCCCATTGGCTAAAGGTAGCCCGATCCGACCACTAGTCCGGACGGACAGAGCCCTTAGCGGTCCACTTATTGAGGAATTCACCGGATAAAACCCAACCCCCACGCCCGCCAAATAGCACGACAGCGAGGAGCCGGTAAAACCGGGTCAGATCAGGACTCGAACCCTGGCAAGCCAGGGTCATCCCTCATAACTCCCATATAAATTGGTGATAGTGAGGTTTGAACCTCCTACCTCTCACTTGTAAAGTGAGTGTTCTACCATTGAGTCACAACCAATTTATAATTTAGAGACTAGCAAGAATAGACAATATGTAGAAATTAACATATTTTATAATTCATTCATACCTAGGTTAACTAATTAATGTTTCATATATGATATGGTCGCTACTTAGGCTATGCGTAGTGGAGGGGCTACAAATTGGGTCGAATTGTAACACGTGGCGCCCAGTCAGCAAATGAGGCAAATTTGTTTTTGGGGTGTAATGATGTAGGGGCTACAAGTTGGGCCCACAGTATATTTTTTTATTATTTTCTTTTTATAACTAAACTAAACAAGTAAAACCAATTTATTTAAATAATTAAATAAAAATGCATTAAAATTAAAAAGAAATACAAAAAAAATAAAAAAACATAACTAAAAATGCATTAAAATTAAAAAAAAATACATAACTAAAATATTAAAAAAACATAACTAAATAAAATACTAATATCCATAATATTCGCGCATTTTTTCAATTCGTTGTCGTTGCAATAATGCGGCCTCTTCGTGTAACCCGGCCGCTTTGAGGGATTCGTATTCTTCACTCATTTCCCGCAATTCCAACATTTGGGCAATCTTTTCGTGTTGTTTGTTGGTTTCTCTCATGGCATCGTTGAGTTCCTCGACACACTTTTTTTGTTTTTTGATGATTTCTCTCATGGTAGGGGCGAGTTCCACGAGTGTCGGTTGGTTCGGGTTGTTTGTAGTATTCATTTTGCTAGATTTTTTTGAATAATTTGGGTATGAATTGTGTATGAAATGGAGAAGAATGTGTATGTTTATATATATATATATATACATTGTTTTAATTAAATTTTTTTTTTTTGACCATTACAACGGTCAAATTATTATAATAATATTATTATTTAACCCCACCGGCGACAAAAGAACCCTGCCCCCGCCCCAAATCGCCCACATATCGCCGGGGGGGGGGGGGGGTGTTTGCGCCCTTCCTCGCCCCAACCCACGCCCACTACACTCGGCCTTTGGGGGAAGGGGTTGGTGCAAAGCTCATCACACACCACCTCCAATGGTGGTGTGCCACATCACCAACCCCAAATCCATCACATGTGAAGGATTTTTACTAGGGGTAGTGGTGTGGTGTGTGATGACCCCAAATCCATCACCAACCCCAAATCCAATGGCTCCCTCCTAGATTTCCACCCCATCACTTGCGTGATGGCCATCACGCAATCATACCCCATCACGCTTGACAAAGGACCGGCGGCGGTGTTCGTGATGGGTGGCTTATCACGCAGTGCCCCGCCGGCTCTTATATCAACCATGTAGAGTTAACAACTTGCAATCCTGCTTATTTGAATGATGATTATATTTAATTTGAGCAAGTGCTATCATATGCTTGTGATTAGGGTGTAAACCCGCTGATGGTCGGGTTGGATCATCCTTTGCTATCCTAGTTTTTTTTTTTTTTAAATTTTAAACATACATATTCCATATATTAAAAAAACGGATCCCATTACAATAGAAAGGTGGATAAACGGGCAACAAGCTACGCCGCCACCCACTTTTGAATGGCAAACCCGATCATACTGAAAACAAAATTATAGTTCTTTGTTGTCCTAGATACAAACAAACTCGAGTGGGGAGCCTCAAAAACTAGACGTGGAAACCAACCATTCACTCTTGTTTTTTTCTTAAAGACAACGATAAAAAAACGTAATATGAACATCTCAAATTCATTAATTTCTATCGTGAACATACAACACATCAACGCATGAACTATATTCGACATCTTAAATAATTCTAGACATTTTTTCATCGTGTAGAAGATAAGAGAAGCGTTAATACATATTTGATGGTATTAAGTCTAAGACAAGTTTAATTTTCTTATTCATTTCATCACACATATTTGATGGTACTACCCCATAGTATAAGTTGGGGTAGGCAAGTTGATCACCGTGCTCTTGATTTTCGTCATCATATTAATACTATTCGTAATTCCCTGGGATCCGATACCGCTGTCCTTCAAACCCTATTAGTTTTTTGGTATCCAAATTAGCTTCAATAATGATAAAAGTAAACAAAAGTTTTGTAACAACTGTAAAAGCTCACCTGAAAAGGGAAATGATCAGGCCCACGAGCTGGCGCTGAGTTAATCTGGACTGTTCCAGTTTCCATTGCGTCGCTAATCAAAATTGCTTTGTTGATGTCCTTGGTGAACACACAACCCTAACATTATAAAAAAGTTCTACACGTTTTAGCACTACTAGAAAATAGACTAATAATTAACACACGAACTATGACACTTTATGGCGTGTAAAAGCACGTGTCATTAAAGGTCTATTTTCTAATATTGTAGATAAGTGGGGTATTTTAGAGGGATGTATATGATAATTCAGTTTGTATGAAAGGACTTGTCCATACTAATAAATGCATTAAGGGCAAGCATAATATAAACTACTAATGCATGACTTCTTAGTATACCTGAAGACCAAAATTGCTAGCATTGCAATGGTGGATCCCTTCTTCAATGGAGTTGATCCTAATAACGGGAACAATTGGCCCGAATGGTTCCTCCCAGGCGATTCTCATGTCAGGGCGAACATTATCAAGCAACAATGGCCAAATGAGGTTTCCCTCGCGCTTATACTCTTGGCAAAATGTTGCGCCTTTCGTCTTTGCATCCTTAGCCAACCCCTCAATGAAATTTGCAGACGACTCTGATACAACCGGGGTTATGTCACAATCTTCCTCGGGTGGACCCACCTTCAGTTTCGCCAACTTGGCGTTCACTTTCTCGACTAACGCGTCTGCAACAGATTCCATTACCAAAATCACCTTAACAGCAGTGCATCTCTGTCCACTGTAAACATAATTAATCAATCACTACCATTTGTAGATATCCTATATATGCTAGAGTATAGAACTGCAATTCATTACTTATATTTTCTTGTTTTGATTACCTGTAAGAAAAACCTCCTTTGATGACATTTGCTGCCACCAAATCTAAATCGGCATCTTCAAGCACAATACAAGCGTCCTTTCCTCCAAGCTCCATCTGAAGTGGCACCATCCCGGCTTTCTTGGAGATTGCGATTCCGGTGTCACCTCCTGTGAAGCTGGAAAGAAATAGCAAAAGCATTTTGAAAAAGGGGTCAACTTTACATATATCATCTGGCATCTAATTAATTCAACATTGTTTTAAACCACAGCCATTCGAATAGATTGGACGACCGTTCTGACCAATAATATTGAAAATTTGACCCTCTATGGTCAGATTGGCCGTTCTGACCAATAATTTTCAAAGTTGGTCTTTTTCGGTCAAAACAGCTGTTTTGGTGATCTACCGACGACAGTTTGATCGTGCTACCTACATTCTTGATCCATAAGCGTGAATAAGTAACATATAAAATGCAATTAAGCTACCTGATACAGTTAACTCCCGGATGCATAGTTAGAAAATCTCCGATCTCAGACCCTTTACCGGTCACACAGCTTATTAAGCCTTTAGGAAAGCCTGCCAAGTGAAAACATTGCACCATATGAAGACAAGCCACCGCACCCTGAAAACACGTATTCAAAATAACATTCAGAAAACCCAAAAATAGTCCCAAACAACAAATAAACGTGTCATATATTTAGACTAGAAAATTAAGTAACTACCTGAGTTGGAGGCTTAAGGACAAGGGAGTTTCCGGCTATAAGCGCCGGACCAATCTTGGAAACTGCAAGGTTCACCGGATAGTTGAAGGGAGGTATGGCCAAGACAACTCCGAGTGGAATCTGTTATAGTTCAAATTAAGACTTAAAACCCGAATCAGAATTAGTATTTTTTTTTCACACCCAAAAATATTTTTTTCATAGGTACGGATATCGGATATTTGTTTAGTTAGGATCGATTCATTCGTGTTTTTAATAATTTTATCCATAACTGATATTCAAACCGATCCGAATGTGAAGTTGTCTAACCGAATCAGATTCATTAATGTTCTGTTTCGGTTAAAACCCGAAAAAACCGAATTCACCCGAATAAACATAGGCATAAGTATTGAGTTCAATAAATTTAGGATGGGGTTGTGGTATCCTTGCATTAAAGGTTGTGGGTGTGCATCCATCCTATTTTAGTTTCCATTAATTCACATTATACTTTTTATTTATATTCAACTATTTTAAAACAATACAAAATTTACAAAATATACTTATTACATATAAAATAGCATGGTTACGAAAAATAAACAGAACATGGAGATTATGTGGAAAATGAACGATTATGTGTCAGTCAACGCGGTGTATTTATGGTTCTTAGCGTCTGGATGTTCTATGTTTTTATTATTTTTATGAGAAGAAAAATATTTGAAGTTCATAATGTGGTATACCTTTGAAGTGAGGCAGTATTTAGTTCTCTCATTGCCTGGAAAACTATCAGAAACCAAGAACTTGCCTTCTCCTAGAATCCTAACCCCTTCTTCTGCACAATATGATATTAGATCTCCGGATCGAACCACCTATATGTCAAAGTACAACTTTTAGTACCTAATATAGTATTCATTGCAATTTTTTTTTCTTTTGAATGTGACATGTTTTTAGCTACAAAGTTGTATCTAAAATGAGAATACAAGCTTCTTGCATATTTTTTAAATTTGTTATATCTACGATTCGTTTATACTAATGAGTGGGAGAAAGTAAATTTACTGATATGTTGTACCTCAGTGACTGAATCCTTGGCAGGTTTCGCAATCTCCTTAACTAGGCACTCGGCAATAGGAGCCTTGTGCTCCTTAAGAATAGCAGCCGCCTTGTGAAGAAGCTCGGCTCGCTTCCATAGAGGTGTTTTTGCCCATTGCTTTTGAGCGATTTTTGACGACTCAATTACTTTGTTAACCTCTTCTTGTGTACATGCTAATAGACAAAAACGTTGACGTCTTACTAGTGATAAAAACTGAAATTCCAGCAAGAAAATGTCCAATAGTGTTTTTTTTTAATATTATATCATAATTACATAGATTGGTTAATATAAGATATGGGAAAAACTTATAAAACCAAATAAAATTTTTTTATTTCTTGAAAAAAGTCTTTTTAACAACTTTTTGCAAAAAAAAAAATAAAAAAAAAAGAAGAAGAAAGAATAGAACACTTTTTCTTTCCTTTTTTATCCTCATAAAAGTCTTTTAACAACTCTTTAAACATTAAATCTCTCCACAAGTTACGAATTGAGATAATGATGTTTTAAAATAGACACATGGAAAGGAAAAGGCTGTTCAATGTTGATTTTGTTTTCAATATTTTATTTAATCTGTTGAACTAACAAATAAACTTTCCAAAATATTATTAAAATAATACTCATAATACATGAGTATTGATAGCGTAACTTAAAATAAAATATAAAAGTAAAAACATATAAAATGACTTGTATATATTTAAAACTGCTAAATACTTATAAAAAATTTTAGTGCTATTTAGTAATGTAATTTACCAAAAATGTTTCCGTTCATAAGAAAGAGATACTCTTTTCTTATTATAATAATAATAAGGCATTTTAATAGTTAAAAAAAACAGAAAATATATTAATTTTTATGCACCAATCATTGTTAAAGACTTCTATATATAAGAAACATCGAAATTATCCGACGAATTATTGTTTTAAATATTCTTACCTTCTATTAACTACATTTATCCGTCGAAATATTGTTTCATATTTGGTTTTGTATCACTTTTTAAACATATGCCTACACTAAATTTTGTGTATAAATATTGTACTCATACAATTTATGGCAGAATCCTTGGATCTGCTCATGTCACATTTATCCTTGTCTCTTGAATAGTGTGCTTTTGAATGTTTTTCTTAGACTAAGGGGTGTGGGGGCTTTCGTGGGGGCTTTAGTGGGGACAAAAACCAATAATATTATGACGTGTGGCAGAGAGAGAAACTGGATAAGGGGGTGTTGGAGCCCCTGGCTCCTGGTGTGGAGGGGCTCCAGCGAAATTTTTTTTTAATTCTTTTATAAATATATTCAAACAACGTATTATTAAAAAAACTCATAAATTATTAAAAAAAACACACATTAATAAAAAAACACATTAATATCTAAAAATAAAATGAAAATTAAAGTACTAAAAAGAAACATTCTTCTTATTCTTCGGCTTGGTAACCAATTTCCAGCCATTTTTTTTTTAAAAAGTTGAGAAGATGAATTGATTTTGGGTGAAGGTTTGAAGTTTTGGTATAAAAATGGGTGAAATGAAGTATAATTATATAGAAAATATTTTTTTTTGTTTTTTTTCGGCTCCCCAACGGTCCAAAAAACATCAAAAGTTGTGCTCCTCTCTCTCTTCTCCCGCTAACCGGCTCACGCCTGCCTTGTTTTTCCCGCTAGCGCCCCGTTAGCGCCCTAGTGGTGTGGTGTTAGCGCCTGGGGGCGCGAGCGGAGGGGCTCTGGCGCCCCCATTGAAGCCCCACACCCCTCAGTCTTATAATGGTCCCAAGAGTATCAAAGATACCAAGGTACAACCTTAACAGGGTAAAGTACAAATAGAATAGAAGTTTTAGATAAGAGAATCAAGATATGTCATTGCCCTGTAGCCAACCAAGTGTCATGTTTCCATACTTTTAGGATGTGCCAATGTGCTATCCAAATTTAGTTACTAACCTTTAAACTAGCAAGACTTGAAGCTGTTATATGTTCTTACCATAATTATACATAAGATAAAAAAAAAACTATACCGATGATATCGGTTCGTCACAAGGTGCTAGTTTTGTTTTGATTTTGTTTTTTTTTCATATATTAATTTGTTATAATTTAGTGTCGACGAATTTATTTATTTGGCTTAGTTCGGATTCCGTACTCCGTTACCGATTGAATTCATATCAACTTGTACCTGCATCATGCGTGGACTATACTTTGTTTTTAAATATGTTTTTTCTATCATAAGCTATACTATTTGTTGTGTCTGTTTACTTTTTTGGGTTTATCATTGAACTGTTACGAACCTAACAGTTACCAATCAAATTTGCATCGCTGCATCGCCGCAATGCGGCTCTTTTTGTTACCTAATTAAGGTTAAAAGTGTACCTTGAACCTTGTACTGAGTGGTTCTAGTTGTAGGGTTAATAATAGCAACAGATTTGCCAGAAGCAGATTTCTTCCATTCACCATCTGTATAGTATTTGAACACTTCTCCTTCTATAATATCTTCAAACACATCAGTCCCTGCCATTGATAAGATTTTCAAGTTTCTCTCTCTACCCTTATCTCCTCAACTGTGTGTTTTGTGTGAGAGAGAGAGAGTGAGCTAGAGTGTGCGTGTGAATGAATGGTGTATGGTGTTTCTTGTGTTGGTGCGTATAAATATTGGAGGAAGGTGAGCCACACTTCATAGCATGTATCCTAAGTGAATTATAACATATGCATTAATTCAAGGTTACAATATATAACGAGAAAGTTCGAAAACTTATTGTGGCTGAAAAAATTCATCGGAAGCGTGTGACAGGCACTTTTAACCTTAGTTATTGGGCTATAAATTGTTGGTTCAGGCCCCAAAAGAAACACACTAACACACACAATTTACGTATATATGTATGTAGTATGTGAAGTAATTCGTAGAAACAAAGAAACTTCAAAAGCTTATGTATATTATATTGAAAGAAGGTGTACAATTGAAAAGCAAACTCTAGCCTATTTATAAAACAAATAAAACACATGCTAAAAGCTTAGTCCACGATCCCTTTAAATCAGCAACAAACTGACGTTCTTTAGCCCCCAATAAACTCGGTCAAACAAAGACTAAATCTTCCACAAACCCACTAAACTGACATGGTAACCCATTTTCTTGCTAACCTATTTCTGATCTTCGGCCCGTATCCGCTTCATGACCCGACTTGAACCGTACTCGACCCATAACATGAAGATTATACCCAACATAAATAAACCGAACGAACATGAACGTTTTGTTTATGTTCGTTTGTTAAGGAAATAATGTGTTCACGAACACTAACCGAATGAGATTTTATGTTCGTGTTCGTTCATTAAGGAAACGAATATGTTCACGAACACAAACAAACACAAATAAAATCGGCAGAGCTTAGATACTGAGACCTATGTAGTCGTCAACATGGGTAATGAAAGCCTGTAAACGAATCAAACGAACAAGGGCATATTCGTGTTCGCTCATTTAACTTTGAAAAAAAACATAAACACTTAATCGAACAAATATATATGTTCATGTTCGTTCATTTAAAATATGAATATTTTTGTTCGTTTGTTTAAAATCTAAACCAATATAACTGATAATTGAACAAAGATAAACGAACATAAATGAACATATATGAACAAATGTATATGAACACAAATAAACATAAACGAACATAAATGAAAACACTTAAATGAACACAAGTTAACAAATATAAAACCTTTAAGTAGATGACTTATTCAGATAATATTTTATTATTTTCTATAAATACATATACAAACATAAATAAACGAGCATCATACACATAGTGGCAGGGTCCGACGGGGCGTACCTACGCCATCTAATGTTACGACTTCGGTTGTTTCATTTCGTGGTTCTCATTTCCCCTATTACTACAGCATGGGCTAAAGGAACGAGAGGACAACATTAATTGATATCATTTACTTTACATTTGAATATTTATTGCGCTACGAACGTTGAATCATGCATTATATATATATATATACACACACACGCACAAAAACTTATGAAAACTCACAAACTTAATTATTGACAAATATGTTATTTTCAACGTGCTACAGGTTGAATCGATAGTGTGTTAAAGATGAAGATCATTAGTATAGCTTAGGTTATTTGAGTAAAGAACTTATTATTGTTTTCGATGAAATGTTTTTCTTTTTATTTATTAATAATTGTGTACTTTTTTATGTTTTGAAATGAAACAAATATAATTATTGTTGCTCTAATAGTGTTACGAGCTTATGAGTGATCTGTACGTTACACCTAGTGCTTAAAGACGGGGTGTTACAATTATTATAATTGGTTTAGGAAAGGTTTTTCCATGGAGAAAAAGTTTAGTTAATTGTCTTGGAAAGAAAGTTAAGTAGATCTATAAATATGGGTCTGGATTACTGTTTATTGTGTGTCAAGAGAAGTCTCTTCTCCTTGTATGTTCGTGAAGTTATGTTTATTGTTAAGTTTGTTTGATTATATGAAAACAGTCGAGGGTTGTCACCCAAATATCATGTGTTTGTTTGTTTGTTTAATACGTCTGAGTCAACAATTGGTATCAGAGCTTAGGCTCGTTGTTCATGAAAGTTTGTGGGTTTCCCAATCATAGGGTTGGAAGAATCATTGTTTCGAGAGAAGTCGGTTGAGTTTTCTTACAAAAAGTTGCATATTAATTAGTTGGAAGTTGTGATTTGTAATAAGGATTGGTGTTTAGCATTTTTTGTGAAAGCCGTCATCACGAAATAAAGGTCAAACCCTTTTGCATTAGCTTATTAGTGTCTTGGCATTGCAATATATATTACATTGTTTGATTTTGTTTGTGTTGGAAGTCAAACCCACAACCGCTAAAGATAAAGATGGAAAAAAAGGATGAGTTTGATGTTGTTTGTTTTTTAGAGGTAAAATGTATATAGTCTGTAGACCAAATCTGTAAACGTCTGTAGAAGAGGAGGTGGACCAAACATATGTAGTCTACAAGAAGAAACTGTTTGTTTTTTAACGTCTGTAGATTGCTAAAATAAATTGGTGGTTATGTACAATCAATATATATCAATCAATCAATCATGTCCAGTAAAATCCCACCGACAGCAAAGCTATAAGTATGGTCTGGGGAGGGTTGGTGGTTATGTACGAACTATGGTAATGGGTGGTGCTGCTGCTGAATGATGATAATGGTAGTGGTGGCAGACGGTGAGTGGTGGGTGGTGGTGGTAGAAGGAGATGGCGGTTGGTGGTGGTAGAAGGCGATGGTGGGTGCTGACTAGTGGTGGTGGAGGCGAACGGTACGTGGTGGTGGTCGTTGGTGGTTGACGGTTATGGCGGAGGATGGTGGGTGGTGGGGGTGACGGATAGTGGGTGGGTGGTGGATGGTGGTGGTGGATAATGGTGGTGGCAAACGATGGGTGGTGGACGGTGGTGGTGGCGGACGGTGGGTGGGTGGTGGATGGTGGCGATGGACGGTGGTGAATAGTGGTGGTGGTGGCAAACGATGGGTGGTGGTGGTGGACAATGGGTGTTGGTAGGGTGTAGTGATTTAACCTTCTACGGACCTTAGAATATCTTAGAAGTGAATGGGCCAAGTCTACACCAAGAAGAGCTTGAGCAAACGTTTTTTTTACTGAAACGTCTTAAAAAAAACAAACAGTCTGCAAATGGCAATGCCTGCATATGATCTGCACGGCGTAGAAAAAAGAGCCCGCGCAATCCTTTTTTAGAAAAAAACATACAACACCTTTGTTTGATAGATTAATTGGATTTTGACAAACTACGTATCAAATTTTTATTTTTTTATTTTTTTTTAACTTCTGTATACCTTTTTGTTTGGTAATTATATTATCAAGTTTAAAAGCTATGCATGATGATAAAGAAGGGAAATCGAGAACAGTGAAAAAATCGATAGGTTGTTTTGTTTTGAAAGCATCGAAGTTAACTTCAACCAACTATGCATCATGGTCGGTTATGGTGAAATTTTTTTTGAGTGTGAACGGTTTGCAAGATGCAATTCATGTTCCAAATGATGTGACATTAGATGAGAAGAATCGAAATGATGTGATCAACCGACTATGAAAGTACGCCATCTAAAGTTTATTTATGAAAGTACGCCATCTAATACTTGGCCATTCGTTTCGTTTCGTTCCTTTCTCAAATGATGTGACACATGATGTGATCAAGCGACTATGAAAGTGAGGGAAATTGTCACACCCCGACTAGGTAGTTGCGGAAGCGTAATACGGGAATGTAACAGATAACACTGGTATCAACAACATTGTTTATAAAGAAAATTCAACAGCTAATTTACATCATATTACATGGGTAGGTACTACGTTTACAAACTAAGTGAAAAACACATAACCGGTTGCGAGCTTCTTAAACAGTATTATATCAGCGTCTATTCACAGCTATTCAACTTGTCTTTCTAACACCAAGCACGTAAGCAAATCATTCCACTTTTGCTTTACCTGAAAAGCATGTAAAACGGGTCAACTACGTCTAGTTGGTGAGTTTCAAGTTTCACGAGTATCAATGAAATCAGTATACGAGTTCGTAAAGTTTACAGTGTGTATGTATATATGTCTGTGTATGATGTATTATACTAAGCCACAAGTGAAACCGAAACGAGCTAAAACACATGGCCTCCACTGCCCATGCACTCCCGTTGGCATTTAACAGCCAATTTGCCCCAAGTATGTACTATGTCTAACACCACATAGCAGTATGTAAAAATATAATGACAATGTGTAACTGGGTTTACATATGTTCCGGCATACCCCACCGGCTCTGTCAGTTGGGTTTGTCAAACCGATAGTACTATCCACACGTCACCGGCACGAAGTTAATCAATTGTGTTTGTGGGGACTTGTCAAGTGTTAGTACTTAGATAATCCACATCATCACACGTTTTCAAGTATAACAGTTTATGTAAACATGCTTTTCACCCCAAAAGTTCGTAAAACAGTTTAGAAAGTGGGGGTCGTGAAACTCACCTTATTGTAGTTTGCACAGAAATTACGTGTCAGATAGTCAGATGTCTCGTTTATAGCCTGATTCCTATAAACGGTATCGTATCGTTAATACTAGTACAGTGTTCAAGCTAAGTCGGGCTGTATAGATAATCTGGGTATAGCTGTTAGGCCCAGAACATGACCATAGTCTTAGATTGTGACGTTGTATACTATGAAATGTTTAAAACTGGATTTGGCTCAGTTTCGCCGTTCTCCGAGCCTAGCTCAGTTGATCGTTTATACGTTTCGGGATTAGGTAAGATCACATAAAACTTAAGTAAATATATTGATTGATAAAATAAGTTGATTTATGAAGGAATTTTAAAGTTTCGGTGTCTGGTTTGATTGCAGGGTTCGTTTCCGTTTTCGCATGGGTTTGATTATACAAAACGCGTACAATCCACCCGAATTGTCCGGAATTCTCGTAAAAAGTTCGTTTTTATCAATATCATTCAAAAATATGATATTTGACCACTTTTGACATTTTGACATACCAGTCAGTCCGTTAAACACAAAACTGCCGGTTTCGTTAAAACAATTATAATTTAAATCTTTAATAAATCATAACTAAATATGTAATTACATATAAATTATGTAAATTTTTGTAAAAATACATTAAGACATGGAAAATTTTATAAAAATATTTCCAGAAATTTTATGATTATTTATTTATTTATAAAAATTCATTTAATAGGTTATAATCATGTAATAAATGGCCCGTTTATATCAAACGACCACCAAAAAATCCCATAATTTTTACCAATAGCCTCAATGTGACTACATAGCCCCTGCAAAATTTCCAGAACCTAAATCTTTAGACAAAATGCCTTTTTGTGCGTTTTTCGGCTGTTAAAACTCGGTTCCACCATGGCTGCACAAACCATACTTAGACATTTCCAATGATTCCCAAACTTTACCAGTGATCTTACCATCCCATATCAAACTCCAAAACCAAGTTTCATAATTTTTCAATATGTTTTGCTATTTTTCCCAAATAAACGCCCATAAACGGGAATAAATTCGCCAAATATTCTCCGTTTATCGAAAAATTACCAAATTTGAACAGGGACTCATTTATATGATCCCTAATGTCCCTGAAAATTTTCACAAGCTAAAAACAAGCACGTCACAACCTAATACTAAACAGCCCCTAAACGAGTATTACGGGTTTACCTTGTCGGTTTTTGGTGAATTTTGCTAGCTTAAACGTCTTTCCGGGTCTCGGGTTGCAAACTCAGTATATCTACATATCATATAACATCAAACCAAGCATAAATCATCCATGTAACAGCCTTGATAATTAGGGTTTCGGTTTTGGGTTCAAACCGAACTTTCTAACCGTAAAAACGTTGTATTCATGTTCTAATCCGCGTTTTTGACCAAAAAAGTATATGTTCCAGGTTTGTAAACATGTTTAACATCAAAACATAATTTTACTTGATTTTTAGGGTTTTTGGATGGTTAAACATGTTTAACACTAATCAAAACATGTTTATATGATAATCATATGGATCAAATCTTGCTAAAACTTATTAAAATTGAGCCTTACCTTAGGGTTTTTGAAAGGTGCTTGAGAGAACAGGTTGGAGCAGGTCTGGACTTGAAAGTTTATAAGTTAAAATGAATGACAATGCTTAGGAATGAAGTTATGTAAAAAAAAATATAATGTGATGTTTGGTGGGCATTATTTCCGATCGGAATCCCTTAGAAGCCCTTAATGGGCTGTTTTGGCCCATTAATTTATATATACAAGCCCAAACATGAAAAGCCCACTTCAAGTTTAGTTCGGGTTCGGTTTTTCGCAAGAAAATTAATTCGGGTGTGAGAAATAACGTAAAAACGTGTGTTTTTCAGCTTGTTTTTGTAAAATAAGAAAAACGTACTGACTCGTTGTAAAATTCCAAAATATTTTCACGGATGGCTTAGAACATGTCATATAAGTGTTTTGTAAATCTTTTTCGGCTTAACGGATGCTACAATGCTTGTTTTGATATTAACGATTGCGTTTAAGCTTATAGCGTATCGATAAACGAAACCTTTTTCGTTTAAAGAGTTTTAAACGTACCGAGGCCTAAATATCAATATATTAGCCTCTATAACATATATATAACTCGTATATGACCCCTCAGTATGTATAAGGGTCATAATTAGTATCGGTCGGTCACTCGTTTAAGCACTACGAATTAACCGATTTATCATTTACTTGTTACGTAAGAATATAGTATACCTCGTTTTGTCATGAATGTCACATTCTCCCCCCGTTAAGAAATTTCGTCCCCGAAATTTAATGTGTCATCGGTTTTCTAGGGAACAGGTGTGGGTATTTCTTTCGGAATTCGTCCTTTTGTTCCCAAGTATACTCGGGTCCTTGTTTTGAATTCCACCGAACTTTTACCAATGAAATTTTGTTGTGTCGTAACTGTTTGGTTTTCCCGTCTACAATTTCTACCGGTTCCTCTACGAAGTTGAGCTTTTCGTTGATCTGAACATCTTCCAGTGGTACTATTGTCGTTTCATCAGTCAAACACTTCTTCAGATTCGATACATGAAACACGTCGTGAATAGTGCTCAGTTCTAAGGGTAGTTTTAATCGGTAAGCTACGAGACCAATTTTTGCAACAATTTCAAAAGGTCCGATGTATCTCGGGGCTAGTTTCCCAGTCTTTCCAAATCTTATAACACCCTTCCATGGCGATACTTTTAAGAATACCTTATCACCTATTTCAAAAGATAACGGTTTTCTGCGAATATCGGCATAACTCTTTTGTCGGTCACGGGCAGCTTTCAATTTTTGTTTAACCTGGTGGATCTTATCGGTGGTTTCCTGAATTAAATCGGATCTTGAAATTTGAGTATCACCCACTTCTGTCCAACATAGTGGTGATCTACATTTTCGCCCGTATAGAGCTTCATAAGGTGCTGCTTGTATACTACTGTGATAACTGTTATTGTAAGAGAATTCAATGAGTGGGAGGTGTTGATCCCAATTCCCTTTAAAGTCCAGTACACAAGCACGAAGTAAATCTTCTAAGGTTTGGATGGTTCGTTCAGATTGACCATCGGTTTGGGGATGGTAAGCCGTACTTAGGTCGATTCGGGTTCCCAAGGCTTCTTGTACTGCTTGCCAGAAATGTGAAGTAAAGTGACTGTCTCGATCGGAAATAATCGAAAAAGGTACTCCGTGTCGAGATACTATTTCATCAATGTAAATTTGAGCGAGTTTTTCGGTAGTGTAGTTGTTACGGATGGGAATAAAGTGTGCGGATTTGGTTAATCGGTCCACTATTACCCAAATTGCGTTGTGTCCTCGAGAAGTTTTAGGAAGGTGTGTCACAAAGTCCATGGTAATTTGTTCCCATTTCCATTGTGGGATTTCGGGTTGTTGTAACATTCCCGAAGGTTTTTGATATTCCGCCTTTACCCTTGCACATGTTGCACATTTACTTACATACACGGCTATATCCTTTTTCATACCAGGCCACCAGTAAAATTCTTTGACATCCTTATACATCTTATCAGCACCTGGATGAATAGAATACTTGGATTTGTGTGCTTCATCAAGTATCAGCTTTCGGAGTTTATGAAGTGTTGGAATCCAGACCCGGTTTTTGTAATAGTATACTTCATCGGTTTTCTTATCAAAATTCCTTTCATTTCCATGTAGTTCTTCTTTTTCTAGCTGATCTGTCTTCAAGGCCTCATCTTGTGCAATGCGAACTTGTTCGGTTAGGCTACTTTGAACAATCATTCCGAGTGCTCGTACCCGTAATGGTCTGATTCTGTCTTTTCGGCTTAAAGCATCAGCTACTACGTTGGCCTTACCCGGATGGTATTTAATCTCACAATCATAATCATTTAACAGTTCTACCCATCTTCTTTGCCTCATGTTTAGTTCTTTCTGATCAAATATGTGTTGTAAACTTTTGTGATCAGTATAGATGGTACATTTAGTGCCATACAAGTAATGTCTCCAAATCTTCAATGCAAAGATAACTGCTCCCAATTCCAAATCATGGGTCGTATAATTCTTTTCATGTACTTTTAATTGTCGGGAAGCATATGCTATTACTTTCTTTCTTTGCATCAGTACGCATCCTAAACCTTTACGAGATGCGTCACAATATACCACCAATTCATCAGTTCCATCTGGAAGGCTTAATATTGGAGCCTCACATAACTTCTGTTTTAACGTTTGGAAGGCCATTTCTTGTTCTTCTCCCCATTCATATACTCGATCTTTTTGAGTTAGGAGAGTTAAAGGTTGTGCAATACTTGAAAAGTTTTCAATGAATCTTCTATAATACCCGGCTAGTCCTAAGAATTGACGAATTTCTCTTGGTGACTTAGGCACTTGCCAATTCTTAATGGCCTCAATTTTACTTGGGTCTACTTGGATCCCTTGATGGTTCACAATGTGTCCCAAAAACTGTACTTCTTGCAGCCAAAACTCACATTTGGACAACTTTGCATATAATTTCTCTTGCCTCAATAATTTTAAGATTTCCCGCAAATGTTGTTCGTGTTCCTCCTTACTTCTCGAATATATCAAAATGTCATCGATAAACACTATCACGAACTTGTCAAGGTAAGGTTTGCAAACTCGGTTCATGAGGTCCATAAACACTGCAGGTGCATTCGTCAACCCAAACGGCATAACCAAAAATTCATAGTGACCATACCGAGTTCAGAAGGTTGTTTTTGGTACGTCTTCTTCCTGAATTCTCACTTGATGATAACCAGATCTAAGATCAATTTTTGAAAAATACTTCGCACCTTGGAGCTGGTCAAACAAGTCATCAATTCGAGGTAAGGGGTATCTATTCTTTATAGTCACTTTATTCAATTCCCGATAATCAATACACATTCGAAAACTCCCATCCTTCTTCTTTACAAACAACACTGGTGCTCCCCACGGTGAGTAACTAGGGCGAATAAAACCCCTGTCCAGTAACTCTTGTAACTGGTTGGACAGTTCTTGCATTTCAGAAGGCGCAAGTCTATAAGGTGCCTTAGCAATGGGTGCTGCTCCCGGTATCAAGTCAATACGGAATTCAACTTGTCGGGTCGGTGGTAAACCAGGCAACTCATCGGGGAATACGTCTGAATACTCGTGTACCACTGGGATGTCTTCTATTCGTTTTTCCTCGGGTTCCTTAACTGTTACGCTCGCCAAGTATAAAGTACAACCTTGGCGTAAGTATCTCAATGCCTTAAGTTGAGATATGAGAGGCAGTACCGTACCAGATTTCTCACCTTGAACAATTATAGCCTCATCATTCGAAAGAGGTATTCTAACGGTCTTATCCTTACAGACAATTTCAGCTTTATACTTAGATAGCCAGTCCATACCGACTATAACATCGAAACTTCCCAGTTCCACTGGAAGTAAATCAATAAGGAATGGGTGGTCGTTTAGGATAAGGGAACAGTCTCGGACTATTCGGTTAACAAGTATAGACTTACCGTTAGCGAGTTCTATAGTATATGGTTTTGTTAGTTCACTAACCGACATATTTTCTAAAGGTAAGAAATTAACAGATACGAAACTTCTATCGGCACCCGTGTCAAACAAAACTGAAGCATACTGACCCGAAACTAAGAATGTACCTGTCACCACATTCGGATCTTGACGCGCTTCACCCGGTCCTAATACAAATGCGCGTCCCTTAGCTGTGTTGGAGGTTGATGCTTGTGCTTGGTTCTGTCTTTTCACCGTACTCGGGTTCAAATTAGGGCAGTATCTCCGAAAATGTTCTGTACTGCCACATTCATAGCAAGCACGGAGGTTCGTGGTAGGTGGGGTTTGTTGGTTGAGTTGTGGGCGGGTTAATTGAGGTCGAGGGAGTTGAGTTGATTGCGGTGGACGGTTAACAGTGTTGGTAGGGGTTCTGCAGTTGGGGGCATAATGTCCCGTTCTTCCACACTTTTGACAGATTATCGGTTTGCAATCACCCACATGATGAAAGTTACATCTTCTGCACTTCGGTAACGTCCCTTTATAGGTCTCTTGTTTTACATTAGAACTGGTCATGGCATAACTTCGGGTATTTGGACGAGTCCGCTTATTTTGAGGGTTTCCTTGTATTCTTGTCCCATAATCAGTTCGTTTTAAACTTGTTGTTTCACCTGGCATCCTTATCACTCCACTTCTCATCAGGTCAAAAGTAACGACACCCGTTTGAGATACAGCACTTTCTAATGTCGGGTGGGCAATTGAGTTCACTATACTTCTCACGGCAGAGGTCAATCCCCAGATATAACGTTCAATTCGCTTTGCTTCCGGTGTAACCAAACACGGAACTAAGCGGGACAGTTCGTTAAAATGATTCGTGTATCCCACATGATCCGCTCCTTTCATTTCCAAATTCCATAACTCGTGTTCCAACCTCTGAATTTCACTTTTAGGACAAAAATGCTCTAACATAAGGGTTTTTAATTCAGTCCATGACATACGGTTAATAGCATCTTGTCCCTTTATTTGGACTACTGTGTTCCACCACATCAGCGCTTGGTCTAGAAACATACTGGTAGCAAATTTGACCACACGGTTCGGTGGACACTCACTGATATTAATTACTGATTCGGTCTTTTCTATCCATTTGACTAGCCCGCTAGGTCCTTCAATACCCTTAAACTCAATCGGTTTACATGATGTAAATTGTTTGTATGAGTACTCCTGACGCGGGGGTTCTCGGTTATTATTATTAGTTGTGTTAACAACCGGTACAGGGTTCGGGTTCGGGATATTATCAGGGTGCACAACAGGTTCTGGGTTCCCAGTGACATTCATAGTTGGGAGAGTGTTATTATTATTTATGACATTATCAGTATTCACCGGGGTAGTAACACCCGGGGCTACATTAGTGTCCGGCGGAGGTGTATTAACAGTGGCCGTGGTGGTGCTCGTAGGTTGATTAACAGTATTGTTAGCACGTATGCCTGCAGTGACTTGGGCTACAATTGTTGGTATCACTGCTTGTAGTTGACGAGCAATCATTGCGGCCACTTCCGCCTCAGACAAAGTGTTTGTTTTCTTCGGGGCCATTCTATAAAATAATCAATTATATAATAATCAATATCGTTTCACTATGATCAACACAACTTTACAATATTACAATTTCACAACACATAATTATGCCAAAGAAAACACGTTTGTATTAATTATAATCATTACTGTACATATGCATCCAAAATCAGCGCATAGGCTTAACCTGGTATAGGCCAGCGCTTGTATATGCGTATCAAAATTTGTCACCAAGTGACAAGTAGACTTAACCCGATAAGGGCCAGTGCTTGAGATAGTACTAAATCACAAACAACTCCCAAGTCAGCCCAACACGCTGTACAAAATGCTACTTGGGATATCAAAAGACTATATACATAAGACCAGACTACTAGGTCCTATCCATTCTTTGCAACATGGAACCACAACCAAATCACAGCAGCCACTAGGGCCGCATTAACTGCTAAACACGCCCCCAGTAGTATCATCGCTCGATCCTGACGCCCGTGGCTGTCAGCACTGGATCTTTGTACAATTCTTATTTCCTGCTGCATATACCTCATGTGATCATACATATCGTGTCTATGCTGGTTTAGACTATTTATCATGTGTGAGTGTTCTAAGAGCTGATCAGTTGCTAAACCAAACCATGCTGAATCAGAATGACGAGGTGGCTCGGGTACCGGGGCGGGTAAACCCCAAGTAGGAACAGGTATCTCTGTTACCCGGACACGCGATGTTTCTCCCCTATGGTACGTAGATCGAGGTGGGGAAAAGGTGTGCTCAGGTGGACGCACTGAAATGCGAGCAGTCCGACGGTTTCTAATAGTAGGTGGGGGTACTGGTGTATGCTGTACAGGTGGAGTAGGGGATCTGGGTGCTCTAACAGGTGAACGATAAGCACTAGTAGCTCCCTGTTCTACTACATTCCTAGGGGATTCCCTAGGGGGATAGGTGTCACAACGATAACCCGATAAGTCGGGTTGATCTGGGGGTACCTCGCGAGGAATTACCGCGTTTGCACCTTCTCCTATCTCCTCTGGTTCCTCCTCCGTTTCTTCTTCCGGATCCTCCTCCTCCTCCTCAGGCCTTGCTGGTAGGGCATTAGGTACACGATCAGTAGATCTTGACATCTTCCTGCACAATGGTTAGTGATAAGAATAATATCCTTCTATATTAATCATAGTAAAATACGTGCAGGTATTTATACACATAAGCACAAATAATCGTTTATATACACAAATATTCATCTATTATTATATTTTATACACATATGTTGCTGTTTTTACCTATTCGATTGTTTATCGACTTCTTCTCGAATTTCCTCGTACAAACAAGTCTGTTATTACGTTCCGGACCATAATAACCCACTTGTCCATTCGTGTTCATCACAAGAATCATTCGTGTATATTATTTAATATTATTTTATTCCCAGAGTTAATCGAGCCTACGGTTATCTTAGGGTATCCTAAGGGACATCCTAATTCTTTATAACCAATGGCTCTGATACCAACTTCGGTCACACCCCGACTAGGTAGTTGCGGAAGCGTAATACGGGAATGTAACAGATAACACTGGTATCAACAACATTGTTTATAAAGAAAATTCAACAGCTAATTTACATCATATTACATGGGTAGGTACTACGTTTACAAACTAAGTGAAAAACACATAACCGGTTGCGAGCTTCTTAAACAGTATTATATCAGCGTCTATTCACAGCTATTCAACTTGTCTTTCTAACACCAAGCACGTAAGCAAATCATTCCACTTTTGCTTTACCTGAAAAGCATGTAAAACGGGTCAACTACGTCTAGTTGGTGAGTTTCAAGTTTCACGAGTATCAATGAAATCAGTATACGAGTTCGTAAAGTTTACAGTGTGTATGTATATATGTCTGTGTATGATGTATTATACTAAGCCACAAGTGAAACCGAAACGAGCTAAAACACATGGCCTCTACTGCCCATGCACTCCCGTTGGCATTTAACAGCCAATTTGCCCCAAGTATGTACTATGTCTAACACCACATAGCAGTATGTAAAAATATAATGACAATGTGTAACTGGGTTTACATATGTTCCGGCATACCCCACCGGCTCTGTCAGTTGGGTTTGTCAAACCGATAGTACTATCCACACGTCACCGGCACGAAGTTAATCACTTGTGTTTGTGGGGACTTGTCAAGTGTTAGTACTTAGATAATCCACATCATCACACGTTTTCAAGTATAACAGTTTATGTAAACATGCTTTTCACCCCAAAAGTTCGTAAAACAGTTTAGAAAGTGGGGGTCGTGAAACTCACCTTATTGTAGTTTGCACAGAAATTACGTGTCAGATAGTCAGATGTCTCGTTTATAGCCTGATTCCTATAAACGGTATCGTATCGTTAATACTAGTACAGTGTTCAAGCTAAGTCGGGCTGTATAGATAATCTGGGTATAGCTGTTAGGCCCAGAACATGACCATAGTCTTAGATTGTGACGTTGTATACTATGAAATGTTTAAAACTGGATTTGGCTCAGTTTCGCCGTTCTCCGAGCCTAGCTCAGTTGATCGTTTATACGTTTCGGGATTAGGTAAGATCACATAAAACTTAAGTAAATATATTGATTGATAAAATAAGTTGATTTATGAAGGAATTTTAAAGTTTCGGTGTCTGGTTTGATTGCAGGGTTCGTTTCCGTTTTCGCATGGGTTTGATTATACAAAACGCGTACAATCCACCCGAATTGTCCGGAATTCTCGTAAAAAGTTCGTTTTTATCAATATCATTCAAAAATATGATATTTGACCACTTTTGACATTTTGACATACCAGTCAGTCCGTTAAACACAAAACTGCCGGTTTCGTTAAAACAATTATAATTTAAATCTTTAATAAATCATAACTAAATATGTAATTACATATAAATTATGTAAATTTTTGTAAAAATACATTAAGACATGGAAAATTTTATAAAAATATTTCCAGAAATTTTATGATTATTTATTTATTTATAAAAATTCATTTAATAGGTTATAATCATGTAATAAATGGCCCGTTTATATCAAACGACCACCGAAAAATCCCATAATTTTTACCAATAGCCTCAATGTGACTACATAGCCCCTGCAAAATTTCCAGAACCTAAATCTTTAGACAAAATGCCTTTTTGTGCGTTTTTCGGCTGTTAAAACTCGGTTCCACCATGGCTGCACAAACCATACTTAGACATTTCCAATGATTCCCAAACTTTACCAGTGATCTTACCATCCCATATCAAACTCCAAAACCAAGTTTCATAATTTTTCAATATGTTTTACTATTTTTCCCAAATAAACGCCCATAAACGGGAATAAATTCGCCAAATATTCTCCGTTTATCGAAAAATTACCAAATTTGAACAGGGACTCATTTATATGATCCCTAATGTCCCTGCAAATTTTCACAAGCTAACAACAAGCACGTCACAACCTAATACTAAACAGCCCCTAAACGAGTATTACGGGTTTACCTTGTCGGTTTTTGGTGAATTTTGCTAGCTTAAACGTCTTTCCGGGTCTCGGGTTGCAAACTCAGTATATCTACATATCATATAACATCAAACCAAGCATAAATCATCCATGTAACAGCCTTGATAATTAGGGTTTCGGTTTTGGGTTCAAACCGAACTTTCTAACCGTAAAAACGTTGTATTCATGTTCTAATCCGCGTTTTTGACCAAAAAAGTATATGTTCCAGGTTTGTAAACATGTTTAACATCAAAACATAATTTTACTTGATTTTTAGGGTTTTTGGATGGTTAAACATGTTTAACACTAATCAAAACATGTTTATATGATAATCATATGGATCAAATCTTGCTAAAACTTATTAAAATTGAGCCTTACCTTAGGGTTTTTGAAAGGTGCTTGAGAGAACAGGTTGGAGCAGGTCTGGACTTGAAAGTTTATAAGTTAAAATGAATGACAATGCTTAGGAATGAAGTTATGTAAAAAAAAATATAATGTGATGTTTGGTGGGCATTATTTCCGATCGGAATCCCTTAGAAGCCCTTAATGGGCTGTTTTGGCCCATTAATTTATATATACAAGCCCAAACATGAAAAGCCCACTTCAAGTTTAGTTCGGGTTCGGTTTTTCGCAAGAAAATTAATTCGGGTGTGAGAAATAACGTAAAAACGTGTGTTTTTCAGCTTGTTTTTGTAAAATAAGAAAAACGTACTGACTCGTTGTAAAATTCCAAAATATTTTCACGGATGGCTTAGAACATGTCATATAAGTGTTTTGTAAATCTTTTTCGGCTTAACGGATGCTACAATGCTTGTTTTGATATTAACGATTGCGTTTAAGCTTATAGCGTATCGATAAACGAAACCTTTTTCGTTTAAAGAGTTTTAAACGTACCGAGGCCTAAATATCAATATATTAGCCTCTATAACATATATATAACTCGTATATGACCCCTCAGTATGTATACGGGTCATAATTAGTATCGGTCGGTCACTCGTTTAAGCACTACGAATTAACCGATTTATCATTTACTTGTTACGTAAGAATATAGTATACCTCGTTTTGTCATGAATGTCACAGAAATTCGGTTTGGAACGATTCCAAATGATTTGTTTGGAGTTCGTGAAAGTATTGGTCAAAAATGAGTTGATGAGAAGAATCGAGTTGAGAAAGAAAATAGCCAAAATTAAGTACGAAAAGAACGAATGCTAAGTTTGAATAATCGGTGAAGCAGGTATGTTAAAGTCAGTTGAAAAGAAGAAACAAAAGCAAGCATAAAAGCATTTTAAGATTACGGGGATGAATGAAGGTTAATCTTGAATATTAATAAAGTTAAGGGTTTATTATAATAGGTTTAGGAAAGGTTTTGTCTTGAAGAAAAAGTTTAGTTAACTGTCTTTGAGAGGAAGTTAAGTAGATCTATAAATATGGGCGTAGATTATTGTTTATTGTGTGTCAAGAGAAGTCTCTTCTCTTTGTATGTTCGTGAAGTTATGTTTGTTTGATTATATGAAACGAGTCGATAGCTGTTCCTCAAATATCCCTTGTTTGTTTGTTTATTCGTTTGTTTGATCTAATTATTTGATCTGTATGGGCCAACAAATGCAACTATAAATCAACGAATAATTGCAAACACTTAAATAACCTCTAATTTGTGATCCTGGTATTATCAGGATAGCTATGAATAACCTACGTAAAATCAATCATTGTTTTTGATAGTATAATTCTCGTGAAATCCATCATAAGTGAATTTCTCATATCACCCGTGAAACCATTGCCACACCACAACACTCTCCAGCGCCATTTTCTCCCCCCCCCCTGCACCCTCTCCAGTGCCATCAGGGTAACGCCTAGACATGTACATAAACCGGTTTGCAACAGGTGAACCGGATCGGTTCAAATCTAAAAGTAATTTGAGCTGAACCGGACCACCAGTTTGTATAGCGGTTCGGACATTTAACAACCAAACCGTTCTTTTTTTTTTCCTAAAACCGGGTTTTTATTGGTTAACATGTTTATAAACCGAATCGAGCCGGTTTGATCGGTTTGAACAAGCTTTACTCCTAAACTAGTTTTTAAACCAAATAAACCATGCGTTGACCAAACCGGTTCGGTTCGGTTCAGAAACCGATCCGGGTTGAAAAAAAACCATTATTGTACACCTTTGGTAAGTATCAGGGCTCAAAAGTTGGAGTACACCTCCACTAACAACCAATCACGTTCCTCTTAAAAATTTAGTTAAGCCTAGTTAACCCACAACTCACTTGTTAAATGATGTGTTAGTTAAAACTCATTGTGTACGTGACAGTGACATGACGTTGATATAGTGCTATAAATATCCTTAAAAGGTTAAATGACAACACACAACCGTGTATCTAAATAAAGAAGCGAACATGTAACCTACTACCTACAGGGTGGAGACGTTGTAAGCTCCGTGTAAGATCAAGTTGCCATTTATGACGGAAAATGTACAAGTATCAAAGTTTAGATTTTGATTGAATTTTGAACATGTTTCTCTTTGTAGTTTAAACTCAAAATACAAATAAGATTAGTATATATAGTTGCAATAACTTGTGTGTTATTTCAAATACCAAAACAAGAGCTCACTATACTATTAGGCTAGAGCTTTATGTACATTCTCTAGTCTAAATCAGTCTTTATAACTTCCCCTGAAGCAATCAAGCATATGTTGATGATTGCAGAATCATAATTAGTTCTTAGTCATCATAAGATTGTTTTCTCCACCAACTACAACTCATATCTGACCTGCGTGTAGGTTTTCCTTATCCTTTGAGGATAAGTTAACCTTTGAACGTGGTTGATAATAGGTGTGAAGTTTTGCTTCCTCTTTCGTGATTGTGCGGGTAGAACCGTCACTTGCACTTAGTAGGATGGCAAAACTTTACCCATATCTGACCTGCGTGTAGGTTTTCCTCATCCTTTTAAGAATTTTGTTTTTGGGTGGCAAAACTTTTCGTTCGACGCGTGGTTGTCAATGGGTTAGTATTCAGTTTCCTTTAATGATTCATGCGGATAGACCGGCACTTTCATTTTTGGGTGCTGAACTTTTTTCCCCTTCAACTGACCTGCGTGAAGGTTTGTCACGCTTTTGGGTTCGTGCGGGTAGGACCGCCTTCCCACGCAACCACTCCACGTAATGTGAGTGCCGTCACCAGTGTTGCATAGTTTAATCGTTCGACGCGCGGTTGTTGACAGGTTATTATTCAGTTTCCTTTAATGATTCATGCGGATAGGCCGGCATTTTCATTTTTGGGTGCTGAACTTTTTCCCCTTCAACTGACCTGCGTGAAGGTTTGTCACGTTGCTGGGTTCGTGCGGGTAGGACCGCCTTTCCACGCAATGACTTCACGTAATTATGCGGTGAAAACCGGCATATTAGTTCAGAAAAGTATAAATGTAAAATCATCAGCTTCGATATTCCTAAAGAGAATCATTTCCATTAGAAGTGGCTTTTGACCTTTTCTTTACAAATTGGAATTGATTTACATGCACACTGTGTAAATGAGCTCCCTTCCATGTTGTTGGGATGGGAGTGCCATCGAGCCGATACGCACCTGGTTCGGGATCTCGTTCTTTACGCAGCATGTAGTCTCGATTTTGAAGCTGGAATTGATTCGTGTTTTCCCCAGCTGGGGTTCTATACGCACCCGCCTGCTCAGCCTTTATTGCGTCACGAGGTGCGCGAGCGTCCCATCTCTGACAAATGCTTCGACCATGTCCTTTACGTCTATGCATTCTTCAGTGTTGTGGCCTTTTGTCTTGTGGAAGTCACAGTATTTGCTCCGATCAGCATCGTGACGATGTCGGATTATTGGAGGCTTTGGCCATGGGAGCTCTTCAGTGGCGAATATCTCAGTGACGCTTTTGGTGAGTGGCGTCCATCTGGAGTTCCGGTGCGACTGTACATTATCCCTTCCACCCAACCGATGTTGCAAGCCGGATGAGGTGTCAAAGTTTACCCTTGACTGCCAAATGCCTAGCTTTCGCTTTTTATTTAGTCGGGCGGTGAGGACGTTGTCTTCTCTCGTCCTCTGGGTGTAGAGGTTTGTGCTCTGTGGGAGATCTCTACCCAGTTGCTTCTCCGTTTCCGCATAGCGTTTTGCTGCTGTCATGATGGCATCCCATGTGGATGGCATGCCATCTTTACCCGTTAGGGTGCGGATGAGCTCTGGGTCATGCGCGCCCTGGATGAAGGCAGCGCGAACAAGATCTTCGCTGATATTGCCCAAACTTAGCTTCTTTGAGTTGAAGCGAGTGATGAAGTTTGGCAGAGATTCATCTTCTTCTCGTATGCATTTGAGGATTGTCCATTGCTCCTCGGTATATTTCCGTTGCTGGCTGAAGTGTTGGCTAAACTTCTTTTCGAAGTCTGCCCAGTCGTAGATGTGGTTGACCGGTAGACGATCAAACCAAGCTCTAGCAGCCCCCACAAGCGTCATTTGGAACATGTAGCACTACGTGGGTTCCGTCCAATTGCTAACGGTTGCCCCTGCTATGAACCTGTTCAAATGATCGTCTGGATCAGATATACCGTCATATGTGCCTATGTTGGGCATTTGTTTGGCACTCCTTGGGGCGATTGCTTCAGCAATGTCCCTTGCAAATTTGGACGTTCCTGCATTTGCAACGTTTGGTCTGAACGTTTTGGAGAAGTCTCGTGGACTTCCACCTGTGCTTTTTGGTTTGTAGGCTTGTCCAAAATGCCTTTTCGGTTGGGGTTCCGTTTCCTTACGCTTCCCTTTTGCCCTATGGCGAGGGTTCGCGTCGGAGTCGGATTCCTCCGAGTCATCCTCCCAGTATTCGAATTCGTCGGCCTGTTGCACGGAACGCAAGCGTTTGTCCAACTCAGCCTGGAATTCCTTTTGTCGTGCCTCCGCCCATGCCTTAACTTCATCGAGTGTCTGGCGGGGGAGTCTTCGTTTCTCAAACTGGGTATCAGCGGATCCCAGTAGGCGATCATTTACTGCACTTGCCCCAGCTTTGGTAAGTGGGGTAGTGTTCGTAAAATTTACTTCACTTGCTCCGGCTTCGGTAGCCGGGGTAGTGTTTGTAAAAACTGTGTTGCCGGTATTCCCCCTAGTAGCTGGGGTTGTGGTTACCGGAATTTCTCTAACCATCTTAGAAGTTTGAAAAAACTGGAAAAAATTATAGTTCTAGCTTTGTCCCACGGATGGCGCCAATGAAGAAACACTAACCGGACCCCGGGCAGATTACTGGTAACCTGGGGGTTGGAGAGATGTTTCCCACGAGGGGTTAGACCCTTGGAAGATGGTTCTTCTGATAACCTGCAAAACAGACACCGTGAGCTCGTCACTGAGAAGGGGGGGGTTCCTCCTTGTGACCACCCTCCGGCGTGAGAATCAGACTAGATTGCTCTTTAAATATAAAAGTATATTAAGAGATTGCTAGAGCAGATATCAGGTATATTATGATGATAATATGATAATGTAATATGTTGAGATGATCATACCATTTGGGGTATTTATAGCCGAAGGTAGGTTTCCAAGGAGGTATGGCCGGCTGCTACAGTGTTCCTGTTCATCAACAGTAGCCTACGCACGTGTCCTGCTGGTAGTTGGTGAGTAGGCAGTGGCTGATAGTGACCAGGCCTGCTGCACACTATTCCCTTTCCACCAACTGCCGGCTACGCACGTGGTATGACAGTAGTTGGTGAGTAGGCAGCGGCTAATAGTGACAGTACAGGAGCATGCTGCTCGCCATACTGTATCAGTGAGCTGTCGTATCCCTGATCAGATCTTTCGCCCATACCTCGTCAGGTACAGTAAAAGATCCTTCAGTATAGACTGGCTTATTTGGGCGGGAGTATTCCCCCTCCCGCCTCTGTGCGGGATTGCTCCCGGCTTTGCTCATTCCTTCAGGTGACACTGATCGAGAGCTAAGTGCCTTGTGCGTGTAGCCATGCTGCGCGGGTGGCCTTCACTAATGGCTTGTATCCGAGGCTGCGGGGACAGGCGGAGTCCTTCACCATTGGGAGGCTTTTCCTGCGGGACCAGCTTGCGTACTGCGCGTAAGGACGTCACGTCTCTGAGCATGGTTGGTCCTGCGGATCCAGTTGGCCTCTGCGCAGACGTCCCTGTTTAAGGTGAGTCTTGCGGGTCCAACTGGGCTCTGCTGGGACCTACCTCTTCAGATATCCTTTGTTCCGCCAATGTATGTTGACAATAAATGGAACCAAATGAAATTGCTTAGAAATATATGTAAGCTTCGTATTATTTTTTTTTTTTCTTTTTTAGCACATCCTTTCATGAGGGAGCAGTTCAACATATTTGACGGGTTGGTTTATGGTTTGTGGATATGATAAAGGGACCCGAAATGGTCCCAAAGGGTTGTGGTCCATAAAAAACAATTGAGTAGAAATGAAGATATTCATATCCGGTCCCTCAAGTTTAACCAACTTCACCAACTACTACCGAAGCTTGTGGTTCTCTTCAACCCACAATACTTGTCTCAAAAACATCCACAATAAATATTTGTTGTTTTTCCAAAAATATGCATAACATATTATATAGTTGATCATGCTACATTTTCTAAAACAGTAAAAGGAAATTTTAAAGTGACAATAACATCTAATATATATAACAATGTAATTTTGTTAAATTAAAAAGGTCTAGGTAGCTCATAAATTTAACATTAAACAGTCTGTCTTTGAAATTTTAGATGCGCTGAATAATTACCAAAAAATGAACCTTATATATAAACCTTTCTTCATATATAAATGATAGTTGTGATAACAATAAACATAACAAAGTTTATTGTAGAAAATAATAAAAACAAAGGAATGGTAAAACCAGGTTACCAATTAATGGACTGATCGACTACGTTTGCTTATGTTTAATGGACTCATTTCTGTAACGGTTTACATGTATATTGAGCTACTTTTTTATTTTTGGGTTTTAGATTGGACAATTGGCCAGTGAGATAAATATTATTTGTTGGGTTTTAAAAAAAAGTAGTAGGTTTAAGAAAGGTTTGTTGGTTTAACTGTAAACAAATACATACACATGCATATTAAAAGTATGGGCACTCAAGTTGAGAAAAGTAGTGAAAACCCATTATAACAATCAAATTATTATTATTTTTAAACAAATTTAATATATAACTTTATATTAAATTAAAAAGTTATGATTAGATATGTGTTACACATTTCGTAGACCCTCCGTAATGGGGGCGATAAATCGTCCAATTAGGGACGATAAATCTTTGGCACACTGCTCACAGGTGATAAAGGGGCGAAACGGGGGTGGGGGTGGGGGGTTGTGATGAATTCTTGTTGTCGTGCTTCACATGTGTTTTATTATTATTATAATTGTTTGTGTGTGGTATATATATATGTATATATATATATTTAGGGAAGGTTAAGGTACAAATGAAATTAACGTGCTAAACGTGAGAATCAAGTAGAGTAATTATATATACAAGTAGCAGAGTAATTATGTAATTAAATCATAGAGTAATTACATAATTACTTTACTTGTATATATATAGTTACTCTACTTGATTCTCACGTTTAGCACGTTAATTTCATTGGTAGGGTAAGGATCCTAATTAGAGAATCATTTAAAAAATGAGAACTTTGAAAACCATTTTGGACGATTAAAAAAACTTTTAAAAAAATATTTAAAAAATCATAAGACAAACAATAACAAAAATTTTAAACAAATAAAAAAAAATCAAAGTTCTTATATTTCAATCCGGTATCATAAAAAAACACTTCGTATTATACACATGTGTATAATTTCATTTTTTATCTAATTACGTAATGTACATATATGTACATTATCATTTACCTTAAATTGTACATATGCATATAAAAACATGTATAATATTAAAAAAATAAGTATTATACACATGTGTATAATTTTGTTAAACCGAATTTTTTTTAAAGTTTTTATTATTTTTTTATAAAACCGGGATGAAAAATAAAACTTTTTGGATTTTTTCTTTTTTAGTTTTATAATTTTTTTACTTTCTTGTTAAAAAGAGTGTTATTTTTGGTCTAAAATTGTTCTCAAAGTTCTCAATTTCAAAATAGTTCTCACATGATCCTAATTATATATATATATATATATATATATATATATATATATATATATATATATATATATTGGTCTACAACACCATTACACCTGTAAAACAAAACCCGTAATTTGCTGACTGTGCGCCACATGACGCAAAACGTTCCATTTTATAGCCCCTCCACTACCTATAACTTTACAGAAATTGGAAAAAGTAAATGTAATATTTACATGTTTTTTATTTACTATTGCTCACACAAACCTACTTTGACTTAAAACATGCGCCGGAAAATGAGTTTTCAGACTTCTTACAATTGGATTAAGTTTTCATTCAAACTCTTCTTTATACATACATACTGTAGAGGTAGGGTACTAAAAAGACTCAAATACCCTTAAATACTACCCGCGGGTCATAGAGAACCCTCTTATAAACCACCCGCGGGACACTCGGGTCACCCGCACGTCACGAATGAGGAGGAACGTCCTCATAACACACGCGGAAGCATCCTGGCATCCTCAAAAGTCATCCGTCGGACAAGACATATGTCCGCCTAAACAACCGGAAGGCAATGCCACTAGGACAACTGTCATCACTCAAGTATTCTCTAGAAGAAGGTTTACGATTCTAACTTGGGGAACACATAACATATTGACCAATGAATAAAGGACACCTGGCCAGGTTGTTATAACCGTGCACATGGCCAGGGTGCAGTCCATCCTATCATTTGGTGACGCGTGTCCAGGTTGTTATACCCATGCACATGAGACGTATAGCTCAACCTATCACAAGAGGACACGTGTCCTAACGGTTATCAGGGATCTTCTAGAAGAGGACAGCTGCCCCAATCATCCTTCCTTCATCCTTCGGCTATAAATACCTTGTCAAATGGTATGAGGTATTCATTCACCCACATATATTCTGACTACACTTAGTCTCTGTACTTCAGTACTTTCTTCATTACGAACGTTACTGATTCTCACGCCGGAGGGTGGTTACAGGAAGACCCCCCCCTCTAGTCCTTCCTGTAACGAGACTCACGGTGTTTGTTTCGCAGGTTCCGGTCACTGGACTTTAGGGAGACTCACTCATATCTTGGTAGTAGTTATTGTATTGTACCCTGTGGACTCATTGGATCCAGGACCCATACCTGGGGAGTGGATCCGTGTTTCTTCATTGGAGCCATCTATGATTTGTGTTAGAACAACAATAGTTTTCGTTGGTTTTTTGATTCGTTTGATATGAGTAAACTTCTTGAAGAGCCGACGGGAACCCCTGCAACTGAGTCACGTGTAACTAACACAGAAGCACCTTCGGGTCTTAGTGTTTTTGCACGCATCACGAATCCAAGTGGTCGTACTCTTGAGCGAGTCACAGCTCCAGGGTCACGGAACATTGACGTAACACCTGGGGGTTTTACCCTAGAGAACGTCACAGCACCAACCGGTACCACCCCCAGATATGGGACGGGCCTCGGCACCAGCAGGTTCTAATTTGGGTAATCTCAGACGGATTACGGAAGAAACTCGCCGAAAGCGGCCAGTGTTGAATCTAGAAAATGATTCAGGTGACTCTGACGTGGCGAGATCTCATATACGTAATTCCAGATCCAGAGGAGCCTTGACTCCTAAAGAGTGGCTCCATGTGCAACAACAAAGTTTGGTGGCTGAATACGAGCGTAGAAAGCGTAACGAGCAACTTCACGCCCGCACTTTGGATTATGAGGAATCCCCTAGGGGATCTCCTTCTCCTCCACCAACAGTGCGAGGAAGTCAAACCCGTTACAGTCAACAGACGGAGCTAGAGTAGAGTCTGGCGAACTTCCGAGGCTACGTCCTCGTCCTCGCATAAATATGCGGATGCCATCTTATTTAGATGAGTTTGACGGTTACGATTCATCCTACCACCCGGGAGATTACAGTATGTATACCGGAGACAGTAGGATGAGTTCTCAGGCAAAAAAGCAGCCGTCCGCATGACATAGTCCGCCATACCGAGTACCATAGCAATGCGGAACGAAACTTTACTAAACCATACCGCCCCGCGGCCTTCGCTGAAAAATCAAAGTTCATAGCAAGTATTGCCACAGCATCCTTTCCCGTTAATGCTAAGATACCTACATCGGTGGGTAAGTATAATGGTATGACTGATCCAAGTGATCATCTCCAGAACTTTATTGCGGTAGGTGGTGTTAGTGGTTGGACGCTGACTTATTGGTGTCACATGTTCGCATTGACACTAATAGGGGCAGCAAGAGAATGGTTTGAAAAGTTACCTAATGGTGAAATTTCTAGTTGGGACGATCTGGTGAAAAAATTTTCCCAACACTTCAGTCAAGAGAAAAAACATACGCGAGACCAATCAGAAATTTTGGATGTTGTCCGCCGCGATAACGAGTCCATAGAATATTTTATCACCAGGTTCAATGACGAAAGTTTGAACATCGGTGGAATCAGTAAAGACATGCTTCTTGGTGCCTTCCGCAAAAACGTCAATGTGACGATTTAGTCCGCACGCTTACTGACAGAGATGGAATGCCAAAAGAATGGGATGACCTGATGACTGCGGCAAAGGTGTATGCTAACTCTGAGAAAACATTGAGGAATGGTAACACGAAACAAAAATTTAAAGTTGAGTTTCAGAATCCGAGACCTAATAGACAGGCGAAAGGCCCTATATGGTCAAGGCTTCAGCCAAGTGCGGAAGCATCAAAACCGTTTGATGCAAGATCCCTCATAGGCAACAAGAACAAAGCGGGACCTGTAAACCGAGGTCCCAACAATTGGACTCCTCTTTCAAAGCTCCCGCTGAAATTCTCACTACAGAGAATATAAAGTTTAGAAAGCCACAGCCATTAACAAGAAGATCAATCTTGGATGCTACTAAGCACTGTTCGTATCATGACGACATTGGTCATAATACGAATGAATGTAGAAGATTGAAAAATGAAATTGAGACGGCTGTGAAATCTGGAAAGCTCAAACACTTGGTAAAATGGAAAACCGGACAATGGAAAAACACCTGTTCGGGACATCCAAGGCCCGAGTAAGAAACAAATTAAGATTTGAATGTTCATATGATACAAGGAGAGTTCCATACAGGGAATAAGAGAAAAGAATCTGATGATGAAGAGTGGAAGAATGAACCAGTGATCTTCCCTCGAATGAAAGGTGGCCTGAACAATAAGAATCCCCTGATCATCACTGCTCTCTTCGGGCACTATCGTTCTCATTACGTCTTCTTCGACACGGGTAACACATCTAATTAAAAATGAACAATGCTTTTATCAGCTTGGCGTAAAAGATAAAGAAATATTGAAACCCATTCACGCTCCAGTATCGGGATTTGGAGGAGAAATAATGCATCCGCGAGGTGTAATCTCATTCCCAGTTACCCTGAGTGATGGAATTCATTCGAGGACCGAGGAGGTCGAATTTCTGGTTTTTCCAGCAACATCAAGACATGATATTATCCTTGGACGAGAAGCGATTGGTGATTTCAATGCTCATCCGTCCACAACACACGGTGCAGTAGGAGTCCCAACTTGTACTGGCATCGCAATAATTCATGTTAACAGGCACTGCTTTGCAACCGAGAGTTCAAAACCTAGCAAGATTCCAGAACAAACTTTGAGAACTGAACCGGAAAAGTGAGTTTTGAACAAAGATTTCCCCGATCAAACTGTAACAATTGGACCTGCTATCTCCGAGATAGTACGAAATTTCTTGAAACAATTATTATAAAAAATATCGATGTTTTCGCATGGCAACCTGCGGACATTACAGGTGTCCCGCGGAATATTGCAGAACACAAAGTAAGGGTAAACCCGTTCTTTACGCCAATTGTTCAAAAACAACGCAAGACGGGTCCGGAACAAACGAAAGCAATGAATGAACAAGTCCAGGACCTCTTGCAGGCAGGGATCATTCGTCCAATACGTTACCAAACTTGGGTCGCCAACCCAAATATCGTCCCCAAAAGCAATGGGGCATGGCGGATGTGTATCGATTTCAAGGACTTAAATAAAGCATGTCCCAAGGATTGTTATCCTTTACCCGAGATAGATCTCAAGGTTGAGGCTGTAGCACCATTCAAATTTAAGTGTTTCATGGATGCCTACAAAGGCTACCATCAGATCCGCATGGCAGCGGGCGATGAAGACAAAACAACATTTCGCACCGATCAAGGCACCTTTTTTACAAAATGATGCCTTTCGGATAGAAAAATGCGGGAGCCACGTATCAACGATTGATGGACATAGCATTCAAGAGTCAAATTGGTCGAAATCTAGAGGTGTATATGGATGATCTCGTAATCAAAAGTGTTGAAGAAGATCAAATGTTGAGAGATATCGAAGAAACATTCGATACTTTGAAGAGTATCAACATGAAGTTGAATCCAGCCAAGTGTTCATTTGGAATGGAAGAAGGAAAATTTCTGGGAGTGATTGTCACGGACGAGGGCTTCAAAGCTAATCCAGATAAAGTTCAAGCCATAGCCCGCATGCCTTCCCCATCCTCCCTTAAGGAAGTTTAGACACTCAATGGGCGTTTGGTTTCTTTGAATCGATTCTTGGCAAACCATGCAGCCAAATCTCACCCATTTATCTCAACACTAAGAAATTGCCTTAAGAAAGCACATTTCAATTGGACTGCGGAAGCAGAACAAGCTTTTTTGGAGGTTAAAAAATGTTTAATGGAGCTGCCCAAGTTAACAACACCCTGTGCGGGGGAACCTTTTAACGATATACCTATCAGCGTCAGACATTGCCATCGGGGCCGTCCTCCTGACAGATCGAAAGAATATTCAAACACTGATCTACTACGTCAGTAGAACACTATCGGACCCGTAAACAAGATACTCCATGCTTGAAAAACTTGTTTTGGCACTGGTCTATGCTGCCCGACGCCTCCGCAGGTACTTTCAAGGGCACCCCATCAATGTTTTAACCGGATACAAGCTCAAAAATGTTCTCAGTAAGCCCGAATTATCTGGCCGATTGGCCAAATGGGCCATTGAACTAGGTGAACATGCAATAGAATACAAACCTAGGCCAACAATCAAAGGGCAAGTGTTGGCGGACTTTGTGACAGAAGTCCCGCATCACAAAGAAAAAGAATGTTTAATCGAGCAACAACCCTAAGCACCTCCGGAATTGGGACAAATTTGGTCCTTATTCACGGATGGAGCTTCAAGCAATGAGGGATGTGGCGCAGGCCTCAAGCTGGTCAATCCCGAAGGCCATGAGTTTACATATGCTATAAAGCTGGCTTCAAAAGTACCAACAACGAGGCAGAATATGAAGCTTTCTTGGCAGGCTTGCGAATAGCCAAAAAGCTCGGGGTTAAACATTTAGAAGCCCGGGTGGATTCCATGTTGATTGCGGGACAGATCAATGGTACATACGAAGCAAAAAACGATATCATGGCTTCATATGTGTCACAGGCAAAGGATTTGATGCTTCAGTACTCTTCTTGCAAAGTCATTCATATAAAGAGAAGTGAAAACAAATCAACGGATGCTCTCAGTAAATTGGCTTCAACGAACTTCGAACATTTCGCCTAGGACATCCGCATTGAAGTATTAGATCGCACGTCTGTTCCGCAACATCATGATTTAGTGATCCAAACAGGAGTAGAATCCTGGATGACACCCATTATGGCGTACTTGTCATTTGGAGCACTTCCGGAAGGAAAAGCAGCGGCCCGGAAGAAAAAGCACAAAGCCTTGAACTATCAGATTCTTGATGGTGTTTTGTACCGACGTTCTTTCCTCGGACCACTACTTCGATGTGTGGAAGCCGAGGACACGAATTACTTAATCAGAGAGATTCATGAAGGCATTTGTGGTCTTCATGCGGGTCCGCGGATGGTTGCATCAAAGGTAATGAATGCTGGATATTACTGGCCGGGGATGCATATGGATGTTGTACATGAAATCAGAAAGTGTGATTCATGTCAACGCCATGCTCCTAACACGCTTCGACCAAAAAACGAGTTAGTCCCAGTCACTTCAACTTGGCCGTTCCAAAAATGGGCAGTTGACATAATGGGACCTTTCCCTGAAGCCCCCGGACGTATCAAGTTCCTGCTAGTAGCCATCGACTACTTTACAAAATGGGTGGAGGCTAAACCAGTTGCTTCTATAACAGCAGCGAGTGTTAAAATATTCTTGTGGGAATTCATCATATGCCGTTTCGGCCTCCCTCTAGAGCTCGTTAGTGACAACAGGACACAATTCGCGGACAGTGGGTTGCAAGAATGGTTAAAAGAGTTACACATTTCTCAAATCTTCACCTCTGTAGCCCACCCGCAAGCGAATGGTCAAGTCGAAAGAACAAATCGGACGATCAAAGAAGGAATCAAAATGAGGCTGGGAACAAAACGAACGGGATGGGTGGACGAATTGCCCCATGTACTATGGGCCTTCCGCACTCAAAGGAATTCCAGCAATTCCGAAACCCCCTTCAGTTTAACATATGGCACAGAAGCCATGATTCCTGCCGAGATTGGTATCCCATCCGCCAGAGTCCTTATGATTGAAGATAATGATCATGAGCTCCGGATGAACCTCGACCTCCTCGAGGAAAGGAGGGAAATGACATCGATCCGCGAGCATAATTACAAACGACAGTTGCAAAAGTATTATGACTCGCGGGTTCAAAGATGTGAATTCGATGCGGGAGACTATGTCTTTTGCAATAACAAAGCCTTAGGGCAAGAGCCTCCGGGCAAGTTGGCCCCTACATGGGAAGGAACTTATAGAATCCAGAAAGTTCTGTTTAAAGGTGCCTATAAACTAGAAAGGTTGGACGGGACAGAGGTCCCTAGAACTTGGAATGGGGCCCAACTGAGGAAATGCTACATTTAGTATGTTTATCTTTTGGCCTGCGTGCCTAACTAGAAGTTCACAACATATGTAATTTCATTTCTTGTATTTTGGCTTATGCCTCAGTTATGAAAATTTTCATTTCAGTCATTTGAGACTTGTATCATTAGGTAATCCTTTATTGGCGTACAAAGAAGATCCTACAAAACACTTATATTATGACAAATAAAAAAAGTGTAACGGACGTAAAATTAAGCCTTCTTTATTCATACAAATGGGATTACAACAAAATGATCAAGTTACAAGAGCAAAAAAAGAAAAAGAAAAAAACTATGGTGCAGCATCATTGTGCCCCGCACCTTCACCTTCCGCATATTCGTTATCTTCTTCTTCTTCTTCTTCTTCTTTGTTTTCTTCATCAAGTTCAAGAAGAATCTTTAATTGCGGAATGCTATCCTCCTTGTCCGCAAGCGCGGATATCTGTTCCGTCAAAGAAAATTTCAGAGAATCAAAGTCCTTTGATTTCTGTTTAAGGATAGCAACAGTATCCTTGCCAGCTAGGACATACTCCTCAGGAAGCTTGGAGGTTGAACCAAACTGATAGCCTTCTTGGAAACCCAGTTGGCGACCAGCCTGTTTCGAAGCTTTAAGGAGGATAGCAACACAATTCCCAAGTTCATCACTAGCCCGAACATCGGCAATGACCTGATAGAACAGTTACACATAAGTAACTCTAAAAATACTTGGAACATTTATGATGAGAATAAGGCACATACCTTGGGAATAGCTTCCGTCAATAGCCATTTTTGGTCCACCTTGGCCCGGACAAGCTCCATTTTGTGTTGAGCACATTCCAACGATTGATTTCGGCTCTTGGTGTTAAGGTCAGATAAACGCTTGTCCTTGGCTTCTGGCTTGTTCTTCCATCTGTTTTTGGAGAACAGCCTTGGCTTCCTCAGCAGCGGACCGAGCAGCTTTTTCCCCCTCCAGGGCCTGGCTGGCCTCCCTAGCTTCGTTTATAGCTTTAAGAGCTTCTTGTTTAGCATCAAAAGCAGAGGCCGCCAGCTCATCCCATTGTTCATTCATCGCCAACCAATCTCTGGTTATCTCATGAGTAGTGGACATAGTATTCACCAAATAATAAGAATGAGAGTTTAGTAATTCTTGGCGAATACTAAGGCGACGTCTCTCCTTTTCACTATGAGGAAGACACTCTCCCAGAAATTCAAAACATGTGTCCACATCACGGAATGTTGAATCCCGACGCAAGGACCAGTTAGGCTGGTGCGGGGTGGGATCTTCCTCCCCAGGAGAGGGAGAAGTCGGGGAAGCATATGGAAATGTTCTCACGCCCCCTTGATCCCTGAAGCGGTAAACATTATGAGAGGGTGACACCGTAGTATGTTCAGTTGTGCCACCCCCCTTCTTCTTCAGTGGGGAATCGTCCGCCACAACTACTGGATTTTCAACAGTGTTAGGAGACGGTGGTGGTGGACGAAGAGGTGAATCCTTCAAACCAGAAATACCCCCAGAAAGGTTATCCAGGTTCACTGAAAAGTGTTAACAATGGGTTAGAAATACTCCAACTCAAAATAAATAAAGAGTAGAGACAAAATTTACATACCTAGAGAAGGGTCCTCCGCATCAAGTTGTTCTAAACGGGCTTCCAAGGCAGAAGAAGTTGTTTTCTTGGATTTTTTCTTCTTTAAGGCAATCTTCACAGGATTAACCTTGCGCTTACCCGCCGCCTTGGAAACACCCACGTCAAAAACCGGACGTTTACCCTCAGCAGAAGCGTCATCAGGTTCTGGACCCTCAACTTCTGCAGTAACATCAACGTTATCATGGCATGTTGCCTGATTAGTCGTGCCTCGTTGACGGGTAAGACCTGCAGTTGAGCTCACAGCTTTATTAGCATCGGTTGAATAAACTTCTTCGCAAAATGATGACTCCTCGCTAGACGAGAAGAGCACAATCATTAGGCTAGAAGTAAGAGCAGTCACAGGTTTGGGTTTCAAAACGCCCTCACCTTTCTGGATGCAATCTTCAACATACTTCTCACCTTGGGCATACATTGGTTCAGAGACCAATGGCTCCGGATGAAGAGCAGTAGGGAACAAAAAGTTGTCGCTCGCCCGATCCAGAAAGGAACCATCTTTTGGATCAATCGGACGTCGCACCATCATGCCCCCTTCCTTGTCTAACAAGGTACTGAAGGCAGAACCTTCACCCACACAAATATGTAAAGTCAGAAATTATTCATATTAAGAAAGAGACGGAGGCTATAAACAAACTCACTCTTATCAGTTTTCTCATAATATGGCTCCAATGTGGGGAATGGCCACAGTCGGCTCATCTTTGCACTCACCATTGCGCCCTCGTGAATAGGACGCATGGGAGAAGGAGTAGACATCAGGGTCTTAAACCATGAAAGACCTTCATGAGCGACCGCAGGAACAACAGGCGGAGGAGTGTCCACCTTGTGTTTAGTCATCCGGAAAGGGATAACGTCCTCCCGTATCCAGAAAAACTTTGGCTTCCAGCCATGAAGGCTACGGAGCCACACCGTGTCTATGATCCTCTTATCGATGGTTGCAAAACTGTACCACCCATCGCGAAAGGTCATTTTGTAAAAAAACGGCAAACATGCCAATGGTGGGTTCAAGGTTGTGAGTTTGGCAACAGAATTCGAAGTGTCGAACCCTCAACATTCCAAAGGGATGGATCTGTGAAAGATGAATTCCGTAAGATGTCAAGATCGATTGGACAAACTTAGTAACTGGAATCCGGAAGTTCCTCGTTGTGAAATGGTCTACGTATACAACCATTTTATTCGGAGGATGGCTAGTGGCAATAGAACCACTAGCAGGACGTTCCGGCTCCCACTCCGTCGCCCATCCGTACACGTTGACGACGTCATTATAATCTTCTTCCTTAAGGCAGACGGTAACTTCACCGATAGAAGGGGTACTCTTTTTCTCTTTAGCCATTTCTATATCAGAAAGTTTAAAAGAAATATCAGAAAGACGAAGAAATTTTGGAGAAGGTTGAAAGGCCTCAAGTGTTTGAAGAAATATGAAAGTGATAAAGTTTAAATGGAAACCACAAGGGTTGTATTTATACCCATCACAATTAATGCGATTCATAAATTGCCCGAAGAGAGAGAAACCGCGGACCGCCAGATGACAGACACGTCAGGTGGGAAATTCAAGATGATGAAAACAGGCTGTCAAAGGCGTCATGAACGTCTTATTAGTTGTCCTCAATAAGTTTCTCTCTCCGCCACGTCATCATAGTTATCCAAACTTTCAAATACTTTAAAAAGTCGAAGATTTCAGAAAAATCTTCTCAAGAGATATAAAATATCAAAAACATTTCCTAAAGATATTTTCATCAAAAGAATAGAATATCCACAAAAGACAAAAGAAACCTTCCTCATTAATTATCCAAAAAGTAATTACAAGAAGGAAAAGAAAAAATTACAAGATACAAAACATCTAAGCTTATCCTAAGGATTTGAATCCGATGGGCCTTCCGGAGCCTTCAACGACGTGTCTTCGGAAGAGTCATCCTCAGAGTCTTCCCCAAGATAAGTCTTCAAAAGTTGTACGCCGTCATATGCGGAAGCGAATTCTGGAAGCACATCTTGTAAGGGGAAGACTAAAGTGTCATGTTCCTTAACCCGGTTGACACGATCTTGTTTGACGTTTACGCCATAGAGCGGATGATCTTTGAATGTGCGGTTACTATGGGCGTACTTCATCCCTTCATGAAAGCCCACAACACGCCCAAGTGAGGAAGAAGCAGCCATCGTATTGGCAAAGCTGTCATTCAGCTCCTTACCTCCTTTGATATGGCGGACAACCTATTAAGACGAAAACTTAAGTTCCCAGTATCAAAAAGTGAAAGTAAAATAAGAAGTAATAAAGATTAACTTACAGCATCAACGCCTCGAGTAAGGAACCATTGGCGGTCCTGTTCCGCACGTTCCGCCCGCGCTCGGAACTCCTTAGCTTCCGCAGTAGCTTCCTCATGGGCTTGAAGGAGAGAATCATAAGCAGTCTGAATTTCAGCAGCACTCTGATCCTTAAGTCTGGCCTGCTCCTTCTGCAACTTTAGCTCCGCTTCAAGGTCATCAATCCGTACGCCTTGAAGGGCCACTTGATTCTCTAATGAAGAATTAGCTTCTTGAGCACGAGCCAATTCATCTCTTTCCCTCTGAGTTTTAGCTCGAGCAGCCTCAAGAAGGGAATTTTCCATTTCACAAGCTTCTTTCCATCGCCGCGCCGCATCAGCATTATGATCTTGCTCGGCCTTCAGGGCGATTTCCGCATCATATTGTTTCCATTTGGCAGTTTGGGCAGCAAGGCGATGCTCCTCAGCCTCCTTCTTCGCAACCTCAGTTGCCCGACGAGCTTCCCCCACTTTCCCACTTAAAGTACGCCATTCACTTAAGACTTCCTGGCTACCAGCCAAAGCATTAGCCAGATGATAAGCCACATTTGTGTGAAGATCATGGCGGGAAAGGTCACGTTGATATGCCATCTCAGAGGGTGGTGTACAATTTTCAACAAAATTCATATAAGTCCTAGCTTGGGAAAACCGGGATCCGTTAGTAATACCCCATGGAGGAACAAACAGCTCATGTTTGTCTCCCAAGCCTGTATCACCGTAATAACGGGAACCTGAAGGTTTAAGGCGAGCTGGGGTTGAAAAAGGTTGTTGCGGAGGAGGAGACTCCACATTTCTAACATTTTCTTCGTTAACAACAGGACTGTCCTGCTGACCACCAGTACCACCCCCAGCCTGAAACAGATAGTCAAAGCGAGTATCAGTTTCAGACTGGATATTAGCTTCCTCCGTTGAAATATCAGCTGGCGGAGTTGGCACCCTATCTCCCGCAACAGTTTCAGTTGAAGGCTCTCCATTAGGGCCACTCGGCGGAGTAGTCTACTCAGTCTCAGCATCTTCCTTGGGAGAAGGGGGTGGTGGTTTTTCAGTTTGGGGAGTTGGTGTAGATAGCCTCTCCGAAATATCCTCACTAAAGATCAACGGATATACAAAACAAAGTTGTACTTAGCTAAAACACTCATAAAAAAAAAGATTACAGTGTAACACCAAAGTTATACGTACCTTCAACAGTGTCAATGTGGTCAGCAAGGCTGTATTGCAGCTTCTTGGGACGGTGCGCTTTCCGTTTTTTCTTCGATGGCCCCGCCTCAGTATCCGCAGCCTTCACATTTGGGCGATTCGTCTGAGAAGCTACAAAAGCTCTCTTTCTCTCCAATTCTGCTAACAAAGACGAGACAGAGGAAAATTCAGAAGCACCCTCATCAGAGTTTTCTTCCTCTTTCGAAGCGGAAAACTGAGAAACATCTCCATCATCATCACTTGATGATAAGATGGAAATCGCTCCGTCAACGGCAGTAAGAGGAGGAGGGTTTAGAACATACACACCTGTTTCAAAGGTGGCGTTGGAAATTACAGGTTCAGCCCGAACCTTCTTAGGAAACAAAAATTGAGACTTAGTCTTGTCAAGTATGGGTTGGTTCCCAGCCTTGCGGATACTCTTGCGGACACAACCCCTGTCTCCAAAAAGAACATTGAACATGGAGCTCCGACCTGAAAAGATAGAAACTTATTCATCAGAATATTCAAAGAAGAGAATAGACAGTACAAAGAAACTTACGTTCATGCAGATCTGCAAAAATGGGTTCCATAAACTCCGTCGGCCACAACCGGCTCATGCCTGCCCACACCAAAGCTTCTTCTGGTAAAGCACGCATAAGTGAGGGCTCCATGGTAAATACACGATACCATTCACGACCCTCATGAGCGGCCGTGACAACGTCCGGAAGAGCTGTATTCACTGGACGGCGAACCATGGCAAGGGGCACCACATCCTCAAATATCCAGAAAAACTTATTACGCCAGTCGACGGACAACTTTTCAACTTCATACCCAAGGCTTCGATCAGAAAACCCTTGACATGTATACCAACCATTACGGTTAGTAAGACGGTAAAACACTGGAAATCGATCTATGTGGGGAACCATATCACGTGCTATACATACAAATTCATAATGACGAATTCGCATCATAGCACACGGATGTAGTTGAGATAAATGAATTCCATAAGCGGTCAGAATTCTCTCTAAAAATTTTGTTATAGGAAGACGAAAATTCCCATGAACAAAATAATAGGCGTACAAAGCCATTTTCCCAGGCAGTGGGAAACTGGCTATAGATCCAATGGAAGGAAACTCTGGTTCCCACTCGGGTGGAATACCATACGTTTCCAGCAATTTTTCATACTCTGAATAGTCCCATGCAATTTCTATCTCATCAACTTCAGTCTGTGCCTTCGACATTATAATGGATTGAAAGGAAGATATATGGAAAGTTAAGAAATAATTAAGAAGATAATCAGACGAAAAGAATGATAAAACTTCAAAAAGAAGAAGCCTCTCCCTATTTATACTCATCGCACTTAATGCGATGAGACATGAACAGTAGAAAGAGAAAAACATTACCCAACCAGTGACTGACACGTCACGCGGGAAATTCGAAAAAGAGAAAAAACTGCACAATCGGGTACAGTGACAGCCGTAAAAAACGTTCCATCATCTGTTCACGCGCCTGCGAGTGGTCAACTTGTCCTTTTTTCATGATTATCCATACAACAGAAGATATTTTTTACCTAACCTCCGAATAACAAAAATCCCCAACATACATTAAGTCCGGAATTCCACCCGCACAAAGACTTCACGCGGAAGAAACACTGGACTGGGGGGACTTGTAGAGGTAGGGTACCAAAAAGACCCAAATACCCTTAAATACTACCCGCGGGTCATAAAGAACCCTCTTATAAACCACCCGCGGGACACTCGGGTCACCCGCACGTCACGAATGAGGAGGAACGTCCTCATAACACACGCGGAAGCATCCTGGCATCCTCAAAAGTCATCCGCAGGACAAGACATTTGTTCGCCTAAACAACCGAAGGCAATGCCAGTAGGACAGCTGTCATCACTCAAGTATTCTCTAGAAGAAGGTTTACGATTCTAACTTGGGGAACACATAACATATTGACCAATGAATAAAGGACACCTGGCCAGGTTGTTATAACCGTGCACATGGCCAGGGTGCAATCCGTCCTATCATTTGGTGACGTGTGTCCAGGTTGTTATACCCATGCACATGAGACATATAGCTCAACCTATCACAAGAGGACACGTGTCCAGACGGTTATCAGAGATCTTCTAGAAGAGGACAGCTGCCCCAATCATCCTTCCTTCATCCTTCGGCTATAAATACCTTGTCAAATGGTATGAGGTATTCATTCACCCACATATATTCTGACTACACTTAGTCTCTGTACTTCAGTACTTTCTTCATTACGAACGTTACTGATTCTCACGCCGGAGGGTGGTTACAGGAAGACCCCCCTCTAGTCCTTCCTGTAATGAGACTCACGGTGTTTGTTTCGCAGGTTCCGGTCACTGGACTTTAGGGAGCGTCACTCATATCGTGGTAGTAGTTATTGTATTGTACCATGTGGACTCATTGGATCCAGGACCCATACCTGGAGAGTGGATCCGTGTTTCTTCACATACATACCTACCTACCTACCTACCTACCGTTCTCCAAATGTAAACGGGCCCTAAGCTATTGCAATATATAACTTACAATTACACTGGTTTAAGTAGCATACTTTGTTTGCATATCTCAAGCAGTCTAAGCAGATACATTTCAACATATTTCAAAGCTTAAAAGCAAGATATAATTAAGAATGTTTTCATTGTTGAGTTATGGCAGCATCTGTTATACGGGCTTGGCATGTTAACTATAAACCAAATAAATTAGAGGATCATGTGATAAGTCTTTTTTTTTTTTTTTTTAGAGAACTAGAGAACTAGATTTTTAAATAAAGAAGATAGATCTACATATCATGGTAAGGCAAAGACAAACCCACATCTCTGGCCTCTGGGTCAAAGGAACCACACCCGTGTTTAGTTAAAAGCATGGAACCACGACCATGCTAAGGCAAACCCACTACTCGAACCACACATATATATTGCACTATACCATATAGTTATAATTTGTAGAACTTGATTTTAAAGTCAAAAACATGGAACCGCGGTTGTGATAAGCAAACCCATGACAATGGGATGACAAACCCACACCCGTGGCTCAAAGAAACCACATATGTGTCTAGTAAAAAGCACGGAACCATGCCTTTGGTAAGGCAAACCCACAATCGTGGGATGACGCAGTCTCATTCTCGAGAGAGGAGTATAATTGTTAAAAAAAATTATATGTATTTTATATATAATTTTGTTTTAAAACATAAGTTTAAAAAAATTATTGGGGCAATAAAAAGAGTGGTAGTCTATGGAATCAGAGGTCATTGGTTCAGTTTACATTGATGGTGCTTTTATTTTTAAAGAAAAACTTTCTTTTGTAGGAGAGTGCCCCCCCCCCTCCCCCCCAAGCTCGAAATTTTAAGAGATTCTCGGAGACAGCATTGGCTACGCTAGGCTCAACGTAATCTGCACCAGTTGTCGAAATCAGGGGGCTCATTTGAAGCCACCTATTTAATGGTTTGATCACTAATTCGAAAGACTTCTTCTCGTGGCCGTTTATTAGTAGTTATAGGCAATTTTCAGCTACAAACTGAGCTCTTGAATCATAACCTGATTCACGTTATTCCATTGCAGACCTTGATCAGTTGATTGGAAGACGTGGTGATGAGCCAAGGCTAATTCCATTATGATCACCTTCGACTCTTCTAGTGATCTTAAAAACAGAAGTCTTGTTGATTAGATAATCTTTCACTTGAATACAAGAAATTAGTAGACCGGCAAGCCCAAATATTACTCGGGGTCAACCAACTTGATGATCCAAAATTAGTAAAGCCCAACAAAGATAGTGAAATTTGTACATTCTAGCCCACAAATACTAATCTAGCTCAACAAAGCTTATATATCAATCAAACCGTAGCTTGGCTTTCAATAGTAATAAGTAGAGGTGCACAAATTCGTTTTTTTTTTCTAATACCCGATTTCACATATGAAATTGGTTTTTGGGTAGAGTCCGGGTAGTGTATTGAGGAGAAAAACATAACCCTATATACCCGGGTAGGGTATGATTGGGTTCGGGTATAACCCGGTATTGAATCGGGTATATATCCGGGTACGATCTGGTATTAATATCCATATTTGAATTTTTAATTTTTAATATATATTTATGTTCGTTTAAAAATTAATTTTGCTTTGTACTTAATAAAAATAATTAAATTGTATCACAAAAATCATAAATCCACTCAAGTACAAATTATTTACTTTATAATAATCATTTTAAAAAACTTAAACATAGAAGTAGTGAAATAAGCATAAAATATATTATAAAAACACATGTATTATTTCGGGTATTAAAAAATTGATATCGGGTATCGGATATAACCGGGTATGGTATAGAGTATGACCGGTTCCAGGTATTTACAGGTATAAATCGGGTACGGTTTCAGGGACGGGTATTGAGCAGTGGCGGATCCAGAAATTTTTTTCATAGGGGTCGGAAGTTTTTGGGAGTCGGTTGTCAATCGTTGTATATGAATTTTTTTCTGTTCCGTTCATATCGGGTCGGGTCATGTAAAAATGGTTAATGTGTGCGATAAAATATGAATTATGATTTTATATATATAACGAAGGTGACAAAACCAGAAAGAATATATATATATATATAGCTGATTAATATTTTTATGTAAAATAGAAATTAGACAATAAGATAACAAAAGAAACTAAGTAAAAACTAGTTAATTCAGACTATAAGCTTTTACATGCAGATTAAGCTAGCCCAAGTAAAAATAAAAACTTATTATAAATTTATTTTTAATTAGTAGAAAAAACCGCCGCGTTGCGGCACAGTTGGACTGTCAAACGAGTGTTGAGGTCAAACATCTTTCGTTTAGTCCATATTATTGTTGCTAACATATGTTGTATATTTAAATTTTACATGATGATATGGATTATGGGGTATTAGTTTACATAACATGATTTCTTATGCCAGTCATAAATCTTGATTATTAATTGCAGAAGTTATGGATCCTTTATATCTCTCAATCGACTTGTTCATCAAATGAGTCAACTCGGCATCATAACCCGCTCTATTTGAAGCTGTTCATTCCAATGTTTGCTCTTGATTTCCGTTATCTTCTCTTCATGCTTTTTCATAAACTTCTCCATTTCTTCCTCAAACTCCTTAATTTCTTCAATATTCAAATCCTTATACATAGTAAATACAAATTAACAAATACCATAATTCCAACAATAATATATTAAAATATTTCATAAAAAGACAATACCTCTTCAGAGGATCATCCTCGACATCTACAATCATGCGCTCTTGCTGCTTCAACTGATTAAAACGGCCTTCTTTTGCATTCATCGCATCTTGTATCACCTTCAGTTGGTCTTTAAAAAATTGTTCTTGGTAATCCATCTAATACAAAATCACACATTCACATATGAAATATTAAACTCAAATAACATAAAAAAGTAGCCATTTGTATTTATATAAATTACCTCTTCAACCTTTTCTTGGTACGAAACCCATCTCATATTTCAACTTTGATTTCCTTACAAGACCATTAGATTATAAAAACCAAGTCAACTGCAAGTCAAATGATTGAGAATAAAATACAAAAAGAACGTGCAGACCATGAGAGTGTTTATTAAAGAGATCCATATCACTTTTTGTTGCCATGTAACCGTATAGATTTCGTTTTCCTCCGGATAAAATAAAAGGGCGGTAATCCCATGTGTCTTGGTACACGCCTTCGTCTTCAAAATGCTTGCTTAGTCGTTCAGCCTCTATGTATCCAACGGCTAAGGATTCAAAGATAAACAGACTCATACCCATGTGGCTTCATGGCCCGTATGAATGGTGGGCCTTAACTGCTTCGTATGACCCAAAGTAGTCAAGAAACTCTTTGTTTCCCATTCCAATCCACTGAAAATAATAATCATATGAAAACATAAAACAACAACAATATCCAAAGTCCCCAAAAAGGTAGCATACCACCGGTTCTTCTTCCTTCCTAGTGCGTTTTAGGGATTTCATATGAGTCATACTCATCATTCAATATATTATCGGAATCATCATCATCGGTTTCCTCACTTTGATCATCGTCTTCAACAACAGGTTTGAGGCTTTGGAATAATAATAATATTATTATTTCTCAACTACCCTGAGTTCCGGTTCCATCCACTCTGCAGTGGTGGAGGGATTGCACAGGACGGGCTGCTCACACATTGTATGGAGTCTGTACTGGTGCATCAACCCCTGCTTCTGTTCTTTGAGCACCAGGTGGGCCCCAAGAATTCGGTTTGGTAGCAACAATAGCGGTTCCAGCTCTTGTGTTGTTCTTTTTGGGCATCACCTCCTAACCACCACCCTGGCTAAACCCAGGTTCACATGTTGGACCGCATGGTTAAACTAATTTAGATGCCAACGACACTTTAGGGTTCTATAGGTCATGATGGCAACAAACAATAGATGAAGTGAGCCGATTGAATCACCAAAAACCTTATGAAGAGAGAAGAAACGACGGTGAGAATAATCAAATACTGACCTCAAAATCAGATAAGAGAGGTTAGTGGACCTATAGGTCCAATGAAAGGACAGTACAACTGAAACAACTTAAAGAACAACCTGTAGTTGCACAACTCTCCTGTAAATGTAGGTATATAAATTGCTTTAAAATGAAAGGTTTGTTTTGAGCATTTATGCACTGTTTGCAAAAATATAAGAAAACTTCAAAATTAAAAAGAAATCATAAAATTAACCGTGCAGAAAGCAGAAAAGCACACTATACACCCAATAAAATATTAATTTTATTCATCATCATCATCATCATGCATCTTCTCTTTAATTTGTTCCTGCTGTAACTCTAGAATCCACATCCACCGGAAAATATTTCCGGCAATAATTTCTCTGTCTCCATTTTATCTTTCTTCCTTCTACTTTTCTAATTATTTACAGGGGTCGGTGCCAAAGTTTACAGGGGTTGATCGAGATTTTAACATATATATATAACTAAAAAATGAAATTTCAAAGGGTCGGCCGACCCTGTATCATGGCACTAGATCCGCCTCTGGTATTGAGTTCAAAAATGCATACCTTATCCATACCCTACGGGTAGGGTCGGTTTCGAGTATAGAATATTTGGGTATAATAAAAACCGGTTCCGAATATTTTTCCAGGTGCGGTTTCGGGTACGGGTTATTTGTGCACCTCTAGTAATATTTGGAAGTGGTACATAAATTTTAATTTTGCATCACTTTTAGTTTGCAACTTTTATAAGAGTCGGGTCCCAACGGGTTAACATTTTGAAAAGAACGACTCAATCCTGGGTCCACGACCATTAAAACATTTTGAAAAGAACGACTCAATCCTGGGTCCACGACCATTAATCGGCTAATTAATTTCCTTATGGCTTAAAATATTTTGCAAGGGCCATATTAGTTAAAAGACAAGTTAGGTCGATAAAATTCTTATCCCTCGAATTCTTCTTCTACTTATTATCTCTTAACTGTATGATGTTGAGCATACTTAAAACGAAGGGATTTTTACATATTACCCTGTATTAAACATCATAAATTACATATTTCCCTAATCAATAAAACTAATTACATATATCCACTTTTCATATTAAATTACCAACTTACTCTTATTTAATTTAAAAACAAAAACAAAAAACAAAATGAATATAGAGTTAAATTAACTTCATTAGATCCTCTTCTCCAAAAGTCCAACCTACTTCGACAAGATCGATTCTCCTCTGAGTTTCCGGGGGTTTCCTTCTGATATGAAAATGTGTTGCGGTAGTCGCCGGAGATAGGACAAAACAAACCAACAAAACGAGATGGGGGTGGCGGTGGGTTGTATGTGCTAGTGAATAAATAGATACTCATCTTAATTATACATATAGGGTTTAAAATTGTATTTTTTAAAAACTTGTAGTTTATGATTAGTAAGTTGTTTGTTGTAAGATAGTAAGCTGAGATAAATATATGTTTTAGGGGTTTGGGAATTGTGGGAAAGAAGATACAACCATCGTCATGATATTGAGAAGGTGTAGCTTTATGAAATAGTAATCAAAATTCACCACTAATCTAATTAAGTCATTCATAATTTATATAGAAGTCTAATTTCAACTGAAAATCATATTTAATTTATAAAAACTTAGGAACTTCATTAATGTCTTGACAGATGATTAATCTCCACAACTTTTGTCTTATTTACATAATGATATAATTGTCTTTAGCTAATGGGGACGGGGTGGTCCGTTATGGACAACGCATCACACGTGATGGTCTTTGGAACACGGCCGCCGGTAGTGCGGCCGTGATGGCCATCACGTCGTGGAGCCTGAGAATTGTGAAGGTTGATGACTGTTGGGGTTATTAAAAAAAATTTAAACATTATAAATACACAACCATTTCAATCTAACTCAGAATCAAATCCAACTCAAAACACTCTCAATATTCTACTACAAAAACTTATTTCTTCACCACTTCAATTCAAAACAAAAAAATATGGAATTTCTGAGCAAATCGTATCCGCTAGACACCGATAGCTCTTCGTCTTCGGGCGATGACATTGTTGAATGGTTCCTTTAAAACTAAAAAAAAGGAATACTCATTTATGAAGACCTTTCGTATTAACTAATTTATTATTTTAACAAAAATTAAATAGCATTTGATGAATCTAAATTTATTCAAAACTAGGTTAGCTACCTGTGTAACACATAAGTTAGACTAAATAAATTAATTTAAATAATAACACAATGTAAAATACAAAAAATATGTTCAAAAGATATAAAGATATATTATATGATAGAATAAATTACACATTAAACAATATGAAAATAAAAAGTTGTTAGAAATTCATAAATATCTAAATATTTTTTGTACACGATACTTGTAGCTTTATTTGTAACTTTATTTTCTATATATATCCAAACTTAATAGTTTCACATTGTTTCTGTTTATAACTCTCGATAATGCAACACATAACTATCATGCGTTATAATAAATTATCTCTAAAACAAACCAACCATCTATAATGATTGACCTTAACTTCTATTAATCTTCAATGCATAACAAAAATAAAGTGAAAATTTCATACTTTGAAATTAATCATTTTATCTAAAGATATAAGATTTTTTGAAGATAAAAATGTGAGTTCCAATATTACTTTCGGATATGATTTCGGCTTCTATGACACGATTATCATATTGTATTTCCACATATGGTTTAGTTTCATTGCATGTACAATTTTCTAGTTAATATTTTAAGCAACAATACTTCAACGTTGATTTAAGGACTAATTGATTACTTAACAACCTTAGATTTTATTAGATTTTAAAGTCATTTAAAACACCAGTAAACTAATACTTTCTTGTAGTATATTATTTTTTGACTGATAGAACATGGATAGCGAACGCTTGCTATTTTCTTGAGCGACATCATTTTTCGGTGCAAGTACAACTCGCTCACTAAAGAAAACTGTATTTTTAAAATCTTCAATAATAAAAGAATATACAAAGTCAATTTATCATATGACTAATAGTGTGCTAATGTCTAACATGTGTATTCCAAAGATAAGTTGTTTTATCCACCTGAAAAACCAAAACATGTAATCTAGTGTTTATATTTTTGAGGATTATTAAGATTATGTACTTAACACAAATGATGGGTTGATTAAATAGTTAATTAAAAAGAAGTTGTAAATGACTACTTTTTTAAAACAATCCGTGGACCGTAACTCATTTTAATCATAAACTGTTTTGACTTGAACCATGTTTGATATTTTAACCGGTTAACGAAACCCGCTCATTTAAGTTAACATAAACACTAAAAATACATCTATAGTGAATTTGTCTTTTTTAGGGTCTGAAAGAAAAAGATATGTAATTTAGTAAATAATCATAGATATGTAATAGGTTAAGGTTTATTAAAATTAATCTTGCTTCTTCATCCAATAATATCATTTCTTATAAAATCTTAATTAATAAATTATATTTAAACCGTAACTTTTGGAATCATTATTCAATATTGACGTTAAAATTGATTACTTATAAAAACCTAATATTAATAACTAATATAATATATTTATATAAAACAAAATAACATATTTATGTTTTTTTAATTGTTTGAATCATGAAAGAATTATTAAAAAGAGAAAATAAAAAATTAAAAAGTAAAAAAATGAAATACAAAATTATTAATAACAAAGAATTATTAAAAAGAGAAAATTAAAGATTAAAAAGTAATACAAATTATTAATAAGAGAGCGAATTATTAAAGGTATTTAATATACGAGAAATGTGAGAAAATTTTTGTAAGGACCAGTTTAGTAATGACATGTGACAAATAATAAGTTTTATTTATTATATATTTAAAATATATATCTACCAACAAACCACATTTTTTCCTCTCCTTATTGCATTTATTTTGTCAGATTTCCACAAACCTTTTACTTCTTCATTATGTATTATTCATTTATTTTTAATTTAAAGAAAGTTAATTGTTTCTTGTCATTCTTTCTCCATTTAAGCGAATATATCGATTTTAATTTTCTTTATTTATTTCTTCAATTAAATATATTGATATTAAAATGAAAGCAATTCATGAAAAAAGAAAGAACAATGACAAAATAATTAACGCACCAACACTATCAATTTTATTTGCATATATATTTTCGATGTGTTTGGATCAATTGAAAAAAAGTTGATATTGAAGGTCCTCAAAATGGGATCTCACAGAGTGTTCTTGATTCAATCTTGAGTTTAAACATCTAGAGTATTACTTAGTGTCTAGATTAACATATTTTAGTTAATAAATTATTTGACTACTTTTAGCACGTCAGTACAACTGCTTCTCCGGTCTCTCTATCAAAGTTCCAACAAATGAAAGCTGAAAACATGTTAGGTTTTCCATCATAATTTGGGCACCCGACCTTTGGCATTGTATACCTCTAAGTCTTTCTTTTCTGCCATGTTGCTGGATCTATCTCAGTTGGAAGTGTAACACGGCTATCATTGTTTGTAAGGTAAAGACGTTTATGCAAAGAACGGGAAAAGATTTACATACTTGAACAAAAGGGTTGGGTTAGATAAGTTTAAGGTGAGATGGTATAATTGACAGGAATTTGGTCACTTTGCCAAAGAGTGCGACAAACCAAAGAAAGAATACAATGGACTCCGCAATCAAGATAGAAGCTCGGGAAAGAAATTTAATGATTCAAAGGAAAAGGCTTCTAGGTAATTCTTCTAAGTATGGGAGTTCACTAGTATTGCTCACGGCTGATGGAATAGATTGGAATAAACGGCTGCTGGGTAAAGGTCATCAAGCTAATCTTTCCGTATTTGAACCTTTTGAGAATTTTCAAGATGCTCAAGGTGAAGGATTAGTTACCGAGAGCGAATCGGAGACTTAATCGGATTCTGATATCTCATGCAACATGCAACCAACTTCATTTTCATGTATGGCCAAAAGCGATGAGGTTAGTCCTATTTCTGTCTCTACCGTGTTTGAAAATTTATCAACTGATTCAGTTAAGTTAACTAATTAACTGAAATTAATTATATCATGTGATGTTTATGAGGAATCACTACTGAAAGATAACTCATTCCATGATCAAATCTACAAAATTGACAATCATCAGTTAACTTAAAAAAAACATCTACAAATTTCTTAACATGAGAGAATCAGTTGAAAGAACTTGCTACAGTGAAATATAACTATATACAATATTTAGATCTACAAAAGGGATCAAAGAACAAAATAGAAGGATTGTCAAATGGTAATCTAGATCTGAAAGTCGAATGATGTGCTAAAAGTAGTTATATAATTATTAACTAAAATATGCTAATCTACACTAAGTAATAATTCTAGACTCTTAAACTTAACTAAAACTACTAGCCGGCATGCAAGTCTACCGGCCGACTCTAGTAAAGTTTAGTAAGTCCGGATATCGAACCCACAGACTCTTTAAATTACATAAATTAACTAGACTAGACTCAACTATAGACACGACTATTTATTTATTATTATTTGTTTAAAGGGGGTTTTTAATTACGAATATTAAACTAATAAAATAACTAATTAAGAAAAGACAAATAATAAAACACAAGAGAAATAAGTTTGACTGACTCAGATGATGATGATAAACCACCTAGGCTAGAATTCTCAAAGTTTTAGTTATCAATTAATCGGATAGTGCTTGTTTTAGAACTGAGATCATAAAATAATCACTTAAAAGAAAACCCGAACAGGACCCCTGTCCCTTCTCAAGAAGAAACCTATGGATTTCTAACAAGTTTTAAGACACACCAGTTTATATATTAAACTTCCTTACGGTTATTTAATTAATTATGAACGAGTACCTTTAAACGACAACCTACCTTACAATGCGGAAACCAAAGGTAGTTTAATAAATTCATTCGACTCAATAGACAAAGTTGAAAAATCAAACCTAGACGGGCTCCTTAGAAGAAGTAAATCTAGCAATCTTAATCAACAAAAACCTATCAAATAACCTAACACCTTAAAGCTTTTTAGATTAGCAGCACACTTTTATTTATTTGATTAATTATATTGTTTGTATGATCTTATTATAAACAATCACAAACTAGTCACGGACACACATTCATTGACCTAACAGAATCCTTTTATATGATAGACTATCACCAAAGAAACTGTGAGATAATAAAACTCATCAAATAAAACCAAGCACCCATATGCATCGAATAAATAATATTAAACTTTTTACTAATTCATGAACCGATGTGTTGTAAAACACACTAGTTATTCGCCCTAATTATCATTGTTTTAGCTGCTTGTTTATCTAATAATTAATGTTTTTAACTTGTTTTAGCATGATATCACATAATTATATCACGGTACCCGGCTGAGGTGTTAGCGAAGATTGTGAAGGACTTACGGCACATGTTGAGGCGTTAGCAAAGATTGTGAAGAGCTCGCAAGTGAAGAGTCAGTTGTGCGAGATTTGTAGAGGGGGGCATGATACCGCCCAGTGCCCCGTAGGTTTCCAGGAGGATGAAGTAGACTTCGTTAGTAATCCAAACCGAAATCAAAACTCGTTCAATTCATATAACTCGGGGTGGAGAAATAATCAGAATTCTAACGGGAGGAACGGAAATCAGTCCGGCTTCCAGCAGCGCCATAGTCTATTCCAGGATTTCAGTGATGGAGCAAGTGGTGGAGAGAAAAAGCCCACTTTAGAGTAGATGATGACACATCAGACACATATGTTATCTCAGCTCATGACACGAGAGGATTCCTATCACAAAGAGACCCAATAGAAATTCCGTGAGCACGAGTCATTCATGAGAAATTATGGAGCATCAATTCAAAATATCGAGCGACAGATGGGAGAGATATCGAGCGTCAATTCAGTACTCGTTCAGTGGTGGAGCTTGGTTAGCAGGGTCTTGAGTTGATACAGATGGAGGAGCCACAAGCTGAGGCACTTGAGGAGTATAGGTTTGCGGTGCATAAAATGGAGGAGCTTGGGGTTGGTAGGTTTGCACTTGGTAAGCTTGAGTAGTAAAGTTAGGTGCGGGGTAAACTTTGGCTTGTGGTACATGGGTGGTATAGTGGGGTGCATGCATGACATGGGCTTCATGAGCATGGAGAAGTAGTGGGAATGTGTTGTAGAGATGGTTAGGGTCTCCACAATGTAGCAAGCACGGGTATTAGGAACACCGGGTTGAGCAGGGTTAGTAGCAGATCTAGAAATAGATGGCACATACTATGTTTGAACGGCTTGCGAACCGCGCGGTGCACGAAAAACGTTAGCAAGATGGCCATAACGGTTGCATTGGGTGCACAGTTGGCAAGGGGATTGAGCAGGGTGGCGACGGTTACATTTAGCACATAGGGGATGAGGACCATTGTAGGCTCTTTTTTTGGGGGCATTTGGGTTAGATGGAGGTTGGTTATTGGGTTGGTTTATGCCCTAGTTTTGGTGGTTGGCCTTACGCTTGTGGTTGTTGTTGTGGTTCTTGTTGAAGCGGTTATTGTTGTTGTAAGCATGTTTCGGTTCAGCTTTGGCATTGGTGGATGAGTCGGTTTTGGTCTTGTCGGGAGTAGTCTTGGAATCCTTTTGGGACAAGGTTCCATCCCTAACATGACTATTGGTGACGGAAACAGCTAGTTCCATAGCCTCACTGATGGTTAAGGGGTCACGACTCACCACGACATCTCGGGAAATGGTTGGTAAATCGCGAATGTATTTATGAATGCCATGGCTCTCGGGGGTTACAAGGTGCTGTACGATACGGTTAAGTTCATGGAAGCGGTTGGAATAGGTGGAGTTATCCCCACCGATTTGCTTGAGCTCCCAAAACTCAGCCTCAAGCCTTTGCGGTTCATGTTCAGGGCAAAACTCTTTTTCATTCTTTGAGATCCTCCCAAGGCATGGCTACAGCCAACTCGGTTCCTTGGTCGGATTTCAAGGGATTACACCAAGTGATAGCTAGGTCCTCATAAAACGCTCGAGGCGAACTTAGTTCGTTTGGCGTCCGGACATTCACAGTGGATGAACACATTCTCCATATTCTCGCACCATTGCAGCAGTTAGGTGGCATTTTCCTCTCCACAAAATGAAGTAGGTTTGGTACTCAAAAAGTTCCTAAAATCATAGTTGTTCGGAGCAACCTAAGTAGTAGAACCATTTGAGTCGAGGCTCTAGATTTGGGTGATGATGGTAGGCATAGCAGCAGCAAACTTCTTGGTGATTCTAGCAGCGAGACGAAGATCGTGAGTACCAGATGAACATTGGTGACGACAGTGGTTTCTTAGTGAAGATATTCTACGAGAAATGAAAATAAATAATTGTAAGATGAGGGGTAATTTGTGTAAATATTTATGAGATGACGCAATTAATGAGGTTAACGTGATATAACTGGATGAGGAGATGGGGATAGTTTAAAAGTTAAAATTTTTATTGATTAAGTTAACTTTTCAATAAACTAACGAAATATATTTTGTGTGTTGGCCTCCTATAAGCTTTCCATGACAGTTTGAATGGCCCAACTAAACTAACAAACAAAAGTAATAGAGTTGGACTGTAACACCCCGTAACCGCAGCGGAAACGTAAACAGGATGCAACAGACACGTCTGATATCAACAGCATTGCTTATAAAGAAAACACCACTACATTAATTTACACCATATTACATTGTTCCGAGTTTAGTTACCGTCTAGGCGTTAACACATCAGTTTTACCAACAGTACATTAACATATTTAATACAAAACGATCATTAAGCTTCCACATAAAGCACGCATTGTCAAGCATGTAGCAATCATTCCAGTTTGTGGGTACCTAGAAAGCATGTAAAGAAAACGGGTCAACAACGAATAGTTGGTGAGTTTCACTAATTTAAATAAACAGTGACAAGTCATTATAATGATCATATATTAGCGATGTAATTATGCTGAGCCCACAAGTGAAACCTCTGACTGTCCACATACAACCCCGTGGCATACTCCGCCCACAGACCTGCCCCAAACCGCTATGCCTAACATTACATAGCAAAAATATATAACAACAAAATAGACATGTGCAACTGGCTGGGAAACATCCGCAAATCCATGCCGGACCAGTTGGGTTTGTCAGACCAATAGTACTATTCACACTCTACCGGCTTTTAGCTAATCACTCGTGTTACGGGGCCTTACAATGTTAGCAACTCAGACAATTACCATCTTAGTACATTTCCGTACGATTCCCGTACAATAAAATATATATAAATACACGCAAATCCATGCGTTCAGTATGTACTTAAACATTTCAATAGTAACATGCTTTCCGGCCCGGGAAAATATTTAAAAACAATTCATAAAAAGGGGCTCGTGAAACTCACCTTATCGCAAGCAAGCAGGTAACACAGTACGTGAGCTACTAGTCCGGATCTGTAATACGATCCCTAAGTTCGTTACTATACAATCACCATTAATATAACTTTAACCGTGTTAACCGGTACATCTGGGGACACTGTTAACCCAGTACTGTAACCGTTCCGGGGGCAATGTTAATCCAGAAACACTTCTCCGGACTCAGATCGTGATATCATTTAGAGTTCAATAGTTAAAATTACTATTAGTTCGTTTTTCCCGTTTTGCGTGCCTAGCACGGTTATCCGTTTTTACGTTTTAAAAATGAGTTTGATCACACACGACCCAAAAATAGTTGTTGACTGACAATTTAATTAAAGTTGTGAAATTAGAGCTCGGTTTAGACGCCCGATTGGCCGCGGGACCCGTTTCCGTCTTTAGTGTACCGGAAACTGTTAAATCGGATAAAATTACCCAAATCATCCGAATTATTTCCGGAGGATTTATTTTTACTTGTTTAACTCAATTATATGAAAATAGTTCATTTTTAGGGTTTTTATACACCAGTCAGCTCGTTTAGGCGAACTTTACCGGTTTACGCGTTTTAAACTTTAAAGGTTTGTTTTTACACAAATAATTATCCGTTTAATCTCGGATCTTGAAATTTTGCACAAATCACTTTTTGACAGTGGGGAATTTTATAAGAATATTTCCAGAATTAATTTTTATATTTAAAATTTATTTATCTATTTTTAAGCACCATTTAAACACTAAATATGTCGTAAATACCAAACGACCTTAGAAAAATTCAAAATTTTTCCTGGATGACCCCTGCCATCCACATAGTCCCCTGTAATTTTTCCAGAACCAAAATCTCTTTTTACATGCCATTTTCACTAAAACCGAGCTAGAAAACCCTAGAACTCGTTTAACCGAAAAGCCTACTTAGACTTCTCCAACGGACCTAAATTTTTGAGTGTGACTTTTACATGTTATAAGAAGCTTATCTGGACTTTTCCAGAATATTTCATGATATTTAACTATTTTTCACCATTTTTAGCCAAAACGGAGCATTAAATTCACCAAATATTCATCCTTTGTCCAAAAATTACCAAAATTTCACAGATCTCATATTTTCATGTGTAGATCATCTCTGTGAAATTTCGTAGCCTAACTCTAAACCTATCACAATCTGTCCAAAACACTCATAAACGAACATAAACCGAATATACCTTTTGTTTTCCGCCACTACAAGCTACAAACTCGTCTTTCCGCCTTATCTACCACTAAATACAGAACCTACAACCAACATACCACAATACCAAGCAAGTTACACTCACCATCAAGCCTCTTACACTATAGTTTCGGTTATTGTTTCAAAACTAAAGTTTAAACCGTAAAAATTCGTTTTTGGTTCGTTTAACTCCATTCTTGGACCAAGATCCCTTGTATAACCCGTATACATCACTTGATCATGCAAGAATCGGTTTCATCTCGGGTTTTCACCCTTTTTCACTTGAAACCTCATTTTCTTGCAAATAAACTCAAGAAAAGAAGATGAAAACGTGAATAACTCGGTTTTTACCTTGCTTTTCTCGCTACAATTCCGAGTTTTTAGTTCATAATGTTGAGAGAGAAGGAAGATCTTGCTATGTTGTTTACAAAAAAAAATAACAACGCAATGGGGTTATACCCCTATGCCGATCGGAATCAAGGGGAGGTGGGGTGGGGCCCACCTTTCCATTTATAGCCACACATTTGGATTTTGGAAATCCGGATAATGTTTTGGATAATCTGGTTCAATTCGTTTTTCGGTTAATTGTTTAATTCGGCTTAAAACGAGGCTAAAACGGTCGTTTTCGGCTTAAAAATGAAATTTATATAAAACCGATTTAAAAACTTTAAAAACTTAAACCATGACATTTATTAACTTAAAACATCATATTATTAATAATTGCGCATCTTTTTCGGCTTGATCGATTGTCTCTTGCTCGGTTTGGTATTAAAGGTTTCGTTTAACGTACCGACGTACCATTAAATCGAAAATTCTTTTTATGTGCCTTAATTCACTTATCCCGAAGCTTTAATACTTCGTAAACATCACTAAATACCATATATCTCGTCTAAAATGTAATCCTCGATTCATTCAGGCTTCAATAACCGTTAATCGGTTAATCGTATTTCCAATACGATTAACTGTATAATCGAGTATAATCCGTACTGTGAATCATACATACACGTATAAACGCATTATAATTCACATATTCATTATTAAATAACACATAAATAGTATATACCGGCTAGGGTATACCTGATTTTGCCGGAATCGTTACATTCTCCCCCCGTAAAACAAAATTACGTCCTCGAAATTTTACGCGTCGACTACTTCCTTTTGAGGAAATAGGTGGGGGTATTTCTTCCGGAATTCGTCCTTTCGTTCCCATGTATATTCTGGGCCTCGTTGCGAATTCCATCTAACTTTGACCAACGAAATCTTATTGTGTCTAAGTTGCTTGATTTTTCTGTCTACTATTTCTATGGGTTCCTCTACGAAATTGAGCTTATCACTTATTTGGACACCCTCTAAAGGTAACACCGACGTCTCATCCGCCAGACATCTTTTCAAGTTCGATACGTGAAACACGTTGTGAACTGTACTCAGTTCATCGGGTAGTTCTAATCGGTATGCTACGGGACCGATTTTTGCAGTAATATTGAATGGTTCAATATATCTCGGGGCTAACTTCCCCGCCTTTCCAAATCTGAGTACACCCTTCCAAGGTGATACCTTCAAATACACTTTGTCACCTTTCTCAAATGACAACGGTTTTCTACGGGTATCGGCATAACTCTTCTGCCGATCCCGCGCGGCTTTCAGATTGTTCCTAATTTCAAGGATTTTGCTGGTCGTTTCCTGGACTAGGTCTGATCTAATAACCTGGGTGTCGCCCACTTCAGTCCAGCAGAGTGGTGATCGGCACTTCCGACCATACAATGCTTCGTAAGGCGCTGCCTTTATACTGCTATGGTAACTGTTATTATAGGAAAATTCAACGAGTGGGAGATGTTGATCCCAATTTGCCTTAAAATCCAGTACGCATGCACGAAGCAAATCCTTCAGGGTTTGGATGGTCCTCTCAGACTGACCATCGGTCTGAGGGTGGTAAGCTGTGCTTAGATCAATACGCGTTCCCAGCGCTTCTTGGACAGCTTGCCAAAGATTGGAGGTGAAATGGCTATCCCGATCGGAGATGATTGAGATGGGTATCCCATGACGGGACACAATTTCATTTATATAAATCTGCGCAAGTCTCTCAGTGTTATAATTATTTCTAATCGGGATAAAATGTGCCGATTTGGTTAATCGATCCACGATTACCCAAATTGCATCATGTCCTCGGGACGTTTTAGGGAGATGTGTCACAAAATCCATCGTGATTTGCTCCCACTTCCATTCGGGAATTTCCGGTTGTTGTAACATCCCCGAGGGTTTCTGGTGCTCCGCCTTAACTCTCGCACAAGTCGTACACTTACCGACATACGTTGCTATATCGTTTTTCATACCCGGCCCCCAGTAGAACTCCTTCACATCCTTGTACATCTTATCCGATCCCGGATGTATGGAATATTTCGATCTATGCGCTTCGTCCATGATTAATTCACGAAGGTAATGGAGGGTCGGGATCCAAACCCGATTTTTGAAATAGAGAATTTCGTCCACGCGCTGTTCGAAATCCTTCTCATTGCCGTAAAGTCCCTCCTTTTCCAATTGTTCCTCTTTCAACGCCTCACGTTGAGCGACTCGAATCAGGTCCAAAAGGTTCGACCGGACTATCATCCCCAGTGCTCGCACTCGCAATGGCTTAACCCGATCTTTCCTACTCAAGGCATCGGCTACGACGTTAGCCTTGCCGGGGTGATAACGGATGTCACAGTCATAGTCGCTTAACAACTCGACCCATCTTCGTTGCCTCATATTCAGTTCTTTCTGATCGAATATGTGCTGCAAACTTTTATGATCTGTGAAGATGGTGCACTTTGTACCGTAGAGATAATGTCTCCAGATTTTAAGTGCGAAGATAACCGCTCCCAGTTCTAAGTCATGAGTAGTGTAATTTTTCTCGTGTACTTTTAACTGTCGGGAACCATAGGCTATAACCTTATTATTCTGCATCAACACGCATCCTAACCCTCTACGCGATGCGTCATAATACGCGACAAAACCATCGTCTCCATCGGGGAGACTTAAAATCGGCGCTTGGCACAATTTTTGCTTTAACGTTTGAAACGCCGTTTCTTGCTCTTCTCCCCATTCATACTTTCGATCCTTTTTAATCAGGAGAGTTAAAGGTTGGGCGATGCTGGAAAAGTTCTCTATAAATCGACGATAATATCCAGCTAAGCCTAAGAATTGGCAGATTTCCTTTGGCGATTTAGGCGCTTGCCAATTCTTAATTGCTTCAACCTTACTCGGATCAACGTGTATTCCTTGATGGTTTACGACGTGACCGAGGAATTGCACTTCTTGTAACCAGAAGTTACACTTGGAGAATTTTGCATACAACTTCTCCTGATTCAGAAGCTCTAAAATTATTCTTAAGTGTTGCTCGTGCTCTTCTTTACTTTTCGAGTAGATCAAAATATCGTCAATAAACACGATGACGAATTTGTCGAGGTAGGGTTTACAGACTCGATTCATGAGGTCCATGAACACTGCCGGCGCATTTGTTAGTCTGAAAGGCAAAAATAAAAACTCGTAATGGCCGTAGCGAGTCCGTAATGCGGTTTTTGGGATATCTTCTTCCTGAATTCTAACCTGATGGTATCCCGATCTAAGATCGATTTTTGAGAAATAGCTCGCACCTTGCAGCTGGTCAAACAGATCATCAATTCGGGGAAGACGGTACCTATTTTTGATTGTTAACTTGTTCAGCTCCTTGTAATCAATGCACATTCTAAGACTCCCGTCCTTCTTTTTCACGAATAATACAGGTGCACCCCATGGGGAATGACTAGGACGTATAAATCCTTTATCCAACAATTCTTGCAACTGATTGGATAGTTCTTGCATCTCGGACGGTGCAAGTCGGTAGGGTGCTTTAGCAACAGGGCCAGCTTGAGGTATTAAATTGATTCTGAATTCGACCTGTCGGGTTGGCGGTAATCCAGGAAGTTTTTCTGGGAAAACTTGTGGAAATTCGCGTACTACCGGGATATCTTCCACCCGTTTCTCCTCAGAATCTGTGGCCGTCAAGCTCGCTAGATACGCCACGCATCCCTGGCGTATATATTTTAACACCTTGAGGTGGGATATAAATGGTATCATTGTGCCCGATTTCTCTCCTTGAACTAATACCTCTTCGTCATCCGACACTCAGATCTTGACGATTTTCTTTTCACAGTTTATTTCCGCTTTGTTACGTGCTAACCAATCCATTTCCACTATCACGTCAAAACTATCTAATTCTACCGGTAATAAGTCAATCAGGAAGGAATGATCGTTCAGAATAAAAGGGCAATTCCGAACTATCTGATTAACTATCATGGTTTTACCGTTAGCGACTTCTACGGTATAAGGTTCTATGGTTTCACTAATCGGAAGGTTTGCTATCGATAGGAACTTAACGGAGACAAAACTTCTATCGGCGTCCATATCAAATAATACAGAAGCGTAATGATCAGAGACGAGGAATGTACCTGTCACTACGCTGGGGTCCTGGCGTGCTTCGTTCGCCCCCATCACAAATGCTCGGCCTCTCGCCGGATTGGACGACGATGCCTGACCCACGGTTTGCCTCCCATTTCCTCCCTGGTTCAGTTTCGGACAGTATCTCTTGAAATGATCTGTGCTGCCGCATTCAAAGCAAGCACGGCTGGTGGTCATCATTTGGTTTCCTTGTGGGTTTTGCTGTCGGGCTGGTTGGGTCCTAGGTGGCTGCGCACAGATAGGTTGCGGTTGTCGGTTCAGATTGTTTAGGTTTGTCCTACAACTCGGTGCATAGTGCCCATTCCTGCCACACCGATGGCACACTACCCCCTTGCACTCGCCACCATGCTGGTAACAGCATTTCCCACATTTAGGGAACGTTCCTTTCTGCGATTCCTGCCTTCCGCCTGAACTAGTCATGGCGTAGTTCTGGGCAGCGGGCCGAGCACGTTTATTTTGCTGCTTCTCCTGGATCCTATTGTCATACGTACCTCGCTTTCCCCCAGCGGACTCTCCTGCCACCTTCAGTGACCCACTCCTCACGAAATCGTATGTGATGATACCAGCTTGCGTCACCGCACCCTCAAACGTCTTGTGTCCCCCAGAGTTGACTATACTCCTTACTACTGGAGTTAGTCCCCATATATAGCGCTCAACCCTCTTTGACTCTGGGGTGACCAACCATGGCACCAATCGCGACAGTTCATTAAATCGGTTCGTATAACCCAAGTGGTCTGCCCCCTGCATCTCCAGGTTCCACAATTCGTTTTCTAACTTCTGCAGTTCGTTTTTCGGGCAGAAATGTTCCAGTACAAGGGCCTTGAGCTCTGCCCAGGTCATGCGGTTTGTCGCTGCCTGACCGCGAGCTTGCACTATTGTGTTCCACCATGTCAGGGCATGGTCCGTGAACGTGCAGGTAGCATACTTAACAACGTAATCCTCAGGGCAGTTGCTGATGTTCACAACAGACTCTATTTTCTCAATCCACTTAACCAACCCATTTGGTCCCTCAGACCCGCTAAATTCTACGGGCTTGCACAACATAAAATCTTTGATTGAACATCCCTTTGTTGCAGGAGTCGGTTCAGTGCGGTTCGTTTCTACACTAGGTATAAGGCCATTACTGTCTGTAACGACCACCCTAGGCGGTGCGTCATTACTCGGAATCGGGTTAGCGTTCGGTGGAGGGTTAACATTTTGTTCCCCATCATTATTGGTGGTCGTTTGATTGCTCGCAGGGTCTGGATTGGTCGTATTGTTAATACTGGCGGCAATGCGCGATACTATATCCGGTATCGCCGCCTCTAACTGTCGAGCAATCAGACGGTCCACATCCACTTCTGACATTCGAGCTGACCGTTTTGGTGCCATTCTACACAACATTAAGAAAGATACATATAATTAATACAAATTCCAATCTCGAAACACAACACACATTCCATTCATTAATAAACATTAGTACATATTACATAAACATCATCCCATAGATTAAGTTTTCATACATCGGTCCTACATCGGCATCATTTCGACATAACCCGCTATGGGTCAGTGCTTGAATGATACACCAAAAGTATCTACAATGATATCCCCAAAAGAGACCCCCTATGGGCTAGTGGCTGTACTATAACTACCCAAGATTCACTCTATGTTAGCATCGCCACTAACTGCTTACACAGAGTATAAAAAAGCGGACCCTGACTACTACCACCCTAACATAACTAAGCATGGTGGTATACCAACCACACCAACACTGCCACCATCACCACCAGCACCGCCAGCAAACCCCGGATCCGTGTCTCCATCCGGTCAATCATCCACTGGGAGTATGCGCCCTCCCTCCTCAGCTGACCAATCGCATACTGGCTGTCCAGTACACAGTCCGCCAAGTGCCTCCTCCTCTGGATCCCCACCGTCAAGGCGATGGTGTGCTCAACCACCTGCTCGGTGAGCACTCGGAGCCATGCAGCCTCGGAGGAGGGACGCTCATCCCTCTCCAGCCTAGGGGTACCCCACACGGGTGGAGGCACAGGCTCGGGCAGGGAGCGGGAGGACTCGCCCCTGTGGAAGGTAGGTCTGGGTGGGGTAGAGGTAGGTGGGACATAGGGAACACTGATCCGCGCCGTGAGGCGGGATCCGAGTCTGGGAGGGGTAGGGGTGGCCTGTGGTGCGGGTGGGGTGGGGGATCTGGCAACCCTAGTAGGGGAGGACAGACTAGTACTCCTACGGCTAGTCTCACTAGGCTCAGTGCAGGATACTAGGCGTGAGCTCCTAGAGTTCCCGGAACTGGCCTCCTCCGGGTCCTCTTCCACTGACAGACTTCGTGATCTTGACATCCTTACCAGTACACAAGTTAGCAAACATATAGTTCCTTCCATAATGTAAATCACAATTAATATACACATACTTATACAACTTTGTCACATAAAAATATTATCATATACTTACACATATGTTGCCGATTTTACCTATTAATGTTCCCCGTGACTTCCCCTGAATTCCCTCGTGCGGACAAGTCTGTTATTATATTCCGGACCATAATAACTCACTTGTCCATCCAAGTTCATCCAGATCTCGTCACTATAAATTATTAGTTGATATTCAGATCCTATAATACTTGAGCTACTGGTTATATTTTAGGTATCTTTTAAAGACATCCTAATTCTTTATAACCAATGGCTCTGATACCAAGTTCTGTAACACCCCGTAACCGCAGCGGAAACGTAAACGGGATGCAACAGACACTTCTGATATCAACAGCATTGCTTATAAAGAAAACACCACTACATTAATTTACACCATATTACATTGTTCCGAGTTTAGTTACCGTCTAGGCGTTAACACATCAGTTTTACCAACAGTACATTAACATATTTAATACAAAACGATCATTAAGCTTCCACATAAAGCACGCATCGTCAAGCATGTAGCAATCATTCCAGTTTGTGGGTACCTAGAAAGCATGTAAAGAAAACGGGTCAACTACGAATAGTTGGTGAGTTTCACTAATTTAAATAAACAGTGACAAGTCATTATAATGATCATATATTAGCGATGTAATTATGCTGAGCCCACAAGTGAAACCTCTGACTGTCCACATACAACCCCGTGGCATACTCCGCCCACGGACCTGCCCCAAACCGCTATGCCTAACATTACATAGCAAAAATATATAACAACAAAATAGACATGTGCAACTGGCTGGGAAACATCCGCAAATCCATGCCGGACCAGTTGGGTTTGTCAGACCAATAGTACTATTCACACTCTACCGGCTTTTAGCTAATCACTCGTGTTACGGGGCCTTACAATGTTAGCAACTCAGACAATTACCATCTTAGTACATTTCCGTACGATTCCCGTACAATAAAATATATATAAATACACGCAAATCCATGCGTTCAGTATGTACTTAAACATTTCAATAGTAACATGCTTTCCGCCCCGGGAAAATATTTAAAAACAATTCAGAAAAAGGGGCTCGTGAAACTCACCTTATCGCAAGCAAGCAGGTAACACAGTACGTGAGCTACTAGTCCGGATCTGTAATACGATCCCTAAGTTCGTTACTATACAATCACCATTAATATAACTTTAACCGTGTTAACCGGTACATCTGGGGACACTGTTAACCCAGTACTGTAACCGTTCCGGGGGCAATGTTAATCCAGAAACACTTCTCCGGACTCAGATCGTGATATCATTTAGAGTTCAATAGTTAAAATTACTATTAGTTCGTTTTCCCCGTTTTGCGTGCCTAGCACGGTTATCCGTTTTTACGTTTCAAAAATGAGTTTGGTCACACACGACCCAAAAATAGTTGTTGACTGACAATTTAATTAAAGTTGTGAAATTAGAGCTCGGTTTAGACGCCCCGATTAGCCGCGGGACCCGTTTCCGTCTTTAGTGTACCGGAAACTGTTAAATCGGATAAAATTACCCAAATCATCCGAATTATTTCCGGAGGATTTATTTTTACTTGTTTAACTCAATTATATGAAAATAGTTCATTTTTAGGGTTTTTATACACCAGTCAGCTCGTTTAGGCGAACTTTACCGGTTTACGCGTTTTAAACTTTAAAGGTTTGTTTTTACACAAATAATTATATGTTTAATCTCGGATCTTGAAATTTTGCACAAATCACTTTTTGACAGTGGGGAATTTTATAAGAATATTTCCAGAATTAATTTTTATATTTAAAATTTATTTATATATTTTTAAGCACCATTTAAACACTAAATATGCCGTAAATACCAAACGACCTTAGAAAAATCCAAAATTTTTCCTGGATGACCCCTGCCATCCACATAGTCCCCTGTAATTTTTCCAGAACCAAAATCTCTTTTTACATGCCATTTTCACTAAAACCGAGCTAGAAAACCCTAGAACTCGTTTAACCGAAAAGCCTACTTAGACTTCTCCAACGGACCTAAATTTTTGAGTGTGACTTTTACATGTTATAAGAAGCTTATCTGGACTTTTCCAGAATATTTCATGATATTTAACTATTTTTCACCATTTTTAGCCAAAACGGAGCATTAAATTCACCAAATATTCATCCTTTGTCCAAAAATTACCAAAATTTCACAGATCTCATATTTTCATGTGTCGATCATCTCTGTGTAATTTCGTAGCCTAACTCTAAACGTATCACAATCTGTCCAAAACACTCATAAACGAACATAAACCGAATATACCTTTTGTTTTCCGCCACTACAAGCTACAAACTCGTCTTTCCGCCTTATCTACCACTAAATACAGAACCTACAACCAACATACCACAATACCAAGCAAGTTACACTCACCATCAAGCCTCTTACACTATAGTTTCGGTTATTGTTTCAAAACTAAAGTTTAAACCGTAAAAATTCGTTTTTGGTTCGTTTAACTCCATTCTTGGACCAAGATCCCTTGTATATCCCGTATACATCACTTGATCATGCAAGAATCGGTTTCATCTCGGGTTTTCACCCTTTTTCACTTGAAACCTCATTTTCTTGCAAATAAACTCAAGAAAAGAAGATGAAAACGTGAATAACTCGGTTTTTACCTTGCTTTTCTCGCTACAATTCCGAGTTTTTAGTTCATAATGTTGAGAGAGAAGGAAGATCTTGCTATGTTGTTTACAAAAAAAAATAACAAGGCAATGGGGTTATACCCCTATGCCGATCGGAATCAATGGGAGGTGGGGTGGGGCCCACCTTTCCATTTCTAGCCACACATTTGGATTTTGGAAATCCGGATAATGTTTTGGATAATCTGGTTCAGTTCGTTTTTCGGTTAATTGTTTAATTCGGCTTAAAACGAGGCTAAAACGGTCGTTTTCGGCTTAAAAATGAAATCTATATAAAACCGATTTAAAAACTTTAAAAACTTAAACCATGACATTTATTAACTTAAAACATCATATTATTAATAATTGCGCATCTTTTTCGGCTTGATCGATTGTCTCTTGCTCGGTTTGGTATTAAAGGTTTCGTTTAACGTACCGACGTACCATTAAATCGAAAATTCTTTTTCTGTGCCTTAATTCACTTATCCCGAAGCTTTAATACTTCGTAAACATCACTAAATACCATATGTCTCGTCTAAAATGTAATCCTCGATTCATTCGGGCTTCAATAACCGTTAATCGGTTAATCGTATTTCCAATACGATTAACTGTATAATCGAGTATAATCAGTACTGTGAATCATACATACACGTATAAACGCATTATAATTCACATATTCATTATTAAATAACACATAAATAGTACATACCGGTTAGGGTATACCTGATTTTGCCGGAATCGTTACATGGACGACCCATGAGCGTTACATGGCATTTTAACTGTACCAACTAAATTGCGATTTAAAGTAAGTGAGTTGGACGGCCCACGAGCGTTACATGGCGTTTTAATTGTACCAACTAATTTACGAATTATCAATACAATAGAGTTGGATAGCCCATGAGCGTTCCATGGCATTTTAATTGTACCAACTAAAGAACGAATAATGAAATAAAATGTGGGTAGTTGTAGTATCCCGTGAATCACTACGTATGATTAATCCAACAAAAACACAAAAACAAATTGAGAAATGGATAATAGGAGTACCCAACTAACAATTTACAATAACATAACACAATAATTAGAAAAGGGTTACCGAATTTAGCCACGAATCACCGTGAATTCGGATTAAAAACGATTGAAACCGCTAATGCGGTCACGTTTGATAGCCTAGAGTGTTGGTCATGTGACAGTTGTGTCCTGCTTTGGCATGTAAGCTCGAGTACTGTGGTCAGGTTATCCTCAAGGTACGGAATAACGCTGACATTGGGTTCTCGGAACCGGTTTGCAAAGGCCCGACTCATAGTTCTCTCCCCCTTCCAATTACTATAAGACTTGTACACAACCTAGCCCTAAGGTGAGAGAGTAAAAACAATACTAGGGAATTCCTAAGGAATTACCCAAAAATAAAAGCAATCTAATTAATTTAAATTAAATAAAAATTATTTTTGAGTTTGAGGCATAGCCTTAGAGTTGTGTGTGTGTGCATGACGATAATATAATAAAGAAAATAAATTATTAACTAAAAAAACCGGTAAAAAATTAAGTGAACACATAAAGGCAAGAAAGTAAGCACGTATGGGGCTCATAAGCATTCTACTAAGGCACCACTAACGACCTATCTTAAACCTTCGGCTCTAATACCAATCTGTCACACCCCAACCTAAGGCAGAAATGCCGGGGCGTGAGCAGATATTTCACAACTCTCAAAGTACTATCATGCAATAATTTAAAGTGGCAATATCTGTTTATTTAAATTAAATATTCAAACGAATTCAAATAAAACAAAGTACATAATTTAAAAATAAGGCAACAAGATAATTTGAAAATCCAAATTTAACTAAGTCTTGATTTAGTCTTGATAATATTTCTTCTAACATAGGCAATCCTAAATCTTCACCGATCATGAAATCAATTCAAACGATAACTTGCATATGCGTATAAAATAAAAATAGATTTTTCAACACAAGGTTGAGTGAGTAAACACCAGTTAATTTGATGTACAATATAATATAAAAACACAAGATTGTTCGTGTGAGATAAACAATCTAGCCAATGAGCAAATAATGAGTGTCGGTAAAACCGTTGCCTTGCGAAGTGAGCATTGGCTACTACGACAGTCGTATGATCATACTATCAATGTGATTATGATGGACCTCTCCGAATGCGATAAAATAAAGCAGTTAACATATAGCAAGTTAGGAATTTAACTGATATACACACAAGGATTAAACGGTTTGCAAGTGTTAATACTATATAATAGGTAAATATAATATGATACGTACATGTCCCCAAAACATTGAAAATAAGTAAAAGGGAGAGTGAATACTCACAATATAAATAAGCGGAGATTTGAATATGATAAGAAAACGAATACTATGAGTCACGCTCTCCGAGAATCAGCAAGAACATATCCTAAGCAAGAGTGATAGTCAGAGAAAGACTACGAGTTAATAGATGGACTAAAAGAGAGTCAAGATATGAATGAGGATTGGAGAGTGAAAATATTATATTTAAAATTTGTTTTATAATGGTTATTAAAATTCTATTAGTGTTAATATATAAATAATTTTACTTAATTAGTATTATAGTTATAATAAATAATATATATAAATAATGATTTGAGGTCGATCGATATTTGAAATAATCAATTATTACATTTTACTATTATTAATAAAGATCTCTTTTAAATTAGTATTATAAATAATAACTAATAGATAATAAATAATAATAGTTAAATAAAATATAATCTTTTATAATATACTTGAGCTTATATTATATTTTAATATGTGAATTAACGTGGTAAATTTTAATTATATATTTTAAATCAAAACTCGTTTTAAATATTAAAACCTTTATGAATTTTAATAACTATTATGTACAGACACACACACACACACACACACACACACACACACACACACACACACATATATATATATATATAGTATACCTATATATATATGGTTTTAACCAAGGCTCGCAAAAACTAGCTAATATGTCGGTTATCGTAAAAATACTGATTATTTATGTTTTTTACAATATTTATAACATTAATTAATGATTTTATATGACTAATTAACCATTAAATAAAATGATTCAAAAAAATATAGGGTTGGGTGGTTCGAACCCGTGCCCCCCAGCGGTCCAATAATTAACACAACCACCCTAGGCATATGGGCTAAGGTGTTAATTGGTTATAAATTCAAACGGCTTATACTTAAACACAACTACGCGAACCAGAATAATATATGAACCCTAGCACAATCATAAGGCCAAATCGTTGCATGTTTGGCCGTTTGATTATGGGGTTAATGAAGAGTAGATCAAGACGAACAAGCTAGTATGATTAATTACCTTAAACACTAAATAAACGATGGTCAATTAGAGTAAACAGTTGCCGTCCAAAAACTGATTATAAACATGTTCAAGCAGCGAAGATAATTAAATTAATGGTGTGGGTTTTGTTTGCGATGGAACAAGGATCGTGTAGGTAGGTTTAATTGTGTTAATATGATTGTTTTATGGTATATTGTTAAACGACTTAAGTGGTTTGATATTATAATCAACTGGTATTAAACTTGATTGTAATTACCAAATTGATTCGTCGGTGAGGCCGATTAAGTTAGAAATAACAAAATGCGTTGATCGATTTCCATGTTTACGATGAGGATTGTGGTCCAATAATAATAATCGGGTATACGGGTTGCGAAATAGGTTGGATATATTGGATCTAGTAACGGGTTAACGGGTTTGGTTGATGGGTTAATGGTTTTGATATAATAGTTAACAGATTTGCAGATTGGTCCTTTATCTATAGATAAGGAAACAAAATAGCATATCTAACATAGAAATAGGTCGGGTAACGGTTGCAAAGTAATAATGAGAAAACCCCGAATTGTTACAAAAATGTATCTAACAAAATAACATTCATTTGCCTTCTTAGCAAACTTGGGATCTGAGTTGGCATTTGTATGAAGAAGAGTGCACGGGCATCCATTGTCTTGAAATAGTTTACATGCTGCTTTGTTTTGCTGTAGAATTCATATGGAGTGTTCTTCATATGCTTGTTTAGCAACACACAGTTTTAGATGAAACACGCACATTAATTGCTTCACCCTAGAAAAACAAAGGAAGCTTTGAATCTGACAACATCATTCCTGAAACTTTGATCAATGCTCTGTTACAATGTTTAGCAACCCCATTCTGTTGCGGAGTGTATAGGGCGCTGAACTGTTGGTCAATCCCCTTAGTGACAGAAGTCATTCACAGCTTTGTTGAAGAATTCGGGAAAAGTCATTACCCTGAACACTTCACTTTCTTGTATGTTTGGTTCTCCCCAAGAGTCATAAACTTGATCAGAAACTGAGTGATTTCAATCTTATGCCGTGAAAGGAAGGTCCAGCTGAAACGGGAAAAGTCATCAGTAACAACAAGACAATTGGCTTTTTGGCCTATTGCCAAAGGATGAATAGGACCAAACAAATTCATATGTAACAGTTGAAGCATTGAATCAATAGAATTAATTGTTTTGGGCCTGTGAAGGAGTTTGTGTTGCTTGTATTTGGAGCAAGAAAGACATTTTTCAATGCAAGAGAATGCTTTAACAGGCAAGCCCCTCATATGCTCACATTTTACCAATCTGTTTAAATTCTTGAAGTTGACATGATCGAGACGTCAATGACAAAGTGATGAGTCCTTCTCTAAGGCTTTAGACGTCATACATGAACTTGAAAACAGAACTTCTCATATCTAATATATAAGCATCATTATGCCTCATAGTACACAACAATATCATTCCTCTAGAACTTGAAAACATGTCTTCAAGATCAAACATTCATGTTCAGTGAAGAGAATGGAGTATTTCATATCAAAAATTTAAGAAGCGCTGAGTAGATTGTTATTGAGTTATTCCATGAGATTGACATCATCAAACCTTAGAGTGTCATTTGATACCTTCCTTTCTATCAGTGTAACGTGCAACCGAAACATCAATTGGAGCATCATCAGTATCTGTAGTAGGCCTATGAGGTCCCCTTTCAATTGATCTTTGAAGTAAAGTCGGTTATTCTTACATAGTTCTTAAATCTCCATTTGAGCTCCTCAAAATTACTTTCAAATGTCAATAGCTTAAGAGGTTTGGTTGTGAGTCCGGCCTCATTTTCAAGCAGTGAATAGTTCTTCAACAACTCAGGATCATGCTACATCTTAGCAATTAGAATATCAAACCAAACAGTCTTGAAAAGAAGCATAATCTATCCAAAACACTAAGTTCAAACAAATCGCACAGGGAGACACCATTCAGTTGGTTTGGGATGCGATTTGATTAGTTTCATTCTGCAACTCGATTCATTTCCAAGAGGCGATTCGATTCATTTTCAAACACTTTGGTTTTAACTAATTTATCCAAGACTTAGAACCCCGAAGAACAACTTGGTATGTTCACATCAACAGTCTCATTTATTTTCACAAGTTTTAATAGGACACTCATCATACACTGTTTCACAATCACTATCTGAAGTAATATCAACATTTTCATCCGAAATAATGTGATCAACGCCAACATAAACACTGTCAAACTTTTCATTAACATCCACTTAAGATTTCAATGTACTTTGCATGGAAACATAACTATTATTACAGATAGAGTTGACATTTCATTTAAAACTCACATCACACTCAACAAGTGAACTTAAAACTTCAATTTTATCACAACTCATGTCGTTCTCCAACGAACTCCCTTCCTCTACATAACCTACTGAATAATATGTATCACTATCAGAACTACGTAGTTCAAATATTGGATCAACTACCTTAGCAACTTCGGGGACATATATCTTAGGTTTTGGTACGTGACCAATCCCATAGACTATTTGTCCTTAGGTGGGGTGTTGAAACTAAAATGGGGTAAACTAGTATAATTAGCGTTAAAAGGTGGTGGAATGACAACATGCTCATATCCGACCCTCGTTTTTTGTTTCACCCCCCATGTGTGATCCAATAATACCATTAAGTTTATCAAACGTCATCTCAAACTTACCCACTATTATTTTTCTTTGTGCAATATCTAATTCTAGTTCTTCTATTTTAGCAGTGATAATGGTTATTTGTTTTTTATGAGAATCAACTAACAAATTAGCTTTAAACAACTATAGGTTCAAGTTTGTCATGCCATCATGATAAGTTTTAATTCTAGTAGTGAACATCTTTTTAGCCTTTTTTTTACTCACCATTATGATATTTAATGCCTATGTTTTCTTGAATTAAAGTGCCATTATGAGTTCTATAATTTTCTACGTTGTTAATGCACGTTTGAGAGCATAAATATGTGTGTACCTCAGGAATGCCAAGAGTGTTTTGACTGCTTCCTGATGTAGAGCTTCTTCAATACTTTTCCTTTCTATCAGTGTAACCCGCAATGGAAACATCAACTAGACCATTATCAGTATCTGTAGTAGGCCTAAGATGAGGTCCCCTTTCAATTAATCTTAGAAGTGCAAAGTCGGTTATTCTCACACAGTTTTTAATCTTCATTTGAACTCCTCAAAATTACTTTCAAATGCCTACAGCTTAGGAGGTTTGGTTGCGGTTTAGGCCTCATTTTCAAACACTAAATAGTTCTTTAACAACTCAGGATCATTTGACATCTTGGCAATCATATTATCAAACCAAACAGTCTTGAAAAAGAAGTGAAATCTAAGTTCAAACAAATCGCACAGGGAAATGTGATTCCATTGGTTTGGGATGCGATTTGATTCGTTTATGAGATGTGATTCGATTCGTTTTAGGAAATGCGATTCGACTCATTTTTAGAAATTGATATTCGATTTGGTCTCTGAAATGCAATTCGAACAGAATTTCGGTATGCGATTTTTCATAACGAAGTTTTATATAATTTACTATAAAACGATTACAATAAAGTGGCAGGCAAACGGGCAACAAGCTGCGCCGCAACCCCACTGTTTACGTACGGACCCTTACACGAACACACTTTTACTCAGTTTTGTCAACTTCAAACACCACAAGTAACCCGAAGAGCACTTTAACACCCTTAAACACAACTTTTATCCGATTTGCAACTTGCAAACACACTTTCTTAGCCCGAAAATCACTTGGAATACTTGAACACACCTAACAAACAATTAAACACGACCAAAATCCAAGATTGTGACCCAAGAACATCAACTAGTAGAGCCAAAAGATCTGATACCAATTGTAGGTCATCAAATCGGGGTCAAACAACAATGTTCTTGGATCAGTCTCACTCTTGAGCTAGCAGAAATCACTCATAAGGAACCGAGATCTCGGATCTTGTAGTGTTTGGTTTATTATCGGAAACAGAAAGAAAGATATAGGATAGAGAGAGTTAGTGAAAAGTGGATGAGAGTTTTGTCAAAAGGTTGTTGTAGCATGTGCATGCTTCACCTTTTATTGGTGAAGCCATGCCATGCTTGCTTCTATAATAACTTGCCAAATGGGCTTAACATACATGGCCTCAGACACAAATATAATTGCAACTGAACTGAAAGCTAACAAAATACATCGTGAACAACCGAACAAATACAAAAGACTTTAGCATAACATGGTGGGCTCTAAATTATAACTTCGCTAAACGAAAGCAATTTAAGCAAGTACATGATAAATGTCATCTCTGAATACTAGAATAAACAGAAAAGGCTAATACAAACTAAAAGTGACACTAACGGACTCTAACGAACACAAACATGCACAAACGAATGTAACCAAGGTCACTAACAGACATAAATGAGCATCAACGAACACACATGAACATATACTAATTTGAGAATAATAACTACTAAATAAACACAAAATGACCCGAAAATCAGAAATACACCACATTATAACCTAAAAAGTTAACAAAAACAACGCAAACTTGATTTTATCAAAACAATTAGTAATAAAAAATATATAAATAGTGATACTAGCAACACACACACACACACATATATATATGGGAAGGTTAACGTACAAATAAAATTAACTTGCTAAACGTGAGAATCCAGTAGAGTAATTATGTAATTACTCTATGATGTAATTATATAATTACTCTACTTATATATATAATTACTCTACTTGTTTCTCACGTTTAGCACATTAATTTCATTTGTATTTGATCCAAACTCTCTCTCTCTCTATATATATATATATGTATATATATTGTAACAGGATGAACATAAATGAACGAACGTAAATGAAATGAATGACAAACGTAAACGAATATGTTACCGAATGTTCATGAACACAACTAAACGAAGAAGGCCTTTTGTTCATGTTTGTTCGTTAAGCTTACAAAACGAAATTCTTTGTTCATGTAACGGTTCACGAATTGTTTGCCGAATATTTGTTGGTTTAGCCGTTTAGTCCTATAGACAAAGCATGTCCTCGGTTCCTTTTGGCCGTAGTGAATTTTTAAGCGCTCTTTTCATGTCTTTAGACTGACTACGTCCTAATCCTCATAGAATAACCTTATGGTTACCAACAAACCAATACATGTTAATTAACCAGTTATCATATCGTCATAGACAGACCATGTCTATTTTCTAAAAGTCAATGTCATGGACAGCTACTACAAAAAGATATATGGAATTGTAGTTGAAGTAGGAGTGGTTATACTAAATTAAGGTCCTACAGGTTTATCATCTTTGTGGTTATTAGCGTGTTAGACTGGCTAACTTATTTGCAATCCAAACTCATTTAAACGCAAGCTAAAACGTGATAATATCACTCATGCAGCACATACTTTCAAGACATCGTATTCACAGAATACTCCAAACAACTACTTGCTTATGAACTTTATATTTTTACGCAACAATCCAATACATGTTAATTAACCAGTAATCATACATGTTGTTGCGGTCATTGGAGCAATTGGAAACTGTTGTGAAAAGCTAGTTGCCACTAGATTCGAATCCGAAACTTGTTCACCTTTATCCTCTTTAGTGTCCCATGAAAACCGAGCATAAGAAACCATTACATAATGCCAGTCATCTGGGGAAGCTTTAATTGTTTGATCAAATCCGCATACATTTATAGAGCGGTTCCATGAGCAAAATCTAAATCAAATCAAAATTATCAATCAGATGTATAACTAACCAAACAGAACAATTAACCTTTATAAAAAAATTTAGGAATCTGAATCTGGTATATAGATAAACAAGATACTTATAATACAATTGATCGGACTATAATCAAATTAACCGATGAAACCGAAAGTAACAATTAATTGATGGCATGAAAACCCGAAACCTTTTTGGTTATAACACTACTAGAAAACAAGTCATTTTCTCACAAAAACTTCCTACAAATTTCCTACGACAAGTAGTTCCAACAGATTTCCAACAAGAAAATAAGCTCAAACTTTGCTACAATATTATCTAATAAACATTATGAATAGTTTTTGAAGGAAAGTTGTAGGAAGTTTACAACCACATGTTTTTGTAGCAATTTTGTAAGAAAAGTTGTTGGAAAACGGTTGAAAACGATTTTCAAATATGTGTTTTTCAAACAACTTTTTTGTTAGAAAATTGTTAGAAACTGGATTTTTCCAACAAATTTCCTACAATTTGGTTGTAGAAAAACATCACTTTTTCTAGTAGTGTAAATCGGTTATGGTTTCAAGATCTAGTCTATGGGTGAAAACGAGCCGAGCAGCTCGCGTGTTACTTAAGATTGGATCAATAAACGGCTCGTTGAGCCGTCTTCTGTTTGCAAAAGTCCGTTATAAAGATTGAACGTGGCCAACTGTTGCAGCAGGTTTGTGTTGAGGTGTTGTGTGGTGGGATTGGAATTGGACGAGACTTCCTCATAGTACTGATGAGAAAAACAAACTAAATGAGTGTCATTTAATCCTCGGTGCAGTGACAATATCGAAAGAAGAAGATAGAAGGCTTTGGTGTATAAACCCGGATTTGTACCGGCGGACCAATTGGATTCCAAAAAAAGTAAACGTCTTTTGCTGGAGAACCATGCGTGGAAGGATTGCTACTCTTCATGTGCTTATGAGAGGGAATATCCAAGTCCTTTCGATAATCTACCTTTCTGCTTGTATCATCATGAAACAGTTGATCGAGCACCTGTGAGTTACGTGTTCCATGGTCAACAGATTTGGCAAGGCATTTCTTGTTGGTTTAAACTTTCCCATGATATCAAATGTCTAGGAGTATCAAGTCCTCTCGGTTCGTAACCGAACACACACCAAAAAACTAATGCAAACAATTTGATGTATTAGAATCATAATCTTATGTTTCATTACTAGTTTTTGCTAGTTACCCTTAGTGAATTTAATACCGCGTTTAAAAAATAATCATATCAATAAGACACGTGCAAACTGTCTATATCTCAAGTTTAATATGATTTAAACTGTATATATATATATATTACAAGGCCCTGGTATGCACTAATTTCAATAAGACACCTACAAACTCCATTATTCATCTCTCCCATCTTCATCCATCTATTTGTATTCCATTCGCATGGCAAGTTCATCAAACCCTCCAGAAGCTTTAAAAAGAATACAAGACTATGAATATCTATACGCATCAATTACTAATGTATCAAACTTTGTTTCTGTTAAGCTTTCCGGTTATGGCAATTATCATCGTTGGAAAACACAAATGCTTTGCCTAATGGAGGCTCATGATATGTGTTGGCTTATACATGATGCTCCAAACGATTTTAGTGCGAAGATCAAGAAACAATACAACAGTCTTCTCAAAGGTTTGATTTTCGGGTCTGTTAGCGATGATTTACTTGGTCTTGTTGTAGATCTTTCCTCAGCCAAAGATGTTTGGATGAAACTGAAATCCTGTTTTGATTCAACCATGAGTTCTGAACAAGGTCTCTTGACATGCACCCTGGTTAAATTTTTAACCCACTGCGCTTATGTTTTGTTGCCTTTTACTTTCGATAGTTTGCTTTAAAGTTAGGCAAAAGAACCGCAAAACGACCCAAAAATGGAACTGAAATGAACCAGTTTGGAACCGTTTGAAATCGTGGGTTCTAAACTGTTTGTAAATCTCTCTACCGAAACCAACCAAAACCGGTTAAAAATCGAACGTAAACCAGTTAAGAAACCGTTTCATCCCGAACTGAAGCTGATAGCAAAATGATTTTGACTTTTTTTGACCAAACCAATCCGGTTTCATCCTGGACCAGTTTAGGGTTTAATACCGCTTTGTGCGCCTGTAGCTTGCTTCAGATACAAAGTTTTTGAGCTCTAAACACATTACTATAACTAACCTTGATTTATATATATATTAAATGAATCATGTATTAAGCACCGCTAGCAACTAATTTCATTCTGAACATTGTTGTAATTTCTCTCACTCACACAGTCCTTTTATTGGTATCAGTGGATTAAATATTAATAAAGTTGCATATCGGTTAAATGATTAATAAAGTAGCATACATCAAAAATGAAAATACCAGTTATGGTCAAGTGCTAAAACTCAAAACACAGTTTTCAACTCGTGGTAGCCATTTTGTAGATAAGACCCATCTGGTCCTCTTTTAACTATTTGGGTTTTCCGTTTGTTTGTCCGTTAAATCCAAGGATAAAGACGTCTTTTCACGCATAATAATAATAATAATAATAATAATAATAATAATAATAATGTCATCATACCTTTAAATCACATTGAAATTTGGATGAGAGTATTGGGGTTTTAGACAAGTATGGAGATGGTTAGGTAATAACATAATATATATATAGGATGAGTATCATTACAGAACTGTTAAATTATTTAAGAACTTGAAGGAACCCTTGAAAACTAACATTTTTTATAAAAATTTTTGTATGTTAACGTTCTTTGGGAGTAGTTTTATCATTTTCTATATCTATATCTACGATTACAATTTTGAAAATTAGTTTTTATACATATCTATGTTTTGTGTTACTGTTGGTGCATGATGTCAGTAGTTCATATCTTGTGTTTTGTCTGTGTCTGTAATCGTTTAGTCTTGTTTGTTTCGTGTCGAATACTGTTGAGTTTGTATGTTCGCTGATTTGTTTGAGCGAACTTAGGGAGTAGCGAAGTTAGACAACTTCGCCTAGTATGTCAGGCGAATTTGTCGAGGTATATATAAACCTCAACTTCGGGTTTTAAAGGGTAGAAGGTTTTTTTTGCTGAAGGTGTTTTTTTGGTGATCTTGTGTATCACGTGTTGGCAATAGTAATACATCAAGTTTTCAAGTATTATCTCGTGTGTTTACCTACTTTTTTAACGTATTACTTGTCTTACACTCATATCGTATTACGTGGGGATTCCGAACCCTCAGTTTGAACTTCTAAAGCCTTAGAAAGGAAGGTTGGTTGAAGATAAGGATCGGGGAATGCGGGCTGATATGGTAATGAAGTACAAGCCGATTCGGTATTTAAAAGAGTTGCCGATGAAGATGATGCCCAAAGAAGTATTAAAGAATGTCAAGTGGTGGTATGTTGACTGCCAGACCGCTGAAGCTGTTCTGGAGGATGAGGACGAACAGGAGATTCTGAGAGTGTATGATCCCATGCACTTGGTTAATTTGTCTTAGGCTGATTTGCAGGTACTGAATGATAAGAAGATATTTTACATTCCTGCGTGGAAGGATGAAGCCAAGAAGTACCAGAGGGTGGTCTCTGTCTGTGTAAGGCAGGGCATTCATGCTTGAAGACGGATGGCACGTGATTTTTGATATTACAAGACACGAGAATGAAGATAGAGATATGAAGCTACTGCCGAGGAGGAGTCTGTTGGTGCATGATGTCAGTAGTTCAGTATCTTGTGTTTTGTCTGTGTCTCTAATCGTTTAGTCTTGTCTGTTTCGTGTCGAATACTGTTGAGTTTGTATGTTCGCTGATTTGTTTGAGCGAACTTAGGGAGTAGCGAAGTTAGACAACTTCGCCTAGTATGTCAAGCGAAGTTGTCGAGGTATATATAAACCTCAACTTCGGGTTTTAAAGGGTAGAAGGTTTTTTTTGCTGAAGGTGTTTTTTTGGTGATCTTGTGCATCACGTGTTGGCAATAGTAATACATCAAGTTTTCAAGTATTATCTCGTGTGTTTACCTACTTATTTAACGTATTACTTGTCCTACACTCATATCGTATTACGTGGGGATTCCGCACCCTCGTGTTATGAGATAATCCTGTGTAGATCCGGTTGGGAACCTAAAATTGGTATCAAAGCATTTTGCTCGTGATTGTGTGGTTCGGAATTATCATACGGGTGTTAAGATCGTTCCGTTTGACCATTCGCGGAATGAGTTTACGTTGAAATACCTCGTTTTTGTCTCTTGCCCATCTTCCCTCAACAAATATACCTCGTAATCACCCTCACGTCTCTCGCAATCAACTTAACTAAAACCTGCAAAACCTGTCGTTCGTCAAGCGAAGTTGCCGTAACAATACGTAGGGTTTTAGCGACGTTATAGGGCTTAAGCGAAGATATAGTCCAAGCGAAGTTATGGTTTAAGCGAAGATATAGTCCAAGCGAAGTTATAGTCCAGCGAAGTTATAGTCCAGCGAAGTTGTACTAACTTCGCTATAGCTGTTTCACAGAACCTTGTTTTTGATTCTTGAATCACTATTCTTTCAACAATGACTTCTTTAAACATCACAGAACTGGTAAAGATGGAGGTTGAAGCCGGTTCAGCAACTAAAGCTCCGAAACTACTGAAGGGTACTGATTTCGTTGCATGAAAAGATCGTTTTGAACAGTATGTGAAGTATCAAGACGCTAAGATGTGGGTTTGCATTCAAGACGGTTACATTCCACCAACGTCCTTGTTTGAGGGTCGTGAACAGATTAAAAAATACCGTAAGACGGAAGATGATGAAAAGAAGATTTATGAGGCAGAAAGTAAAGCTCATGCAGCTATAACCATGGCTCTCCCACAAGAGATTCTTCATACTTTTAAGAAATACAAAACTGCTAGAGAGCTATGAGAAGCACTGGAGAATAGATATGAAGGAAATGTTGGAATACGTACCTCCAAGACAAAGCTGCTGAAAACTCAATTCTCCGTATTCAAGTACCTGAAAAATGAATCACTTGATGACATTATCACACGTTATTATCATCTGATGACAGAGCTAAATAACTACTCCATTGAATATAAAGAAGAAGAGATAGTGGAGAAACTTCTTGATGTTCTTCCACCAAAATGAGAGATGTACACTGTTCTGATGAGAGAAGACAAGGACTTTGATAAGATTGATTTAGAGACGGTGGTAAATAAGTTACGAAATTTTGAACTAAACATGGATCGAAAGGAGACACACACTGATCAGGTTCAGGATCCGGGAATGTATGGTGCTAAAGTCACTCTGAGCTCAAGTTCAAAATTAGAATCCAACTGCCTACTACTCTAAGGGGGAATCAAACTCCACTCCAGATGGTCATGTGATTCTCAATATGGATGGTGACGTATGTTTCGTAGCTGGAGGTAGTAATTCCTCAAAGTCTCAAACTACAACTGAAAATTTTTCATCCAATGCTCCAAGCAATAACTACTCACAGATGCCTATGAGTGTGAAATCTGCTGAACAACACTTTGCCCTCTATGCATCCTTCATTGCATCTTATGAGAACTATATCAAAGGTAAAATAGTCGACCCTGCAACTTTGGATGAAGACTATGATCAGATCGATGCTGATGATCTGGAAGAGATGGAGCTGCAGTGGCAGATGGCTATGATAGTCAGAAGGGTAAAGAGATTTATGAAGAAAACAGGTAGAAAGTTTGTTGGAGAAAGACCATGGTTTGATAAATCAAAGGTTCGCTGTTATAACTGTCAACAAAATGGTCACTTTGCTAAGGAATGTACAAATGAAAGAGTCGAACGAAGTCAGAACATGCATGCTCAACAAAATGGGGGTGGTAGTGAAAATAAGGCTATGGTATCTCAACAGAACGGTGGATACAACTGGAATATACAAGTTGAGGAGATGTTCGAATAGGAAAATCTGGTAAACATTGAAAGTGGAGGAAGTGAGAGGGAGACGGGAGAAGATCAAGCATACATGGCAGAAGTGAACGATCAGCTCTCTAAGGTAAGTTCTGAACTTCATTGTGAACAATGTGAAAATCTGTCCAAAACACTCATAAACGAACATAAACCGAATATACCTTTTGTTTTCCGCCACTACAAGCTACAAACTCGTCTTTCCGCCTTATCTACCACTAAATACAGAACCTACAACCAACATACCACAATACCAAGCAAGTTACACTCACCATCAAGCCTCTTACACTATAGTTTCGGTTATTGTTTCAAAACTAAAGTTTAAACCGTAAAAATTCGTTTTTGGTTCGTTTAACTCCATTCTTGGACCAAGATCCCTTGTATAACCCGTATACATCACTTGATCATGCAAGAATCGGTTTCATCTCGGGTTTTTCACCCTTTTTCACTTGAAACCTCATTTTCTTGCAAATAAACTCAAGAAAAGAAGATGAAAACGTGAATAACTCGGTTTTTACCTTGCTTTTCTCGCTACAATTCCGAGTTTTTAGTTCATAATGTTGAGAGAGAAGGAAGATCTTGCTATGTTGTTTACAAAAAAAAATAACAAGGCAATGGGGTTATACCCCTATGCCGATCGGAATCAATGGGAGGTGGGGTGGGGCCCACCTTTCCATTTCTAGCCACACATTTGGATTTTGGAAATCCGGATAATGTTTTGGATAATCTGGTTCAGTTCGTTTTTCGGTTAATTGTTTAATTCGGCATAAAACGAGGCTAAAACGGTCGTTTTCGGCTTAAAAATGAAATCTATATAAAACCGATTTAAAAACTTTAAAAACTTAAACCATGACATTTATTAACTTAAAACATCATATTATTAATAATTGCGCATCTTTTTCGGCTTGATCGATTGTCTCTTGCTCGGTTTGGTATTAAAGGTTTCGTTTAACGTACCGACGTACCATTAAATCGAAAATTCTTTTTCTGTGCCTTAATTCACTTATCCCGAAGCTTTAATACTTCGTAAACATCACTAAATACCATATATCTCGTCTAAAATGTAATCCTCGATTCATTCGGGCTTCAATAACCGTTAATCGGTTAATCGTATTTCCAATACGATTAACTGTATAATCGAGTATAATCAGTACTGTGAATCATACATACACGTATAAACGCATTATAATTCACATATTCATTATTAAATAACACATAAATAGTACATACCGGCTAGGGTATACCTGATTTTTCCGGAATCGTTACATGGACGACCCATGAGCGTTACATGGCATTTTAACTGTACCAACTAAATTGCGATTTAAAGTAAGTGAGTTGGACGGCCCACGAGCGTTACATGGCGTTTTAATTGTACCAACTAATTTACGAATTATCAATACAATAGAGTTGGATAGCCCATGAGCGTTCCATGGCATTTTAATTGTACCAACTAAAGAACGAATAATGAAATAAAATGTGGGTAGTTGTAGTATCCCGTGAATCACTACGTATGATTAATCCAACAAAAACACAAAAACAAATTGAGAAATGGATAATAGGAGTACCCAACTAACAATTTACAATAACATAACACAATAATTAGAAAAGGGTTACCGAATTTAGCCACGAATCACCGTGAATTCGGATTAAAAACGATTGAAACCGCTAATGCGGTCACGTTTGATAGCCTAGAGTGTTGGTCATGTGACAGTTGTGTCCTGCTTTGGCATGTAAGCTCGAGTACTGTGGTCAGGTTATCCTCAAGGTACGGAATAACGCTGACATTGGGTTCTCGGAACCGGTTTGCAAAGGCCCGACTCATAGTTCTCTCCCCCTTCCAATTACTATAAGACTTGTACACAACCTAGCCCTAAGGTGAGAGAGTAAAAACAATACTAGGGAATTCCTAAGGAATTACCCAAAAATAAAAGCAATCTAATTAATTTAAATTAAATAAAAATTATTTTTGAGTTTGAGGCATAGCCTTAGAGTTGTGTGTGTGTGCATGACGATAATATAATAAAGAAAATAAATTATTAACTAAAAAAACCGGTAAAAAATTAAGTGAACACATAAAGGCAAGAAAGTAAGCACGTATGGGGCTCATAAGCATTCTACTAAGGCACCACTAACGACCTATCTTAAACCTTCGGCTCTAATACCAATCTGTCACACCCCAACCTAAGGCAGAAATGCCGGGGCGTGAGCAGATATTTCACAACTCTCAAAGTACTATCATGCAATAATTTAAAGTGGCAATATCTGTTTATTTAAATTAAATATTCAAACGAATTCAAATAAAACAAAGTACATAATTTAAAAATAAGGCAACAAGATAATTTGAAAATCCAAATTTAACTAAGTCTTGATTTAGTCTTGATAATATTTCTTCTAACATAGGCAATCCTAAATCTTCACCGATCATGAAATCAATTCAAACGATAACTTGCATATGCGTATAAAATAAAAATAGATTTTTCAACACAAGGTTGAGTGAGTAAACACCAGTTAATTTGATGTACAATATAATATAAAAACACAAGATTGTTCGTGTGAGATAAACAATCTAGCCAATGAGCAAATAATGAGTGTCGGTAAAACCGTTGCCTTGCGAAGTGAGCATTGGCTACTACGACAGTCGTATGATCATACTATCAATGTGATTATGATGGACCTCTCCGAATGCGATAAAATAAAGCAGTTAACATATAGCAAGTTAGGAATTTAACTGATATACACACAAGGATTAAACGGTTTGCAAGTGTTAATACTATATAATAGGTAAATATAATATGATACGTACATGTCCCCAAAACATTGAAAATAAGTAAAAGGGAGAGTGAATACTCACAATATAAATAAGCGGAGATTTGAATATGATAAGAAAACGAATACTATGAGTCACGCTCTCCGAGAATCAGCAAGAACATATCCTAAGCAAGAGTGATAGTCAGAGAAAGACTACGAGTTAATAGATGGACTAAAAGAGAGTCAAGATATGAATGAGGATTGGAGAGTGAAAATATTATATTTAAAATTTGTTTTATAATGGTTATTAAAATTCTATTAGTGTTAATATATAAATAATTTTACTTAATTAGTATTATAGTTATAATAAATAATATATATAAATAATGATTTGAGGTCGATCGATATTTGAAATAATCAATTATTACATTTTACTATTATTAATAAAGATCTCTTTTAAATTAGTATTATAAATAATAACTAATAGATAATAAATAATAATAGTTAAATAAAATATAATCTTTTATAATATACTTGAGCTTATATTATATTTTAATATGTGAATTAACGTGGTAAATTTTAATTATATATTTTAAATCAAAACTCGTTTTAAATATTAAAACCTTTATGAATTTTAATAACTATTATGTACAGACACACACACACACACACACACACACACACACACACATATATATATATATATAGTATACCTATATATATATGGTTTTAACCAAGGCTCGCAAAAACTAGCTAATATGTCGGTTATCGTAAAAATACTGATTATTTATGTTTTTTACAATATTTATAACATTAATTAATGATTTTATATGACTAATTAACCATTAAATAAAATGATTCAAAAAAATATAGGGTTGGGTGGTTCGAACCCGTGCCCCCCAGCGGTCCAATAATTAACACAACCACCCTAGGCATATGGGCTAAGGTGTTAATTGGTTATAAATTCAAACGGCTTATACTTAAACACAACTACGCGAACCAGAATAATATATGAACCCTAGCACAATCATAAGGCCAAATCGTTGCATGTTTGGCCGTTTGATTATGGGGTTAATGAAGAGTAGATCAAGACGAACAAGCTAGTATGATTAATTACCTTAAACACTAAATAAACGATGGTCAATTAGAGTAAACAGTTGCCGTCCAAAAACTGATTATAAACATGTTCAAGCAGCGAAGATAATTAAATTAATGGTGTGGGTTTTGTTTGCGATGGAACAAGGATCGTGTAGGTAGGTTTAATTGTGTTAATATGATTGTTTTATGGTATATTGTTAAACGACTTAAGTGGTTTGATATTATAATCAACTGGTATTAAACTTGATTGTAATTACCAAATTGATTCGTCGGTGAGGCCGATTAAGTTAGAAATAACAAAATGCGTTGATCGATTTCCATGTTTACGATGAGGATTGTGGTCCAATAATAATAATCGGGTATACGGGTTGCGAAATAGGTTGGATATATTGGATCTAGTAACGGGTTAACGGGTTTGGTTGATGGGTTAATGGTTTTGATATAATAGTTAACAGATTTGCAGATTGGTCCTTTATCTATAGATAAGGAAAAAAAATAGCATATCTAACATAGAAATAGGTCGGGTAACGGTTGCAAAGTAATAATGAGAAAACCCCGAATTGTTACAAAAACGTATCTAACAAAATAACATTCATTTGCCTTCTTAGCAAACTTGGGATCTGAGTTGGCATTTGTATGAAGAAGAGTGCACGGGCATCCATTGTCTTGAAATAGTTTACATGCTGCTTTGTTTTGCTGTAGAATTCATATGGAGTGTTCTTCATATGCTTGTTTAGCAACACACAGGTTTAGATGAAACACGCACATTAATTTCTTCACCCTAGAAAAACAAAGGAAGCTTTGAATCTGACAACATCATTCCTGAAACTTTGATCAATGCTCTGTTACAATGTTTAGCAACCCCATTCTGTTGCGGAGTGTATAGGGCGCTGAACTGTTGGTCAATCCCCTTAGTGACAGAAGTCATTCACAGCTTTGTTGAAGAATTCGGGAAAAGTCATTACCCTGAACACTTCACTTTCTTGTATGTTTGGTTCTCCCCAAGAGTCATAAACTTGATCAGAAACTGAGTGATTTCAATCTTATGCCGTGAAAGGAAGGTCCAGCTGAAACGGGAAAAGTCATCAGTAACAACAAGACAATTGGCTTTTTGGCCTATTGCCAAAGGATGAATAGGACCAAACAAATTCATATGTAACAGTTGAAGCATTGAATCAATAGAATTAATTGTTTTGGGCCTGTGAAGGAGTTTGTGTTGCTTGTATTTGGAGCAAGAAAGACATTTTTCAATGCAAGAGAATGCTTTAACAGGCAAGCCCTCATATGCTCACATTTTACCAATCTGTTTAAATTCTTGAAGTTGACATGATCGAGACGTCAATGACAAAGTGATGAGTCCTTCCCTAAGGCTTTAGACGTCATACATGAACTTGAAAACAGAACTTCTCATATCTAATATATAAGCATCATTATGCCTCATAGTACACAACAATATCATTCCTCTAGAACTTGAAAACATGTCTTCAAGATCAAACATTCATGTTCAGTGAAGAGAATGGAGTATTTCATATCAAAAATTTAAGAAGCGCTGAGTAGATTGTTATTGAGTTATTCCATGAGATTGACATCATCAAACCTTAGAGTGTCATTTGATACCTTCCTTTCTATCAGTGTAACGTGCAACCGAAACATCAATTGGAGCATCATCAGTATCTGTAGTAGGCCTATGAGGTCCCATTTCAATTGATCTTTGAAGTGCAAAGTCGGTTATTCTTACACAGTTCTTAAATCTCCATTTGAGCTCCTCAAAATTACTTTCAAATGTCAATAGCTTAAGAGGTTTGGTTGTGAGTCCGGCCTCATTTTCAAGCAGTGAATAGTTCTTCAACAACTCAGGATCATGCTACATCTTAGCAATTAGAATATCAAACCAAATAGTCTTGAAAAGAAGCATAATCTATCCAAAACACTAAGTTCAAACAAATCGCACAGGGAGACACCATTCAGTTGGTTTGGGATGCGATTTGATTAGTTTCATTCTGCAACTCGATTCATTTCCAAGAGGCGATTCGATTCATTTTCAAACACTTTGGTTTTAACTAATTTATCCAAGACTTAGAACCCCGAAGAACAACTTGGTATGTTCACATCAACAGTCTCATTTATTTTCACAAGTTTTAATAGGACACTCATCATACACTGTTTCACAATCACTATCTGAAGTAATATCAACATTTTCATCCGAAATAATGTGATCAACGCCAACATAAACACTGTCAAACTTTTCATTAACATCCACTTAAGATTTCAATGTACTTTGCATGGAAACATAACTATTATTACAGATAGAGTTGACATTTCATTTAAAACTCACATCACACTCAACAAGTGAACTTAAAACTTCAATTTTATCACAACTCATGTCGTTCTCCAACGAACTCCCTTCCTCTACATAACCTACTGAATAATATGTATCACTATCAGAACTAAGTAGTTCAAATATTGGATCAACTACCTTAGCAACTTCGGGGACATATATCTTAGGTTTTGGTACGTGACCAATCCCATAGACTATTTGTCCTTAGGTGGGGTGTTGAAACTAAAATGGGGTAAACTAGTATAATTAGCGTTAAAAGGTGGTGGAATGACAACATGCTCATATCCGACCCTCGTTTTTTGTTTCACCCCCATGTGTGATCCAATAATACCATTAAGTTTATCAAACGTCATCTCAAACTTACCCACTATTATTTTTCTTTGTGCAATATCTAATTCTAGTTCTTCTATTTTAGCAGTGATAATGGTTATTTGTTTTTTATGAGAATCAACTAACAAATTAGCTTTAAACAACTATAGGTTCAAGTTTGTCATGCCATCATGATAAGTTTTAATTCTAGTAGTGAACATCTTTTTAGCCTTTTTTTTACTCACCATTATGATATTTAATGCCTATGTTTTCTTGAATTAAAGTGCCATTATGAGTTCTATAATTTTCTACGTTGTTAATGCACGTTTGAGAGCATAAATATGTGTGTACCTCAGGAATGCCAAGAGTGTTTTGACTGCTTCCTGATGTAGAGCTTCTTCAATACTTTTCCTTTCTATCAGTGTAACCCGCAATGGAAACATCAACTAGACCATTATCAGTATCTGTAGTAGGCCTAAGATGAGGTCCCCTTTCAATTAATCTTAGAAGTGCAAAGTCGGTTATTCTCACACAGTTTTTAATCTTCATTTGAACTCCTCAAAATTACTTTCAAATGCCTACAGCTTAGGAGGTTTGGTTGCGGTTTAGGCCTCATTTTCAAACACTAAATAGTTCTTTAACAACTCAGGATCATTTGACATCTTGGCAATCATATTATCAAACCAAACAGTCTTGAAAAAGAAGTGAAATCTAAGTTCAAACAAATCGCACAGGGAAATGTGATTCCATTGGTTTGGGATGCGATTTGATTCGTTTATGAGATGTGATTCGATTCGTTTTAGGAAATGCGATTCGACTCATTTTTAGAAATTGATATTCGATTTGGTCTCTGAAATGCAATTCGAACAGAATTTCGGTATGCGATTTTTCATAACGAAGTTTTATATAATTTACTATAAAACGATTACAATAAAGTGGCAGGCAAACGGGCAACAAGCTGCGCCGCAACCCCACTGTTTACGTACGGACCCTTACACGAACACACTTTTACTCAGTTTTGTCAACTTCAAACACCACAAGTAACCCGAAGAGCACTTTAACACCCTTAAACACAACTTTTATCCGATTTGCAACTTGCAAACACACTTTCTTAGCCCGAAAATCACTTGGAATACTTGAACACACCTAACAAACAATTAAACACGACCAAAATCCAAGATTGTGACCCAAGAACATCAACTAGTAGAGCCAAAAGATCTGATACCAATTGTAGGTCATCAAATCGGGGTCAAACAACAATGTTCTTGGATCAGTCTCACTCTTGAGCTAGCAGAAATCACTCATAAGGAACCGAGATCTCGGATCTTGTAGTGTTTGGTTTATTATCGGAAACAGAAAGAAAGATATAGGATAGAGAGAGTTAGTGAAAAGTGGATGAGAGTTTTGTCAAAAGGTTGTTGTAGCATGTGCATGCTTCACCTTTTATTGGTGAAGCCATGCCATGCTTGCTTCTATTATAACTTGCCAAATGGGCTTAACATACATGGCCTCAGACACAAATATAATTGCAACTGAACTGAAAGCTAACAAAATACATCGTGAACAACCGAACAAATACAAAAGACTTTAGCATAACATGGTGGGCTCTAAATTATAACTTCGCTAAACGAAAGCAATTTAAGCAAGTACATGATAAATGTCATCTCTGAATACTAGAATAAACAGAAAAGGCTAATACAAACTAAAAGTGACACTAACGGACTCTAACGAACACAAACATGCACAAACGAATGTAACCAAGGTCACTAACAGACATAAATGAGCATCAACGAACACACATGAACATATACTAATTTGAGAATAATAACTACTAAATAAACACAAAATGACCCGAAAATCAGAAATACACCACATTATAACCTAAAAAGTTAACAAAAACAACGCAAACTTGATTTTATCAAAACAATTAGTAATTAAAAATATATAAATAGTGATACTAGCAACACACACACACACACACATATATATATGGGAAGGTTAACGTACAAATAAAATTAACTTGCTAAACGTGAGAATCCAGTAGAGTAATTATGTAATTACTCTATGATGTAATTATATAATTACTCTACTTATATATATAATTACTCTACTTGATTCTCTCGTTTAGCACATTAATTTCATTTGTATTTGATCCAAACTCTCTCTCTCTCTATATATATATATATATGTATATATATTGTAACAGGATGAACATAAATGAACGAACGTAAATGAAATGAATGACAAACGTAAACGAATATGTTACCGAATGTTCATGAACACAACTAAACGAAGAAGGCCTTTTGTTCATGTTTGTTCGTTAAGCTTACAAAACGAAATTCTTTGTTCATGTAACGGTTCACGAATTGTTTGCCGAATATTTGTTGGTTTAGCCGTTTAGTCCTATAGACAAAGCATGTCCTCGGTTCCTTTTGGCCGTAGTGAATTTTTAAGCGCTCTTTTCATGTCTTTAGACTGACTACGTCCTAATCCTCATAGAATAACCTTATGGTTACCAACAAACCAATACATGTTAATTAACCAGTTATCATATCGTCATAGACAGACCATGTCTATTTTCTAAAAGTCAATGTCATGGACAGCTACTACAAAAAGATATATGGAATTGTAGTTGAAGTAGGAGTGGTTATACTAAATTAAGGTCCTACAGGTTTATCATCTTTGTGGTTATTAGCGTGTTAGACTGGCTAACTTATTTGCAATCCAAACTCATTTAAACGCAAGCTAAAACGTGATAATATCACTCATGCAGCACATACTTTCAAGACATCGTATTCACAGAATACTCCAAACAACTACTTGCTTATGAACTTTATATTTTTACGCAACAATCCAATACATGTTAATTAACCAGCAATCATACATGTTGTTGCGGTCATTGGAGCAATTGGAAACTGTTGTGAAAAGCTAGTTGCCACTAGATTCGAATCCGAAACTTGTTCACCTTTATCCTCTTTAGTGTCTCATGAAAACCGAGCATAAGAAACCATTACATAATGCCAGTCATCTGGGGAAGCTTTAATTGCTTGATCAAATCCGCATACATTTATAGAGCGGTTCCATGAGCAAAATCTAAATCAAATCAAAATTATCAATCAGATGTATAACTAACCAAACAGAACAATTAACCTTTATAAAAAAATTTAGGAATCTGAATCTGGTATATAGATAAACAAGATACTTATAATACAATTGATCGGACTATAATCAAATTAACCGATGAAACCGAAAGTAACAATTAATTGATGGCATGAAAACCCGAAACCTTTTTGGTTATAACACTACTAGAAAACAAGTCATTTTCTCACAAAAACTTCCTACAAATTTCCTACGACAAGTAGTTCCAACAGATTTCCAACAAGAAAATAAGCTCAAACTTTGCTACAATATTATCTAATAAACATTATGAATAGTTTTTGAAGGAAAGTTGTAGGAAGTTTACAACCACATGTTTTTGTAGCAATTTTGTAAGAAAAGTTGTTGGAAAACGGTTGAAAACGATTTTCAAATATGTGTTTTTCAAACAACTTTTTTGTTAGAAAATTGTTAGAAACTGGATTTTTCCAACAAATTTCCTACAATTTGGTTGTAGAAAAACATCACTTTTTCTAGTAGTGTAAATCGGTTATGGTTTCAAGATCTAGTCTATGGGTGAAAACGAGCCGAGCAGCTCGCGTGTTACTTAAGATTGGATCAATAAACGGCTCGTTGAGCCGTCTTCTGTTTGCAAAAGTCTGTTATAAAGATTGAACGTGGCCAACTGTTGCAGCAGGTTTGTGTTGAGGTGTTGTGTGGTGGGATTGGAATTGGACGAGACTTCCTCATAGTACTGATGAGAAAAACAAACTAAATGAGTGTCATTTAATCCTCGGTGCAGTGACAATATTGAAAGAAGAAGATAGAAGGCTTTGGTGTATAAACCCGGATTTGTACCGGCGGACCAATTGGATTCCAAAAAAAGTAAACGTCTTTTGCTGGAGAACCATGCGTGGAAGGATTGCTACTCTTCATGTGCTTATGAGAGGGAATATCCAAGTCCTTTCGATAATCTACCTTTCTGCTTGTATCATCATGAAACAGTTGATCGAGCACCTGTGAGTTACGTGTTCCATGGTCAACAGATTTGGCAAGGCATTTCTTGTTGGTTTAAACTTTCCCATGATATCAAATGTCTAGGAGTATCAAGTCCTCTCGGTTCGTAACCGAACACACACCAAAAAACTAATGCAAACAATTTGATGTATTAGAATCATAATCTTATGTTTCATTACTAGTTTTTGCTAGTTACCCTTAGTGAATTTAATACCGCGTTTAAAAAATAATCATATCAATAAGACACGTGCAAACTGTCTATATCTCAAGTTTAATATGATTTAAACTGTATATATATATATATATATATTACAAGGCCCTGGTATGCACTAATTTCAATAAGACACCTACAAACTCCATTATTCATCTCTCCCATCTTCATCCATCTATTTGTATTCCATTCGCATGGCAAGTTCATCAAACCCTCCAGAAGCTTTAAAAAGAATACAAGACTATGAATATCTATACGCATCAATTACTAATGTATCAAACTTTGTTTCTGTTAAGCTTTCCGGTTATGGCAATTATCATCGTTGGAAAACACAAATGCTTTGCCTAATGGAGGCTCATGATATGTGTTGGCTTATACATGATGCTCCAAACGATTTTAGTGCGAAGATCAAGAAACAATACAACAGTCTTCTCAAAGGTTTGATTTTCGGGTCTGTTAGCGATGATTTACTTGGTCTTGTTGTAGATCTTTCCTCAGCCAAAGATGTTTGGATGAAACTGAAATCCTGTTTTGATTCAACCGTGAGTTCTGAACAAGGTCTCTTGACATGCACCCTGGTTAAATTTTTAACCCACTGCGCTTATGTTTTGTTGCCTTTTACTTTCGATAGTTTGCTTTAAAGTTAGGCAAAAGAACCGCAAAACGACCCAAAAATGGAACTGAAATGAACCAGTTTGGAACCGTTTGAAATCGTGGGTTCTAAACTGTTTGTAAATCTCTCTACCGAAACCAACCAAAACCGGTTAAAAATCGAACGTAAACCAGTTAAGAAACCGTTTCATCCCGAACTGAAGCTGATAGCAAAATGATTTTGACTTTTTTTGACCAAACCAATCCGGTTTCATCCTGGACCAGTTTAGGGTTTAATACCGCTTTGTGCGCCTGTAGCTTGCTTCAGATACAAAGTTTTTGAGCTCTAAACACATTACTATAACTAACCTTGATTTATATATATATTAAATGAATCATGTATTAAGCACCGCTAGCAACTAATTTCATTCTGAACATTGTTGTAATTTCTCTCACTCACACAGTCCTTTTATTGGTATCAGTGGATTAAATATTAATAAAGTTGCATATCGGTTAAATGATTAATAAAGTAGCATACATCAAAAATGAAAATACCAGTTATGGTCAAGTGCTAAAACTCAAAACACAGTTTTCAACTCGTGGTAGCCATTTTGTAGATAAGACCCATCTGGTCCTCTTTTAACTATTTGGGTTTTCCGTTTGTTTGTCCGTTAAATCCAAGGATAAAGACGTCTTTTCACGCATAATAATAATAATAATAATAATAATAATAATAATAATAATAATAATAATAATGTCATCATACCTTTAAATCACATTGAAATTTGGATGAGAGTATTGGGGTTTTAGACAAGTATGGAGATGGTTAGGTAATAACATAATATATATATAGGATGAGTATCATTACAGAACTGTTAAATTATTTAAGAACTTGAAGGAACCCTTGAAAACTAACATTTTTTATAAAAATTTTTGTATGTTAACGTTCTTTGGGAGTAGTTTTATCATTTTCTATATCTATATCTACGATTACAATTTTGAAAATTAGTTTTTATACATATCTATGTTTTGTGTTACTGTTGGTGCATGATGTCAGTAGTTCATATCTTGTGTTTTGTCTGTGTCTGTAATCGTTTAGTCTTGTTTGTTTCGTGTCGAATACTGTTGAGTTTGTATGTTCGCTGATTTGTTTGAGCGAACTTAGGGAGTAGCGAAGTTAGACAACTTCGCCTAGTATGTCAGGCGAATTTGTCGAGGTATATATAAACCTCAACTTCGGGTTTTAAAGGGTAGAAGGTTTTTTTTGCTGAAGGTGTTTTTTTGGTGATCTTGTGTATCACGTGTTGGCAATAGTAATACATCAAGTTTTCAAGTATTATCTCGTGTGTTTACCTACTTTTTTAACGTATTACTTGTCTTACACTCATATCGTATTACGTGGGGATTCCGAACCCTCAGTTTGAACTTCTAAAGCCTTAGAAAGGAAGGTTGGTTGAAGATAAGGATCGGGGAATGCGGGCTGATATGGTAATGAAGTACAAGCCGATTCGGTATTTAAAAGAGTTGCCGATGAAGATGATGCCCAAAGAAGTATTAAAGAATGTCAAGTGGTGGTATGTTGACTGCCAGACCGCTGAAGCTGTTCTGGAGGATGAGGACGAACAGGAGATTCTGAGAGTGTATGATCCCATGCACTTGGTTAATTTGTCTTAGGCTGATTTGCAGGTACTGAATGATAAGAAGATATTTTACATTCCTGCGTGGAAGGATGAAGCCAAGAAGTACCAGAGGGTGGTCTCTGTCTGTGTAAGGCAGGGCATTCATGCTTGAAGACGGATGGCACGTGATTTTTGATATTACAAGACACGAGAATGAAGATAGAGATATGAAGCTACTGCCGAGGAGGAGTCTGTTGGTGCATGATGTCAGTAGTTCAGTATCTTGTGTTTTGTCTGTGTCTCTAATCGTTTAGTCTTGTCTGTTTCGTGTCGAATACTGTTGAGTTTGTATGTTCGCTGATTTGTTTGAGCGAACTTAGGGAGTAGCGAAGTTAGACAACTTCGCCTAGTATGTCAAGCGAAGTTGTCGAGGTATATATAAACCTCAACTTCGGGTTTTAAAGGGTAGAAGGTTTTTTTTGCTGAAGGTGTTTTTTTGGTGATCTTGTGCATCACGTGTTGGCAATAGTAATACATCAAGTTTTCAAGTATTATCTCGTGTGTTTACCTACTTATTTAACGTATTACTTGTCCTACACTCATATCGTATTACGTGGGGATTCCGCACCCTCGTGTTATGAGATAATCCTGTGTAGATCCGGTTGGGAACCTAAAATTGGTATCAAAGCATTTTGCTCGTGATTGTGTGGTTCGGAATTATCATACGGGTGTTAAGATCGTTCCGTTTGACCATTCGCGGAATGAGTTTACGTTGAAATACCTCGTTTTTGTCTCTTGCCCATCTTCCCTCAACAAATATACCTCGTAATCACCCTCACGTCTCTCGCAATCAACTTAACTAAAACCTGCAAAACCTGTCGTTCGTCAAGCGAAGTTGCCGTAACAATACGTAGGGTTTTAGCGACGTTATAGGGCTTAAGCGAAGATATAGTCCAAGCGAAGTTATGGTTTAAGCGAAGATATAGTCCAAGCGAAGTTATAGTCCAGCGAAGTTGTACTAACTTCGCTATAGCTGTTTCACAGAACCTTGTTTTTGATTCTTGAATCACTATTCTTTCAACAATGACTTCTTTAAACATCACAGAACTGGTAAAGATGGAGGTTGAAGCCGGTTCAGCAACTAAAGCTCCGAAACTACTGAAGGGTACTGATTTCGTTGCATGAAAAGATCGTTTTGAACAGTATGTGAAGTATCAAGACGCTAAGATGTGGGTTTGCATTCAAGACGGTTACATTCCACCAACGTCCTTGTTTGAGGGTCGTGAACAGATTAAAAAATACCGTAAGACGGAAGATGATGAAAAGAAGATTTATGAGGCAGAAAGTAAAGCTCATGCAGCTATAACCATGGCTCTCCCACAAGAGATTCTTCATACTTTTAAGAAATACAAAACTGCTAGAGAGCTATGAGAAGCACTGGAGAATAGATATGAAGGAAATGTTGGAATACGTACCTCCAAGACAAAGCTGCTGAAAACTCAATTCTCCGTATTCAAGTACCTGAAAAATGAATCACTTGATGACATTATCACACATTATTATCATCTGATGACAGAGCTAAATAACTACTCCATTGCATATAAAGAAGAAGAGATAGTGGAGAAACTTCTTGATGCTCTTCCACCAAAATGAGAGATGTACACTGTTCTGATGAGAGAATACAAGGACATTGATAAGATTGATTTAGAGACGGTGGTAAATAAGTTACGAAATTTTGAACTAAACATGGATCGAAAGGAGACACACACTGATCAGGTTCAGGATCTGGGAATGTATGGTGCTAAAGTCACCCTGAGCTCAAGTTCAAAATTAGAATCCAACTGCCTACTACTCTAAGGGGGAATCAAACTCCACTCCAGATGGTCATGTGATTCTCAATATGGATGGTGACGTATGTTTCGTAGCAGGAGGTAGTAATTCCTCAAAGTCTCAAACTACAACTGAAAATTTTTCATCCAATGCTCCAAGCAATAACTACTCACAGATGCCTATGAGTGTGAAATCTGCTGAACAACACTTTGCCCTCTATGCATCCTTCATTGCATCTTATGAGAACTATATCAAAGGTAAAATAGTCGACCCTGCAACTTTGGATGAAGACTATGATCAGATCGATGCTGATGATCTGGAAGAGATGGAGCTGCAGTGGCAGATGGCTATGATAGTCAGAAGGGTAAAGAGATTTATGAAGAAAACAGGTAGAAAGTTTGTTGGAGAAAGACCATGGTTTGATAAATCAAAGGTTCGCTGTTATAACTGTCAACAAAATGGTCACTTTGCTAAGGAATGTACAAATGAAAGAGTCGAACGAAGTCAGAACATGCATGCTTAACAAAATGGGGGTGGTAGTGAAAATAAGGCTATGGTATCTCAACAGAACGGTGGATACAACTGGAATATACAAGTTGAGGAGATGTTCGAACAGGAAAATCTGGTAAACATTGAAAGTGGAGGAAGTGAGAGGGAGACGGGAGAAGATCAAGCATACATGGCAGAAGTGAACGATCAGCTCTCTAAGGTAAGTTCTGAACTTCATTGTGAACAATGTGAAAATCTGTCTGATCAATTGAAAACATTAACTGATCAGTTTGTTAGTTTGGACACACAATTTAAAACCTTAAAAGAAGATCATCACTATTCTAAAACTAAAGAGAATACTTACTCGGTAAAAATAAAAGCGAGCGAAAAGGATATCAGAAGTCTTAAAGCCACTCTAGCTGAAAAAATACAAGTGATTGATCTTAGTTATGAAGTGTTAGAAGAAAAGACCAAACTAATTGCTGAAAAAGATAAACAGATAGCTGATTACCAGGTGAAAGTGGTGTAACTAAACAGAAAAATTGAACAATTAAGAAATTCTTCTGCGATGTTGGATCACATCATAAGTGTTCAACGTTCCCCGGTTATCAAAGGGGGAATTGGATTCTCAGAAGTTCCACCACCATACAACAATAACTATACTTATAATCCTAGTAATCAGCAATCTGAGAATGTTGAAATTAGTCAGACAGTTCCAATAAAAGTTTCTGCTAAAGAAACCAAAGTTAATGAGAGTGAACCAAGTAAGACAACTTCTAATGTCACTGGATCTGTCTCTAGCTCCGTCTCATCAAATTCAGACAAGCCTTCTGAATCAGATGAGATAGAAGAAAAGGTTGTGTTACTAAAACGTGGGGAGGAATATAAGCCTGATGAAAAGAAATCTTCCCTAAATCCGTTCGTCCCACCATATGTTAGACAAACGGGTAGTAACGCAACCTCGATATCTGCAACAACTGTTGAGACGAAAGTTCAAAACAGAAGTTGTTTCAGATGCAATAAAGTAGGACACCTTGTTGTTGATTGTCCTCTGAAACAGAGAAAATTTAGAGGTATAAGGCCTCCGAAAACTGAGAATAAAACGAATACTAATTATGATGCTGGTAAGAATGTGAACACACCAAATTTCAGTCATTGGACTAATTCAAGATTTCAAAGAAATCAGTCTCTTTTTTTCCCAGTAAATTACCAAAACAATAATTATAGTCCAATTAACTCACGAAGGTTTGGATGGCCTCATAGCCAGTCATCTAGAAATTTCTCCTACAGAACTAATATAAACTTTCCTCAAACTGACTTTGGGCAACCAAGGTACTGGATGCCGGATAACAGATTTAATCGACCCAAGACCAGTAGTTCTTGGGTCCCCAGATTTTAATCTATTTCTTTAATTGTGCAGGAACAGTCAAACAGGGCTGTAAACAATATGTGGGTTGTTGACAGTGGCTGTTCCCGGCACATGACTGGTAACAAGAAATTGTTACGTAACTAGAAGTCTGTTCAAGGAGGAAGAGTAAGTTTCGCTGGAGAAAGTGGGGGAAGAATTAGTGGTATTGGGACCTTGACAAATTGGAGAATAAAGTTGGAAAAGGTGAATTTTGTAGAAGAGTTGAAGCATAACTTGTTGAGTGTTTCTCAGATCTGTGATAAAGAATACACTGTTCATTTTACTAAAGATGAGGCACTCGTGCTTTATCCTGGTTTCAAGATAACAGAGACATGGGTTGTAATGAGAGCTCCAAGAGAGAGAAACACGTATGTGATGGATATGAGATCAACCGAGATGACAACAGAAGAATCATGCCTTCTGTCAAAAGCAACTGAATCATGACTGGTAACAAGAAATTGTTACGTGACTAGAAGTCTGTTCAAGGAGGAAGAGTAAGTTTCGCTGGAGAAAGTGGGGGAAGAATTAGTGGTATTGGGACCGTGACAAATTGGAGAATAAAGTTGGAAAAGGTGAATTTTGTAGAAGAGTTGAAGCATAACTTGTTGAGTGTTTCTCAGATCTGTGATAAAGAATACACTGTTCATTTCACTAAAGATGAGGCACTCGTGCTTTATCCTGGTTTCAAGATAACAGAGACATGAGTTGTAATGAGAGCTCCAAGAGAGAGAAACACGTATGTGATGGATATGAGATCAACCGAGATGACAACAGAAGAATCATGCCTTCTGTCAAAAGCAACTGAATCTGAGTCAGAACTGTGGCACCGAAGAATGGGTCATATACATCTTCGTAAGATGAACTACATAGTCAAGAATGGGTTGGTGCTAGGGGTTCCTTTGAAGAACTTCAATTTTGAAGACCAATGTGTATCATGCAAGAAAGGAAAACAGCACAAGAAGCCTCATCACTCCAAGAAAGTTAACTCAATTGTCAGCACCTTGGACCTACTTCACATGGATCTCTTTGGTCCTGTGAATGTAAAGAGTCTAGGAGGAACTTCATATTGTCTGGTGGTAACCGATGATTACTCTAGGTGGTCTGTAACACTGACATTACTAGTTACAAATCACCAAAGCCTAGCATGGGACCAGTAGAGGCTTTCGACTATGATAAGCTTTTCAAATCTTTTAATGTTCCCTACTTGGATTTTGCAGACATTGATGAGAAAATAGCCTCGCAGATACTGTATGACGACGAGGAGACCATTTTGCAACGTCCACATTATGATGAAAATCAACCAACCTTGTCCAATGCGGTTGAATCTCCTGCTGTCTCGAATGATGATGAGTTCTACAATCCATTTCACACTCAACCTCAGACTCACACTGATGAACTTTCTTCAAATCTTGAGAATGATATGGAAGTTGGTCCGATTCAGACTACTAGAGTTCACAAGAATCATCCTTTGGAGAATGTGATCGGTAATCCTCCTGACGGTGTTCGTACAAGAAGAGGTTTGGATGAACACACATGCGTTTACGCAAGCATTAAAGAGATGGGTATAATAAATGAATGCTTGTACACCTGCTTCATCAGCCTGATTGAACCAAAGAATTATCAAATGGCACTGAAGGATAGCTCGTTGCTTGAAGCTATGCAGGAAAAACTGGCACAGTTTGAGAAGATGGAAGTATGGAAATTAGTTGAGAAACCGCAAGAAGTAACTACTATCGGTACAAAGTGGGTATTTAAATGTAAGAGAGATGAGAAGGGGATAATCATACGGAACAAGGCAAGATTGGTAGTGAAAGGGTTTAATCAGTAGGAAGGGGTCGATTACAATGAAGTGTTTGCTCCTGCAGCGAGATTGGAGGCAATCCGACTGTTTTTGGCGTATGCTGCACACAAAGAGATGAAAGTGTTCCAGTTAGATGTGAAAAGCGCATTTCTTTGTGGTAAAGTCGATGAGGTGGTATATGTTGAACAACTCCCGGGTTTCCCTGACCCAGATTTTCCTGATCATGTGTACAAACTGAGTAAAGCATTATATGGGTTACATCAGGCTCCTCGTGCCTGATACGCAACATTGTCAGACTACTTGCTAGAAAATGGGTTTGAATGAGGAAAGATTGATAGTACGCTGTTTGTCAGGAGAAAAGGGGGAGAGTTTCTTCTCGTTCAGGTTTATGTGGACGACATCATTTTTGCTGCATCAAAAGTCACTATGTGTCAGGAATTTGAAGCGGTCATGAAGAAGAGGTTTGAGATGAGCGCCAAGGGCGAATTAACTTTCTTTTTGGGATTGCAGGTAGATCAGAAGAAAGATGGCATGTTTATTCATCAAACGAAATATGTCCATGATGTGCTCAAACGCTTCAAGATGGATGATAGTACCCCATTTGACACTCCAATCTGCGTCAACCACAAACTGGGTGCTGATTCCGATAGTGATGATGATGTAGATCCCACTCAATATCGGGAAATCATAGGTTCTTTAATGTATTTAACAGCATCTAGACCTGACATTATGTTTGCAGTTTGTCTTTGTGCTCGTTTTCAGGCAAACCCGAAGGAATCTCACATGATGGGAGTGAAGAGAATCTTGCGGTATCTCAAAGGCAAGCCTAAGTAGGGTTTATGGTACACGAAAGGGGGAGAATTGCATTTGGTAGCTTACACCGACTCTGACTATGGATGTTGCAATCAGAACAGGAAGTCAACAACTAGTGGATGTCAGTTTCTCGGAGGAAGATTGGTTTCGTGGCAGTGCAAGAAGCAGACCTCAGTAGCCATTTCCACCTGCGAAGCAAAGTACATGGCAGCATCAAACTGCTTCTCCCAGGTTTTATGGATACAACAGCAATTGCGCGATTATGGTCTGAATTTCACTCAAACTCCTATTTACACTGATAACACTGCTGCAATCTCAGTAAATAACAATCCCGTTAAACACAGTAAAACTAAACATATTGACGTTCTTCATCATATTATACGGGATTGTGCTGAGAAGAAATTAATTGTGCTTGAAAAGGTTGATTCTTTGGATAATTTTGTCGATCTTTTTACTAAAGCGTTTGACCGATCCCGTTTTCAAAATCTTGTTGAGCTTAATGGGATGATCAATCCCGAGTAACCTTGTTTTTTGTAAAAAAAAAACATCACTATCGCTTAAAATTATGTCGGTTGCTTAAGTTTGAAGGACATATCTTCGGATATGTTTGGTCCTTACTTCTACTTGTAGATTATGAGGATAGCCATTAACCAGATGACTGGAAGTGACCGAGGCGGTTTATGATGGGTTTTTTATTCTTTTGCTGAAAAATAGTCGTTCATACTTAGTTAGAAGGACACATACTCGTATGTGGTCGGTCCAGCTGATCCATTGGATCTTTAGGATAGCCGTTTACCTGAAGATATTGACTTAATCGGGGCGATAGAATTTAAATTTTTTTTGGGAGATGATATAATTTTTCAAGTCTATAACTTCGTAAAAAGTTTCAATACGATGTTTAAAAGAAAATTGATCCAACCTTGGAAAGTGATAGAAAAACTGATTTTGTATGCTTAACTGGTGAAGTTATTAGGCCTAAAAGACTCTAGAACAGTCATTGTATGTTATGGTAGCTTTCTATGGTGCGTAAAAGTAGAAGTGATACAAACTAAATCTCCTCGATTTAATGTGGAAAACCATTTTGAGTTGTGCATGTCTCCATATACATCTTTCCGAATGATAGGCAGAAAAGTGATTACCTAGTCATACACGAGCCCGTGAGTGTTCTGATTCCCGCGAAGATAGTATTAAGTACCTGCAGTGATCCAGATTCGGGACTTGCAGTTGTCTACAATTTGGAGTTGTATTAATGTCCTTATTTGTATCAGTAAAATAAAATGTATACTATTAAGCCTTCTGAAGCTTAAGTTGTTTCAAATATCTAGAAAGAGGCAAGAAAGAATATTTCAAGCATAAGAAAGAACGGGAAGAAGACTCTAAAGATAGATGTGTGCTCATTGTTTAATCAGGCACTACGGGTCGAAGTCAACTCGGGGTGACGTGGGGAAAGCCAAATATGCTTTGAGAATAGATAGGAGGCATCACAATCTCAGAAACTCGGGGTGATGTGATGTCCATCTAAATTTTGAGCTTAATTGAACTTAATCAGTATCACAGAAGCGATGAAAACCATACTAAGTTTTATACCTGCTTACAACCTGTTTCTTTATGTCATAATACCGCTGAACATGGATCTGAGTGACAGCCACTTAATTAGTATGATTCCTGTTCGGATCAATTCTAAAACATGCAGGTTCTCGTCGAGATTGAAATTTGATCCCGTCTATTCTAATTATTTAACTTTTTCGTTATGTATTTCGTTTTATGTTTAAATTTTTGAAACTTGGTTACTTGGTTCTTTGATTGAAAAAATTTAAATCTTTTTCGGAGATGTTTAAAAGCCAGTTGAATTTTGTTCAACGTTTTCTGGTTCTATTTTTAAAATAATAATAATGGCGATGTTCTTGGTAAACAAGTGAGGCGAAGTTGACCTGTCTTTGACTTGGCGAAGTTAGTCTTGGGGCGAAGTTATCACAACTTCGCCTCTGGGGTTTATTTAAACTATATAAACTGATGCGGTGGTCTTTTGGTCAAACTATTTTCAAACCCTCTAACCCTCTGCGAACTTATACTCTTGAATCGAACATTATTATATTCTATTTCTTGTCCGTGATTAAGGTTTGTAGGATCCATGTAACCTGTAATTCGTTATATATGGTGATAATCGGTATCACGATGATTCGGTTTGTGGTCTCGCTAAACCCTCGTTTAACATATCGTTTTTAGTAACAAATGTTGGTTATCTGGATCTCAATCGAACAACCTCTTTCATGTTTTAATTCTCAAAATCGGCCGAACAAAACCACAAATGGGTCAATCGTGATACGCCGATTAAGAGGCGAAGTTAGGGTTTAGGCGAAGTTGTACTCAACTTCGCCATATGATTAACTTCGCCTGTTCAAGAAATATGATTAACTTCGCCTGTTCAAGAAAATATTGATTAAATGTACTGGATCTGTTACTCTCTGTGTTCATGCTCAGGCGAAGTTGGGCTTCAAGCGAAGTTCACAATCAATTATTTCATAACTACGCCTATGGTAAAGGGCGAAGTTATGACCTATTTAGACAAAGAACTGACTTAAACTGTTTGTTATGCAGATATGGCTGCTGTGGCAGGTGCTGGTGGTGCTGGTGGTGATAATAACCGACAGTTCTTTCCGGGTCACAACATGTATATCACTTTGGATCCAGATGCTCGTGGTATAGACGATTATCGTGAGATCATTTCATTTCTCGTTCGCTCACGTATTTTCACCCCATCACGACTACTCTTCCTATTTCACTACCAAATATTGAAGACTTTTGGCGAACAGTTGAATATGACTATAGGGTTGATCCTCCGGTTATGCGCGCTACAGTGAACAATCAGGTAGTACAGTTCTCGGCCGAACAAATAAGGGTAGCTTTACAGCTTGGGGTTGAAACTACTAATAATCCTACTGAGTTTTCGGCCTCCTTCAGAGATGGCGCGTTTTTGCGCATGGGGTATTCTGGTCCGTTGGGTGACTCTCAGAGGAGGAAAGGATTTTTGTTAGATCAGTGGCGGTTTCTTATGCACGTGATGATTGTGTGCATGTCCAGTCGGAAAGCTGGTACAGATGGTATGGGGGCAACAATGCAATCGGCAATGACTGCTTTGACTTACAACAAGCCGTACAGCTTTAGTCAGATGATTTTTTATGAGATAGATCGTCAGAGACGCGCGGTGTTTAGGGAAAGATTTTTGATGTATCCAAGATTCTTGCAGATGATTCTAAACCATGTAGCTCTCAATTTACCACAACGACGTCCCATCTCGTTTGTGGAAAGTGTTTCTAAAAGAATCTTTGCGCAGCGTAAGTCATCGAGTGCTCGTAGTAAACCTGATCTCCGTCCGAGGCATACTGCATTGTTCGGTTATCTGGTGAACCCTGCTTATGTGGCTCCTCCAGGTGATGAATTTCGTGATCAGGCACCGCAACAGGCAAATGTTCTTCAACCACCACCTGTGGTTCAACCACCACCTGTGGTGCAACAAACACCGCCTGTTGATCCTGTCGTCGCTCCAGAAGAACAGGTTGACCTTGAAGCTGCCTTTGGGGGGCATGGGTTCTTTGACATGGAACGAGTTGATCCAGCTGCTGAAATTCAAGCTTCAGTGGCTGTGGCGTCTTATGTAAAGGTTTCCGTGGTCGCTACATCTGTGGAGGATCCTGAGAGAACTGGCTCGGATTCCACCGATGACGATATTGCTGAAGCACAACAAATTCTGGCCAGACTAGAAAGAATTCATGGCAAGCGAAAGAGAGACTCCGATGATAGTGAATCAGATTATGAGGAGGATACGTATCGTATGGTACGAAGATCAAATAAGGAAAGGGTTGGTGAAAGTTCAAGAGTTGGTGAAAGTTCGAGAGTCGTACGTTTTTCTCCACCATCCTTATCTGGTATGACTATGTTACCTGCTACCTCAACAGTCTCACTGCCAATTTCCTCAAGTGATCCTTTGGTGACCACATCATCATCTTTTGGTGAACCTCCAACCTCGTTTCAGTTTACTGGTCCTAAAATAGTTTCCTTGCCACCTCCTACTCTTACTCCATCGGAGGTTTTTGCACGGTTTGTTGAGTCAACGTTGGTTGCTACTGCGGGGTTGTCTGTCTCGATACCACCCGCGGTCACTATTCAGTCTACATCGGATATACCAGCTAGTTTGGGAATTTCTCCACCGTATGCTCAAGATATTTCTCATATGCGTTTTAATTTTGATGCTACTTTGTCTGATTCTGAAAGGATAGCGGCTCTTGAACGGGTAGTTGCTGAACAGTCAAGAATCAATCTAATCCAGACTCAAGCTATCCAGCGACTTGTGGAAGAAAAACAGATCCAATCGTCCCTCCTTGTTGAACACGGTAAACTATTTGATGCTCTAAAACAATTCTTAGCATCGCAGGGGGAGACGAGCTGCAAGGGTGATGAGTTGAGAACTAAGAAGAAGCAAGTCAGAGACGATGATCCTAATGCATCGAAAGATGCAGGTGGTGAGTTGCCAAGAACTGACCAAACTCTTGGGACTTCCACATCTCAGGGGGAGTCTGCTGGTCAGTCAGGCGGTACGGGTGGTGAGAATGTGGTAGTTGTAGATGATTAGGAAGTGTTGGGAAATGATGATGATGAGTCAGCTGATGATGTGTTAACGGCTGATGAGATTGGAAAGATTGGGGAACAGATAGAGATTGATAGTGATTTAGAAGAAGGGGAGATCGTTGATGATGGTGTAGAGCACGATATTCCGAATGTTGATAAAGTGAACTTGAGTCAGGATGCAAATATGTCAGATGAGTCCGAGTGGGAAGAACAGCCGAGATGGAAAGAAGGCTGTGCTCAGTGGTTCTTCAAGAAAAAGAAGCCTGCAGTTCCAACAATGTTTAAGAAGAGTTACAACATTAAGGGGTACGCTGAGTCCAAGAAAGGTATCATCTGCTGGTTGTAAGACGAACAATTGAAGTTGTTTGTGATTAAGCGTTATGATGGAAATCAGTATTTTAAGAAGGCATTGAGATCGCTCAACACCTTGCCTAAGTGTGAGGTGAAAGATTTGGCTTGTTTGAGATTGATTAATAGGAGTGATGATGATATTGCAAGAATAATTGGAAAGATAGTATGGAAGGAAGCTATTAAGGAGAAAAAGTTTGAACTTCTAAAGCCTCAAAAAGGAAGGTTGGTTGAAGATAAGGATCGGGGAATGCAGACTGATGGCAAGCCCTGGATGGTAATGAAGTACAAGCCGATTCGGTGTTTAAAAGAGGTGCCGATGACGATGATGCCCAAAGACGTGTTAAAGAATCTCAAGTGGTGGTATGTTGACTGCCAGACCGCTGAAGCTGTTATGGAGGATGAGGACGAACAGGAGATTCTGAGAGTGTATGATCCCATGCACTTGGTTAATTTGTCTCAGGCTGATTTGCAGGTACTGAATGATAAGAAGATATTTTACATTCCAGCATGGAAGGATGAAGCCAAGAAGTACCAGAGGGTGGTCTCTGTCTGTGTAAGGCAGGGCATTCATGCTTGAAGACGGATGGCACGTGATTTTTGAGATTACAAGACACGAGAATGTAGAGATATGAAGCTACTGCCAAGGGGGAGTCTGTTGGTGCATGATGTCAGTAGTTCAGTATCTTGTGTTTTGTCTGTGTCTGTAATCGTTTAGTCTTGTTTGTTTCGTGTCGAATACTGTTGAGTTTGTATGCTCGCTGATTTGTTTGAGCGAACTTAGGGAGTAGCGAAGTTAGAAAACTTCGCCTAGTATGTCAGGCGAAGTTGTCGAGGTATATATAAACCTCAACTTCGGGTTTTAAAGGGTAGAAGGTTTTTTTTTTGCTGAAGGTGTTTTTTTGGTGATCTTGTGCATCACGTGTTGGCAATAGTAATACATCAAGTTTTCAAGTATTATCTCGTGTGTTTACCTACTTATTTACACTCATATCGTATTACGTGGGGATTCCAAACCCTCGTGTTACGAGATAATCCTGTGTAGATCTGGCTGGGAACCTACAGTTACACCTATGTAAATTTGTTAGTACATAAATTTTACATATATGTAAACTTGTGATTAGTATACATAATAGATTTTTTTATAAAATATATGATAAAACTACTCTTAAATAATGTTAATATATAAAAAAGTTTTAAAAACTGTTTGGTTTTTAAGGGTTCTTAACTTTGTTAGAGTTCTTAAATGATACCAACCCTATATATATATATATATAGGGTTAACGTAAAAAACAATAATTTTGTGAGAAGCATAAGAAGAGATCTAGACCCTTGGATCTAAGATCTGGTGGTTGAGATTAGTAGTTTCTAAAAACCGTATAGTTTCCTATTTACATGATATAGTTTCCTATTTAGGTGGTTTTGTTTTATTTTAAAGCATTCTCACACTTCTCACAAAACAATTGTTTTTTATTTGAACCCTCTTCTATATATATATATATATAGGGGATGGATCATGCGAGAAATGATTTTAGGGTGAGAAGTGCGAGAAGTAGATCTGAACCATTGATGATGTTTAATCAATGGTGTACAATTCCAAATGGCATATTTGTAATTAATTACACATATTGCAACATATATTTAATTCAAAAGGGTATAAATGTATTTGGTGTTTTGGAATCATTAAATCAGACTTCAATGTCTCCATTCGTTACCACCATTTACGCCTTAATTAATTAACTTGTAACAACTATTATCTTGTAATTAGGAGCTCTTATTCAAGAGATTTTAAATATTTAAGACATTCAACTATTCACTACGTTATAAGTAATAGTTTTTGTGGTGAACTTTTAATCAATTTTTAACCTCATCTCGGTTATTATACCTACACACATACATACCTACATATGTACATACCAACATACGTACATACATACATATATACTTATGTATGTACCTACGCATACCACATACATACAAATGTACGTACGTACGTACATATATACATACCTACATACTTACATTCCTACACATATATGCATACCTACATACTTACGTACTTACCTACACACCTACACATGCGTACCTACATACGTACATACATTCGTGCGTACAGATCTACACATTAATACAAACAGTTGACGAGACTAAGTAATTAGGGTTACAAAAAATTTTGTTTTATAAAAGTATATTAGAAGTATTATGGTGAACACATGTAAAAAAAATTTGCAAACTCATGTCTAGATATGTGTAAGTAAAACATAGTACGTTGTCATGTATGATATGTAGTGTTTTTTCGTAATATACAAAATAGTTTATCATTTACAACGGTTGGTACAAAAAAACATTAATTTGAAGAATTATGGGACAATAATGTTAACATGAGAAATATGTACAATACATACAGTAATTAAAGATAAATAAAAAGTAGTTACCAAAATCAAATATTTAAGTAAAATAAAAAAAATAAAATATTACTTGTAAATGGTAGAAGAATACGTACACTAACCTCTTGCAAATGTTTAAGTAAAGTAAAACATAAAATATTATTTGAAACCTCCAGCAATTAATAGTTGCCATATTCACACATTTATGGAGATTACAATTATACCATTCAACATAAATTAAAGATAAAATAAAAAGAAATATTAAGATTGGTTATAATGATTTCTCGCACTTCTCGCACTAAGAAAACTTCTGAAATGAACCTAATCTATATATAGAGCAAGGTTATAATAAGAAGTATATTTTTCCTAAAAAGTGTAGAAAATGGGTTTTCACCATTATATCTAATAAAACACACCACACAATAAACACACCACAACTAAAATTAAACACACCGCACACAAAACACACTTTACATATCCAACATCATATCAACATATCTAACGCACCGGATTACTTCTTTCACCTTTTAGACACACTTCACTTTTTATTTTAACCAACCTGATATATATATATATATATATATATATATATATATATATATATATATATATATATATATATATATATATAGAAATGATCAAAAGAGAACTAGAAAGAATTAAATAACTAATAATGAAATATTTTTAATTTAATTAAAAAATATTTTAATTTTTTTTATTTCATTCTTCTTATATGTTGTTATTCCTTATCACAAAAAAAATATAAAAATAAAAAAAACTAAGACAAAAACTTCTTGTAATGCATATATGTAATACATCGACTTTTTATAATGCATATGTGCAATATTGTGCATTTTGATATTTGAAATAGTGCTGAATAACATATATACAGTTGCTTGTATTGTATATTTGCAATAGTGTTATATTATATAAAAAAATAAAAAAATCGATATAGCGCATGCGTGCTTTAGAGTTGTATTACATATATGCAATAGTGTGTTTTGCATATAGTTATTAGTTTTGTATTTGCATATATTTAATAGTGTGTATTATATAATGCTTTTGTGCTATATTATATGTAATAAAACACTATTTTATATATGCAATACACATTAATGCACATATGCATTACATCGAAAGTTTTTTTTAGGAAAAATATCATCTTATTAGAAGGAGGAAAGAAAAAAAAATCGCAAAATATTATTTTTAAAAAGGTTAAAAATAGTTATTTAGTAGTTCTCTATTTCTCTCTTTAAAAGAAGTTCTCTCTATATCTCACTCATATATATATATATATATATATATATATATATATATATATATATATATATATATATATTTGTGCCTAAAAATCCAGCATGTCACATTCTATTTGCTCTCCATCCCATCTCAAGACACCAAATTGCTTGATTTGTGATTTAAGGTTTGTCATCCAATGTGTCATTATCTATTTGCTCTCCACCCCATCTCAAGACACCAAATCGTGTTAATAGGTCTCGCCAAACCTAGATAGTCTTTAATGGGTTATAATATCTCCTTTATAAAACAATAATTTCCACGGATCATGGTCTCACCAAAACCAAGATAGTCCTTAAACTGGTTATATCATCTCATTTATTTTTTAAATAACCCCTTAAACGTCATACAATAATTTTCACGGGTCATGTCTCACCCAATTAAACGTCATACAATAATTTTCGCGGGTCAGGTCTGTAAGGCCCCGGTCTAGTGATCTACATTGGCGTTGGATTTTTACTCATAATAGTTCTAAATATCAAAGTTAATTAAAACTTTCGCGGAAATAATAAAACTTCAATCATTCGTTACAAAACATTCAAACTTGTCCTTAAAAACATACATAAAAATATCTTATTTAAACACCATGGCAAATCTTCAGATGCCAGCTTCCTCAGTTCCTGCCATGTGTCTCCCTCAAGCTAGCTGCTTTAGTCTATTTACCTGCATGAATACTAAAAGTCAGTTACGGTGAGTGAGTTCTAGTTAATCAAGCAACATACAATACACTCACATACTTACACATATACGTATCCGAAAATACATATAACATACTTAGCTTGTTATCTTTCATACATACTTTCATACTTTCTTTCGCATATACATTAATATATATTTAAGAGTATTTATCCATATAACATTCGCATATATTATTCGGGTCTGTTCCCTACATTCGTAGATATTATTAGAGTATGTTCCCTACATTCGCATATATTATTAGGGTCTGTTCCCCTCATTCGAATATATTATTTGGGTATGTTCCCTACATTCGCAAATATTATTAGGGTTTGTTCCCTACATTCGCACAACCATACCTCCATACTATCATTCATTCGATTGATACATATCCTGCTTTATCATTCATACATACAATATACACAATTTCATATTCTAACACTTACCTTCCTTGACGATACGTGCAATATCCGAAGATCGTTCACGTACTGACAAGCATTAATTCATAACTTCGATAACTATCACACGTATCATATATGGCATACACTTACCACTTAAGGTAAGTGTATTAACTATTCACATCAGGTATGCACACAACCCCGAAAACATAACAAGGAAATGAGGCTAGAAACTCACATGTAAGCGATTCCTTTCAGAGTTAATGGTAACTTCTTTCCTTAATTGGGCGCGGATAAATGTATAACAATTACATGCATCAATTAACTAGCACTATCCATGTCATATTTGTAGGTTATTGTAACCCCTGGCTATGGGGGCCGGGGGCAGCACCCCTGGCAGCGGGGTAATAGGGGTGGCATCCCCTAGCGGGGTCCAAGGGGCAGACCCCTGGCTGGGGTTAAACTGTCCGAAGTTTGAAAACCGAAGTTCAACTATTTATTCAATTCAAATCTTCATTTCTAACGTTGCCTTTCATTATTAATTAATTGCTTATTTTTAGTCCTTATATCATATAAGTCTAGATCTGTCATTTACGAACACATACTTTATTTATCTTTCATTTATTTTATAAAATCATATCATGTCCGTATAAGTTCCTTGTAGGCGTATAAGTTATTCTAGCGAATAAGTCATTCTTCCAACGTGTAAGCACCTCCGGCGTGTAAGTCTATAACGTATAAGTCATACATACACTGCCATATACATATGCGCTACACACATATGCGCTACATACACGCCACATACGTATATACACGATGCTATACATACACGCTTCTATACATATACGGCGTATATACTTATACGCCGTATAAGCCGTGTTCATCATTTATATACGCGTTTTTGGGGTTTCTCCTTGATTTCGGCGTCGTTAGCCGCCTTTAACCACTATGGTTGATCGGGGTTTGATCGTTTATGATCTAGGTAGCTTCGAGGTGTCCAAATCTTAGCTAAGGTGGTCCTTAAGCTCGTTTTTTGTTGATTAAACACCCGAAATAAGCTAGATCTAGATCCAAACGGCTCGTACAGCATCTCGGGGCTGCGGTGCCTGGTTCGACTAAGTTGATACATCTGAGATAAATCATTTCTTACCTGAGATACGTCTCAGATCATTGAAAGGATTAGTGTAGAGAGTGTTAGGCTTAAGTGTGTGTTTTTTGAAGGTGTAGGCTATGGTGTAGAGATGGATGGAAATGCAATGGATTAGGGTTTAAGGGGTAATTATACTCCCTTAAGCCCATGGACTTTAGGCCCATCGTTTCTTTTTTGTCCATATTTAATTCCATCTAATTAGCCTACTTAACCTTCCAACTTTATTATTTTATTATTATTTCTCTACTAATTCAAGTAAACTTGTTCATCATAAATAAATATATTAAATATTATTATTAGAAAATTCGGGATGTTACAAGGTCTCATCGAATCCGGATATCCCTTAAACGGGTTATAACTTCTCATTTATTTATGAAACAATTTCATCTTCAAACCCTAATTTAATTTCTCTCCATGACGTATTCTTCATCGCCGATCTATCCTCCCCATCACATGTTAACTTCTGATTACCACCCACTATCGTCGACCTCCCCTCTCATGCATTAGCAACCATGGTCACCTACATCACTCTCCCCGTTTTTGTAAGACAAATATTTGTGTTAATGTTTGTTCGTTTTAATATATTAACATGTTCATGTTAGTTTTTGTCAGTTTATTAAAAATCTAAAAACCTACACATCGCAATTGAAAGAGCATAAAGATTAAAAGGTATACTGAATGTAACAAACAATTATATATGTATTAAATCAAACAAAACTATGTTAAAAAAGTAAATCATTACAAATATAAAATAGCAAAACGACTAAGAACGAAAACTGATGTATTGTAAAACACACTTATTTTCCGCACCTTTTATCGTCATTTTAATTGTTTGATTATATAATAAATAATGATTTTAACTTGTTTTGCCATGATCTCACAAAGTTTATATCTTTCATAGGTTGCGGGTTTTAAAGAGAAAAAGAACAGGGCTTTTCAAGACTTAAAAGGCCTTTTTGATCAATGTTTGAAGAACCAAGTTAAAAGCCCGACCCAAACCCATTTGTGGAAAGCCTTACATGTTATTATATATTATAACATAAAAATTAAAAGAAGAACTCTAAGCTAGGAAGGGAGGAGCACACGGCCGTGGAGGAAGAAAACAAAATAAAACCTAAGTGTTTTGGTTTAGTCAACGTGGGGAGCAAGTGGAGCAGCAAATCACAAAAATAGAAATTAATATAAGTTTGTGGTCAAAGATATCTGGTTGCAGCAAACAAAAATAAAGAGAACTAAAACCCTTTTGACCATTCTGATCTTTGGACAGCAGCTCAAAACAAGAAAGAAAAAGAGAGTTAGCAGCCAAGAACATCATATTTCCAGCCATAACATCTGCAAAAGAAGAAAAACCAAGGAGGACGAGCTTACGGTTTTATCTTTTATCCTTTGGTTGTCGGTTTTGACTATTTTAACGATTTTAAGTTCGTTTTTGGTTTTTAAGCATTCAAACCTTTTGTAATCAGATTTATATGAACATGTTCATCACTTTCATATATATTTGCTATTGTTCATTGATTATGATTGGCTAGATTGGTTAGAATCACCTAGGTTTGATGTTTAACGGTTGATTTATCAGTTTTCAGTGCTAATTTCGTGTTTGATTGTTTATTTATTGTAAAGTTCATAATTTTTAATATTATTCCATGAACCTTTCAGCCATTAGATGTATTTTAGGTTGCACGAGCCCCGAGTAGATGATTATTGCATGAATTTGTTTCGTGTAGTCGTTAATTGCTAGTTTGGTTAATACTGAGTGTGTTGATTGATTGTGGTAGACGTGTACCATTAGGGTTTATGTTTCTTGAATCATTTAGGTCAGTAGAATCATCCTCTTTGAGTTGGACCAAAACCTTAGGGGTTAGCTTATCTCTCTGCTTTAGTTGATTTAGTTACCCGTTGCGAGACCACGTGCGGTTTTCTAGCTATCGACTAGGTTAGTTTGTAAGTTGAGTTATTTTATCCTTATTATTGAATTACCCCTCTCTTCCTAGGTTTGTAATTAGATCAAGCCTTAGTGAGGATTGTGATTTTGATACGGATCAAGTAATAAATCATTAGGGTACGTAAATAAACAACCGTGAATTAAAAGCTAAGTAGACGTTGTTAGGGTTTTCTGGTAAAACTGACCGTGGGGACCCAGTTGCTTTGATTGCATCTATATTAGTTCATCTTTAGAAGCCGGTTTCAAACACTTGTTAGCACCTGAGCCATCCTATACCCGTTAAGTCATCTTACCTAGGTGATTCGTTTTCTTATTATCGTTAGTTCCGTTAAGTTTCACCGTTAGCTAAGTTAAGTTAGTTAAGTTTAGTTAGTTTAAATAATTAAAATAAATAAATATATTATTTAGGCAGGACTTAGATTAGGGTTAATTATCTGAGCCGTTCTCAAGTGTCTTTGTGTTCGACAACCGGACTTCCATTGGACTGTGCTGCTACGCGACCGGTACACTTGCCGTTTGTGTGAAGTTTAGTTAGGATTGTTTGGTTTTATAAATTTAAGAATTAGTGTTGAATTGCGAGAATTAGTTATTAATATTTATATATAGCTTTTCGCACATCAAAAACCTAAATAAACCTCCGTAACACGGGGGGCTCAAACTAGTACACACACAAACACACACACACACACACACACACACACACATATATATACAAGATTGAGATCGTGTGAGAAGTATTTGAAAATTGATTACTTTGAGAACCATTTTATATTACTCAAAAACCCCTTAAAAATATATATAAAAAAATAGTTAAACCAAAAGAACGCAAAAATAAAAAAAGTAAAAAAAATCAAAAATTTTTATTTTGCATCCGGTTTAAAAAAAAAGTTAATCTTGGTTTAACCTTTTTAAAATTATTACGTACACATATGTATATTAACATTTAATCTCCACTTACATAGATAAAAAATAGTAAAATAAACAAATATAAAACAAAAAAGAAAAGAAAAAGAAAAATAGTAAGTAAAACCAAAATGTTTTGTAGGTCCCCAAAAACCGGATCTAACCTAACGAACGGATTTGCTCTTGTTAACCGATCGAGACGGGTGCAGTGAAATCAAATAATCGAAAAAATAATATAAAGATAAGTTGGATAGTGAACGACTCCGTAATCGGTAATAAAAGATGTAATATATTAAACGAACCGATCCCATCCAAGGTGAGATCCCGTTGGGTGGTTGATTACACCATAGAAAACACACACATAAATATGACAAATGAATCCTATTTATAGCAAAAACACAAATAATCTTGAATCTTTCTCCCCGTTAAAATTTGAAAACCATAGCATTCTCAATCAAAAAATCATCCACCATAAGCAAAAATTTATTGTTAAATAAGTATATCGGTTGGTTTAGTTTTACTTATTTATAGAAAGGGGTTGCAGGTAAAATGATTGTCGCTAAATTGAGGAATGAATACAAATATTTCAGTTGACATATAGCAACATGTAACCAAACATGTATTGCCCAATTTGATGATCTTTGCACAACTGATCAGGTTGATAGAATAAGATGAACACATAATGAATCAGCAAGAACTTTATTCCAAATGAATGTTTACAATGTTTTTGCATGGTGTGTTTGACCTTGACCATCAACCCTAATATATGAATCATTAACATCTACATCCATTTGGGATACAATTTTTAATAAGAAACCCTATAACTTACTTAGACATTTAAAACATAACATAAACAAAGTTTCGGCTATTTACATAAATCATCCTTGTACTTGTGATGAAGAGTGATTAACACTACATTCACCCCCTTAATCATGGTCATTACTTTGTCATGGATCTTTAATTTTAAGCATTTGCCTCATGGTGATAAACTTGATTCTTGCGAGCGCCTTTGTTGGAATTCTACCCTTTGCAGTTCAATGCTGATATGCTGCACATTGATATTATCATTCACCACACATTCTCTAATGAAGTGATAACATGTGTCTATATGCTTCCTTCTTCCATGGAATACTGGATTCTTTGTAAGTTCTATTGATGAAATGCCCCCCCCGCGTAGTGTTATCGTTTTTCATTCTAGTCAGTTATTTCTCCATGTAAGCACTTTGTGACATGTTGATGTTTTTGCCTCCCATGAATTTTGGTTCACGCGATGATACTGCTACTGTTTACTACTTTTGTGTATACAAAGTTATAGGTAATTCTCCAATGTAGAATATGAGCCAAGTAGTTCATTTTCCTTAATCAGTGCATAACTACTGACACTATTACTCGTTCTCTTGAAACTTCTTTTCTTATAAATGATTCAATGCTCCGTTGTTCCTTTAATCCAGCATATCGCTTGCTTAACAACTTTCAAGTGTATGTTACAAGTACCTTAGGATTCCAATTAATGTTCGGAATTGTGTACTTTCTATAGGATTACCTTCTTCAGCATTGTTAAATTTGTCCCCGGATCCGTAGGAATTTAGTTTTCATTACTTTTAACTGCATCAGTATACTTCATGAACTTATAAATATATTGTTTTATTTCAATCTTGTTAAATTTAGGAAAAAACTGATGTCCAAAAACCAAACAACTAATGATACAAACATCAGTTGTTTTCCATAAAGAAGTTTTGAAAAACTGCTACTCCAAACATCTAACCTTGCAATCTGCTGATTTGAATGAACTGAAGATTCATCAACTGATAACAAACTATTGAAGATTCAAGCAACTAAAGTCTAACAATTGATGGGACAAACATCAGTTATTTAAGAAAAGATCAGTAGTTAGCATAGGATTCTTTTATAGACAGATGTTTGTAATTAGGTCATTAGTTTTTTGTAACCTTTTTTTTGTAGTAGTAACTAAATAGCAAGCAAATATGGGTACCATCGCAAATCAAACTTTCTAACTCGAAATCACATCCATTAAAATACGTTTCAATTCAACTTAAGAGTTTCGATGCGTTTGATGTGTATGCTTGTGTGTTTAATTTGAAGGCAAGTAATTTCCGTTTGACAAAATAGATCCATATTGAGTATTAACTTAACTAAACTAGTTTTTTTTATACAATGGAACAAACGGTTGGTGTCACTGAAGAAACAAGGATCTAATTTCTAAGGAGTTAGATCAATGAGTCTACAGGGTACGGTTCAAACAACTACCAACTTAACGATACTAGTACAACCTCCCAAGTCCAATTACGAGATCATGCAAAACAACTACTGTGAGCTCGTTACGGGAAGGACAATGTGACGCTCGTCAATTTCAGCTTAACTCCGTTAATCCAAACTCCGTCAAATTCAAACTTAAGATCACTAGAACTATAACGCACATCTCATTACATTTAAACTAAGGTTTTAAATGATGCTTGACAATCACTACACATGTAGTCTTTCGGGATTGCACCGAAACGCAAACGAGTTGACGCAAACCATTGGTGAATAAACAACAAAAATCAAAACAATAATTATTTGATAATTATGTGTTAGGCTTATGTGTTATTTGATAATATTGTGTAGAACATTAACTAAAGATGCAAAAAGCTATTTTATGCTAGAAAAGTTATAACTAAAAGTAGAGGGGCCATTGTGTAACATGTTATTAATAAATAATATTAACAAAACCCTAACTCCCTCCCTCTCCCTCTCATACGATCGCCCCCCCTCCCTGACACCCCCTTGCGACGGCAGCCACCACCACCACCATATCACTTCCGTTTTGGCCTTGTTTTTCATAATCGGAGCATCCCACACTTGTTTCTAGTCATCCCTCACCTCCCTCTTGGTTGTTTCTGCGTTTTTAAGGTAGAAACATAAACCCTAATTTTCGAATATCATGTGTTAAGTGTTCATATGCTTTGTTTTGATTAGATGATGCTTGATTATGCTTCGGTTATTGATTTAAATGATCATGTGTGATTTTGAACGGTGAAAGATTGTTAGATCATTGATTGTTCGTAAACCCTAGAGGGTTTACTACTGATTTCTTTGGATAATTATGTTTATTGCATGTTTGGGGATATGTCGTATGCTTAAGATGCATGCTAGACGGTTGTGTGTGCTTGTTGATTTTTGACAGCAGAGATAGTTAAACTTGAACGAGATGTAACTGGTTAAATATAAAACTAAACTGGACTATTTATGAGTCTAAAAGGTAGTACTCTGAGTCTAGTTTTCAGAAAACCCAACCACGCCTGATTTGGAGGTGTTTTGGTTGCTCAAACGATTTAAATGTGATCAAAGGTCAAAACTGGTACTGGACAGATTGAAAGTTATGTTTAGACAACTGTAACTGAATGTTAATGTGGTAATTGGTCGAGATTGTCAACACTACAGTGTACTAGGTTGAGTCTAGTTTCTATAAAGTCCAAGTTTGAAATTTTTGGACGGGTAAAAGTTAACCTTTATTATTTTACAAAACTGAAGTGCAAGTCTGAATTGTGAGACCTGCTGTTAGGCTGTTTTGTAATTATCATATCTCATAAACTACAAGACCAAATGGGTTGGTTCCACTTCTGGAAGTTAACATGTTGAGTTAAGAACCTAACCCAATTGGTCTTGCATTAATTGGATTACCATTTTACGGGAATATAAATACCATTCTGTTGTGCATGATTTTGACTGCTGTGAGTTTACTGTAATGTTTTGATCATTGTGAGAAATCTAGGTGGAATAAAAATACAATAAAAATAGTTTTGGAAACCTATCACATGTGTTCTTTTGTGATGATTTTTGGTGAATTAATTGATATATTATGATCTGTTGAATAGAGTAATCTTTCAAGTAGAAATCTGTTTTGATAAAACTAGCTGCTGAACTATGCGAAAATACATGAAACGTACTTGTTAGATAATTGCCATGATTTTGACTAAATTGCCCTTGTGGGGAATAATTGCTAGTAATGTACAATATTAATACTTGACACGTAAGTAATTGTTCACACATGTAACGTATCACCAATGTGTTTGTTGAGTCACACACAATTCACAAACGAAACGCGAAACGTATCTTATGCATAGGTATTATGTGCCGAGTCTAGAGACTCAAATATAGTTCCAACACTTAGAAAATCTCATTCTTGTTTTAGAACGCTAGTGAGGATTTTCTGTTACGCGCATCTCTTGGTTGACTTGTTTTTGAATTCTTCGTAAACAGTGAGTTTCACGCTCCCCTTTTACTCTTTTAAACGCTTTTTACTTGGGGGAGATAACATACTCCAAAACGCTTTAGATTTTGTTATTAGTTATATATCACTTGTAAAGGCTAAGTGGCAAACGAACCAACTAAATTCCTTCATAACATCGAACCGTTTAGTATTCGTATAATAGCGAGTTATTGTTGAGTAGTACTACTGGGTTTGACAAACCCCACCCAACTCTAAACTCGACTGGAGGTCGAGTGGGTGTAATCTTGGCTAACACATTTTCCATGGTCGTGGTAGACATGGTGGCAAGGCAATTGATAAACAGTCAGCTTCGGTGTCGAACACTTAGTAATACTTGTTTTATAGGCTAGCTACCTATAGATATATAATTGATTAAAAATTATCTGGTACGGAAAACGTAAACGCTTTATCTATTTAAACTTGTGAACTCACCAACCCCGTGTTGACACTTTTAGTATGTTATTCTCAGTATGCCGACGCCACCATCATCATCATCCGACCAGGTGACTCATGCCCATGGAAAGGAACCGCAGCTACCTACCTCGTCGCTACCCCGAGTAGCCCCGGAACTGGAAGCCCCTGTACCGAAGAGGTATCGCCTATCTGGAGGCATGTACGACGACGACGTTAGCTGGGATTGGTACCCGAGTCTGATCAGGCGTATAGTTTATCGCGAACAAGTTCCCCCACTACCTCACCCGAGCCGCCCTGCTTACCCCAACACCCTACCACCAATAACCGAACCTATAGAGAGAGTTCTCGCGGCTGTTGTTTCCTGTTTAGAGCGTGACGCGGGTTTTATGCGCTCGGCGAGAGCGAACGTTTCTGGATTGATAAGAGATGGAACCGAGACTAGGGAGGAAATTTCCCGCCTGACAGCGGCTATGAAGGAAGTGCAGGATACTAATGATCAGCAGATGAAGATTATGAACAAAATGCAAGCAGAGATGATAGATTTGCGTGACCAAATTTTTAGTGCAAGAGCCCTTGCAACGACAGCTCTAGCCCGATGCGACACACTAGGGGCGCAGATTGCCCCGGATGCAGAAGAACCTGAGGAAGAACCCGAGGAAGATATTGAGGAGCATGCACACTCGGACGTGTCCTCAGGCGACGACATCTCGGGCTGATAATACCTAGATGTCTGGAAGAAACGCTGGTCATGGTTGCAGTAACATTAACCTAACTTCAAACCCTACTGAATGACCATGCGGCGGCAGCTCTAGCTGCGCACGTTCAGAATCAAGCCAGAGGTTAAGCCAGAGTCTGTACTTTCAAGAACTACCTGGACTGCAAGCCCAATTCATTTAAGGGCACTGAGGGAGCCATGGGTTTCCTGCGTTGGGCTGAGAAGGCCGAGTCAGCTTTTGAGATGTGTAACTGTCCACCCGCCAGTAGGGTCAAATTTGCTGCTGGAACACTGGAATATTCTGCTCTCACTTGGTGGAACTCCAATGTGCAAATCCTTGGGTTGGAAGAACGCTATGAACTGGGAAGAGTTCAAGAATATGATGCGGGAATAGTATTGTCCTAGAGAAGAAATCGCAAAGTTGGAATCTGAGTTTTGGTCGTTGAAAATGATGGGTTCCGAGATTGAAGTCTACACCACCCGTTCCCACGAGCTAGCAGTAATGTGTCCACGGATGGTAGACCTGCCGAGTAAAAGGATCGAGATGTATATCGATGGGTTGGTACCACAAATTCAGGGTATGGTGATGTATTCCAAACCGGTTACAATTCAACAAGCGATCCGGTTAGCTCACAAACTGACGGACCAGGCAGTGACACAAGGTGCGTTACCACCTAGAGGTTCAACCTCTAAAACTCGTGACAACTTGAGCACTGACAACAACAACAACAACCCGAGTAATGGAAAGAGGAAATTTGACAACACCAGGTCCTCATCATCGAACCCCTCACAGCAACAACACTACCGTAAGCCCGAACTCACTCGGAGCTTCAATAATCGGGGTTCCAACAATAACAACAACGGTGGCGGGCAGGTTTCGAGTGGCTATGCTGGGAAATACCCGAAATGCAACAAGTGCAACTATCACCATGCTGGACCATGCGATCGTATCAAATGTCTGAGATGCGGAAAAATGGGTCATCAGGCCAAGGAATGCAGGGGAGACCTAGCGGCAAAGGGTGCTCCTAAACAACCTACGGTGACTAAAGGGTGTTTCGAGTGTGGTCAAGAGGGTCATTTCAAGAAGGATTGCCCCAAACTAAAGCAGAATGAGAACAATGGAGGCATCAGCAGTGGCGGAAGCAGTGGTAAAGGTAGAGCTTTCGTCATTGGGTCGGGCCAGGCCCGCAACGATCCGAATGTGGTGACCGGTAAGTTTCCTATGAACGACTGTTTTACTTCTGTTTTGTTTGACACTGGAGCTGATAGGAGTTTTGTATCGAAAGCCTTTAGTAAACTCTTAGACTTAACTCCAACCCCGTTAGATGCTAAGTTTCTTGTTGAATTAGCTGCCGGTAAGTCTATAGAAACAACTCATGTACTAGCGGGATGTAAGTTGAAACTGTCAGGTCATACTTTCGATATCGACCTCATACCCTTTACGCTTGGTAGTTTCGATGTCGTTGTCGGCATGGACTGGCTATCCGAGAAAAGAGCTGAGATTATATGTCACGACAAGATAGTCCATATCACAACCCCTTCCGGCGAAATCATCTCGATACAGGGCAAGAAGAACAGCATGACTACAAGCGTCATCACCCTCGTGAAGGCGCATAAATATTTACGAAATGGTCATCCGGAGATTTTATCTCATATTGTCGAGAAACCCGCGGAGGAGAAGCGAATCGAAGAGAAGCGAATCGAAGACATACCAATTGTGCGAGTTTTTCCGGAAGTCTTCCCGGAGGATTTGCCTGGACCCCCACCTATTCGACAAGTCGAATTCCAAATCGATTTAGCCTCCGGTGCTGCACCCATAGCACGAGCCCCGTATCGGCTCGCACCGGTGGATCTTCAGGAGTTGTCCACTCAATTACAAGACCTGTTGGATAAAGGTTTCATCCGACCAAGCTCATCACCATGGGGAGCCCCTGTCTTATTTGTTCGAAAGAAAGACGGGACTTTCCGCATGTGCATCGACTACCGAGAGCTTAACAAGGTGATGATCAAGAACCGTTATCCCATACCCCGAATTGATGATTTGTTGAACCAGCTTCAAGGATCGAGTTACTACTCGAAGATCGATCTGATCTGGTTACCAGCTATTAACAGTGCGCGAAGAAGATATTTCAAAGACGACTTTCAGAACTCGGTACGGTCACTACGAGTTTTCAGTTATGCCTTTTGGCTTAACCAACGCACCAGCCGTATTTATGGATATCATGAACCGAGTATGCAAGGCGTACCTCGACAAGTTTGTGATTTTTTTTATTGATGATATCCTCATCTACTCCAAGGACTATACCGACCACGAAAAACACTTGAGGTTAATCCTGGAATTGCTGAAGAAGGAACAACTGTACGCTAAACTCTCGAAATGCGAATTTTGGCTTCGCTAGGTTCACTTCTTAGGACATGTGATCAATGAGAATGGTATCCATGTCGATCCCGGCAAAGTAGAGGCCATCAAAAACTGGGAAGCACCTAAGACTCCGACTGAGGTGCGACAATTCCTAGGACTGGCTGGCTACTACCAATGTTTCATCGAGGGATTCTCAAAGATTGCTCAACCCCTCACCGCTTTGACTCACAAGGGTACTAAGTACAATTGGGGTGACGCGCAAGAATCCGCTTTCCAACTGTTGAAAACCAAACTTTGTAGCGCCCCTATCCTAGCCCTTCACGAGGGAACAGAAAATTTTGAGGTACATAGTGACGCATCGATACAAGGTCTTGGTTGCGTGCTGATGCAACTCGAGAAAGTTATAGCCTATGCCTCTCGACAACTATGGATTCACGAGAAGAACTACACGACCCATGACTTGGAACTCGGAGCTGTGGTGTTTGCTCTTAAGATATGGAGGCATTACTTGTACGGTACCAAGTTTACCATTTACACCGACCACAAGAGTCTTCAACATATCTACGATCAGAAGGAGCTGAACATGCGACAGCGTCGTTGGGTCAAGCTGCTTAAGGATTATGATTGTGCCATCAAGTACCACCCTGGCAAGGCCAATGTAGTGGCCGATGCTCTCAGTAGGAAAGAAACCGATAAACCTAGGCGAGTGCGAGCATTACAACTCACGATTCACGCCAACTTACCCGATCAGATTCGCGATGCGCAACTCGAAGCCTTGAAAGACGATAATCTCCCATCAGAACTTATGCGGGGCATGAACAAGCAACTTGAAACCAAATCGGACGGGGTCCGATATTTCGAAAACTGGATTCGGGTCCCTCGATACGGAGAGTTGAGAACTCTAGTGATGGACAAAGCACACAAGTCATGATATTCCATTCACCCTGGCTCAGATAAAATGTACCATGACCTAAAGGCACTTTACTGGTGGCCAAACATGAAAGCCGACATTGCCACCTACGTGAGCAAATGCTTGACTTGTGCAAGAGTCAAAGTGGAATACCAGAAACTATCTGGTCTGCTACAGCAACCGGAACTTCCAATGTGGAAATGGGAACACATTTCTATGGATTTCATCACGGGATTACCCAAAACACCGACGGGATGCGATACCATATGGGTGATCGTTGACCGTTTAACTAAGTCTGCGCATTTCTTAGCGATCAAGGAATCGGACAAAAAGGAAAGACTGACTCGCATCTATATGAAAGAAGTAGTGTCTAGACACGGAGTGCCTGTCTCAATCATATCTGATCGAGATTCCCGTTTCACTTCGCACTTTTGGAAGTCACTACAGAGTGCACTAGGAACCCGCCTTGATATGAGCACAGCATACCATCCTCAGACGGATGGGCAAAGTGAGCGCACCATTCAGACCTTGGAAGACATGTTGCGTGCATGCGTGTTGGATTTCGGAAAAAGTTGGGAACCTCACTTGCCTTTGGTAGAGTTTTCGTATAATAATAGTTATCACGCAAGTATTAAAGCAGCGCTGTTTGAAGCGTTGTACGGACGGAAGTGTCGATCACCTCTCTGCTGGGCAGAGGTGGGTAATAGCCAAATCACTGGTCCAGAATTAGTACTTGAAACTTCTGAAAGATTGTTCAGATCCGAAACCGCATAGCAGCAGCACGAGATCGCCAAAAGAGTTACGCCGACAAGCGCCGAAAGCCTCTTGAATTTCAAGTAAACGACCAAGTATTACTCAAAGTCTCACCTTGGAAATGTGTAGTCCGCTTTGGAAAGTGAAACAAACTCAACCCACGATACGTTGGCCCATACCGGATAACAGAACGCGTTGGTCCGGTAGCATACTGATTGGATTTACCAGCAGAACTCGGTGGCGTACATAATGTATTCAAAGTATCCAATTTGAAGAAATGCCTTTCTGATGAAACCCAAGCAGTCCCTTTGGACGAGTTTCAAGTTGATGAACAGCTACGCTTCATTGAAGAACCAGTCGAAGTTTTGGATTGGGAAACCAAAACACTCAAGCACAGCAAAATTCCAATCGTTAAGGTTCGTTGGAACTCGAGACATGGACCGGAGTTCACGTGGGAACGCGAGGACCAAATGACGAAAAAGTATCCTCACCTTTTTGAAGGGTTGACCAAACACCAAAAACCGCGAAAGCCGTTAAACCGTCAGAAATCACCAGAGGTATGAATTAAATTTCGGGACGAAATATCTTTCTACTAGGGGATGATATGACAAACTGAAAATTTTTCTTGCTTTTTCAGACACCCATCGCGACTTGACTCAAATTTTCGGGACGAAAATTCTTTCAACATGGGAATGATGTGACACTCGTCAATTTCAGGTTAACTTCGTTAATCCAAACTCCGTCAAATTCAAACTTAAGATCACTAGAACTATAACGCACATCTCATTACATTTAAACTAAGGTTTTAAATGACGCTTAACAATCACTACAGATGTAGTCTTTCGGGATTGCACCGAAACGCAAACGAGTTGACGCAAACCATTGGTGAATAAACGAAAAACATCAAAACAATAATTATTTGATAATTATGTGTTAGGTTTATGTGTTATTTGATAATATTGTGTAGAACATTAACTCAAGATGCAAAAAGCTATTTTATGCTAGAAAAGTAATAACTAAAAGTAGAGGGGCCATTGTGTAACATGTTATTATTAAATAATATTAACAAAACCCTAACTTCCTCCCTCTCCCTCTCATACGATCGCCCCCCCTCCCTCACACCCCCTTGCGACGGCAGCCACCACCACCACCATATCACTTCCGTTTTGGCCTTGTTTTTCATAATCGGAGCATCCCACACTTGTTTCTAGTCATCCCTCACCTCCCTCTTGGTTGTTTCTGCGTTTTTAATGTATAAACATAAACCCTAATTTTCGAATATCATGTGTTGAGTGTTCATATGCTTTGTTTTGATTAGATGATGCTTGATTATGCTTCGGTTATTGATTTAAATGATCATGTGTGATTTTGAACGGTGAAAGATTGTTAGATCATTGATTGTTCGTAAACCCTAGAGGGTTTACTACTGATTTCTTTGGATAATTATGTTTATTGCATGTTTGGGGATATGTCGTATGCTTAGGATGCATGCTAGACGGTTGTGTGTGCTTGCTGATTTTTGACAGCAGAGATAGTTAAACTTGAATGAGGTGTAACTTGTAAAATATAAAACCAAACTGGACTATTTATGAGTCTAAAAGGTAGTACTCTGAGTCTAGTTTTCAGAAAACCCAACCACGCCTGATTTGGAGGTGTTTTGGTTGCTCAAACGATTTAAATGTGATCTAAGGTCAAAACTGGTACTGGACAGATTGTAAGTTATGTTTAGACAACTGTAACTGAATGTTAATGTGGTAATTGGTCGAGATTGTCAACACTACAGTGTACTAGGTTGAGTCTAGTTTCTATAAAGTCCAAGTTTGAAATTTTTGGAGGGGTAAAAGTTAACCTTTATTATTTTACAAAACTGAAGTGCAAGTCTGAATTGTGAGACCTGCTGTTAGGCTGTTTTGTAATTATCATATCTCATAAACAACAAGACCAAATGGGTTGGTTCCACTTCTGGAAGTTAACATGTTGAGTTAAGAACCTAACTCAATTGGTCTTGCATTAATTGGAATTAACGAGAATAACAAATATCATTCTGTTGCGCATGATTTTGACTGCTGTGAGTTTACTATAACGTTTTGAACATTGTGAGAAATCTAGGTGGAAAAAAAATACAATAAAAATAGTTCTGGAAACCTAACTCATGTGTTCTTTTGTGACGATTTTTGGTAAATTAATTGATATATTATGATCTGTTGAATAGAGTAATCTTTCAAGTAGAAATCTGTTTTGATAAAACTAGCTGCTGAACTATGCGAAAATGCATAAAACGTACTTGTCTTTAGATAATTGCCATGATTTTGACTAAATTGCCCTTGTGGGGAATAATTGCTAGTAATGTACAATATTAATACTTGACACGTAAGTAGTTGTTCACACATGTAACGTATCACCAATGTGTTTGTTGAGTCACTCACAATTCACAAACGAAACGCGAAACGTATCTTATGCATAGGTATTATGTGCCGAGTCTAGAGACTCAATAATAGTTCCAACACTTAGAAAATCTCATTCTTGTTTTAGAAAGCTAGTGAGGATTTTCTGTGACGTGCATCTCTTGGTTGACTTGTTTTTGAATTCTTCGCAAACAGTGAGTTTCACGTTCCCCTTTTACTATTTTAAACGCTTTTTACTTGGGGGAGATAATATACTCCAAAACGCTTTAGATTTTGTTATTAGTTATATATCACTTGTAAAGGCTAAGTGGAAAACGAACCAACTAAAGTCCTTCATAACATCGAACCGTTTAGTATTTGTATAATAGCGAGTCATTGTTGAGTAGTACTACTGGGTTTGACAAACCCCACCCAACTCTAAACTCGACTGGAGGTCGAGTGGGTGTAATCTTGGCTAACACATTTTCCATGGTCGTGGTAGACATGATGGCAATGCAATTGATAAACAGTCAGCTTCGGTGTCGAACACTTAGTAATACTTGTTTTATAGGCTAGCTACCTATAGATATATAATTGATTAAACATTATCTGGTAACGCAAAACTTAAACGCAAACACAAACGCTTTATCTATTTAAACTTGTGAACTCACCAACCCCGTGTTGACACTTTTATTATGTTATTCTCGGGTTGCCGAGGAGGGCACGCGGTATAGGAACATGCATTACATTGAACTCTATCGTTTTTGCAAACTTGTCTTTAAACTGTTGTTAATTGGGTTTTAAGTTGTCCTGCGCGACGCAACACTTGGTTTATGATTTTACGCTTCTGCACTTATTTACACTTAAATGTTTCGTGGTTTGAAAACTTTACTTATGGTTTGATTATAACTAATGATTCCGATCCTATTAGTTCACACCCTCTGACGGTAAAACTCCGTTAGTGGATTTTGAGGGTGTGACAGACAAGAAGGGGGTCTTCCCATAACCACCCTCCGGCGCGAGAATAAGTATTGATCTGATTTAGAGAAAAGTACTAAGTATTTGGAGTGAGAGTAAAGTGTGAATGAATACCCTGTGAAGACGACGAAGGTAGTTATAGCCAAAGGGTTTAGGGAATATGATTGGTCCAACTGTCCCTTTCTAGAAGATGCTTTCGTAACAACTAGGACACGTGTCCGCATATGATAGAACGAGCTAATTGGCCATGTGCACGGTTATAACAACCTTTTATCATTGGCTGTTACGTCTCGTGCTTCCCAAAGAAAGATCTCGGTAAATCTTCTAGAATGAAGTTGGTTAATTACAGTTGTCCATCTTACGTCACCTTCTGGTCATCTTTGTGGGTGATAATAATATGGGTGGAAATAATATCCTGCGAATGACTTCTGAGGGCGTCTAGATTACCACGCAGATAGCCTCTTGAACTTATTACTATTCTTCCTTTGACTTGTGTTATTCAGTTAATTTGGATTTCCAGAATGACTTAAGAATCTTATTTACATAACCGATTGAGATATCATCCCCCCATACCCCAGGTTTGGATGACTTGTTTTGAATTGTGGTTCCATTTTCGCAGGATATTATTTCCACCCGCAAAGATGACCAGAAGGTGACGTTAGAAGGACAGCTGTAATTAACCAACTTCATTCTAGGAGATTTACCGAGATCTTTCCTTGGGAAGAACGAGACGTAATAGCCAATGATCGAAGGACAACTGGAAAGGTTGTTATAACCGTGCACATGGCTAATTAGCTCGTCCTATCTCGTGCTTCCTTGGGAAGCACGAGACGTAACAACCAATGATTGAAGAACAGCTGGCAAGGTTGTTATAACTTTACACTCATATTGAAGGTCTTGTGGAGATTTTAAAGGCTTGAAGGTCATCATCATCATCATCATCATCATCACCCATCAATATCATTATCCATCATCATCATCATCCATCACCATTGAAGAAGGGAGATTCATCCACATTTGGTTAGATTGTTATAGTTTGATCATTTTTTTATTATATTCATCTCTTTTAATGTTCATATTCATGCTCATTATGAGCTAAACTCCATTTACCATCTAATTTCTATGAAGAAGCTTTGTTTTACTTGATGATCATGTTAAACACGTGATTTAGTTTGTAAAGTACATGGTTATCTTGCAATTATCCTTTTATGAAGAATTGTTTTATCACTTTAACTCAATACATCAAGGTTGATGATTAATAATCATTCATGATTCACTCATGTTCTTGGAACTATAAATGGTAAAAAGAATACCTTGATAACTTATTCAAGATAAAACATGGATCCGTATATTGTACTTAGACATGATGAGATATAAGTTATGATCTATTTCTCTAGTTTTGATAATTATGAAATAACATTGTTAACACGATTGCTTAGGTTATCATGCTAGTTAAAGAAATCATATGTTAATGGAATGTGTAATTATATCATAATTAAATCAACCAATGTAGGTTGTGTGAGTTAACTACAATCACCCAAAGTTGTTAGAATTGGTATTTGAAAAATCGAAGTCAATCCTAATCTTTCTACTTTACTAAACTACTTGCCTACTTAAATTGACATTCTCGTGGGAGTATGAGACTAAGCAAGGATGGACTTGAAAATACGCAAGCTACCTTCTTTTATGTCATAAAATATGCTCACTTAGAAATGAGGGAATATTCTATCATATATTATTAGGGCAAGTTTGTCACATGTTTACTTAATAATCATCAAGGAAGAATGGAATTGATTCTTGATCTTAGATGGTAACCTTAATATACTTGATTTACTCATTTAGAATTTCTCTTCTTGGCACCTTCATATTATATATATAAGTACTTCTATTTTATAAATGTTTAAAATCAACTCAAAAATGATTAAAACTCTCCGATTGAGCTAAAACGAAGACTCGTTATTAGAAACAATTGTGTCCACGGATCGATACTTGGTTCTTATACCAATAATATTCTACATATACGATAGGTACACTTGCCTATTTTGTGTGTGTTTAGTCTTAGTAGAAATCACTTTTATAAATTTAAAACATGATCTTGTGAAAAAGCTAAATCTCCCTTTTCATATTTTATAAGCACACGCACGCATAATCAAACACATATCAACTCAAATTTATTATTGTATAACAATATCAGAGAGTACAAGTGATAAGTTTTTCTCTCCAAAGATTTCAAAATATGACAACATTTAACATATTTACATGAAAGCTTATGGGCGTGTAAGTCTTTCTGTGTATAAGACTTATACATCCGTATAAGTCTTATACGCTAGTAACCATGACTTTTACGCCCTTAACAAACTAATTTGGCAAATTCAGCTCCTTTAACCCTACAAGACCTAGTATTAGACATCATGAACTAACACAGCTGTCACAAAAGTTAGTAGTTCTTTTCCATATAAATTGTGATCCATTATCACAAACAGTTTCAGATGGGATACTGAATCTAGTTATAATATTTCTTTTAATGAAGGATATAACTTCCCTTTCATGGACTTGAACAAATTCTTCTGTTTCAATCCATTTTGAGAAGTAATATTTCTAGTTATAATGCTTATGCTTCAATTCATGTGGCCAAAGTCTTCGTGATACGCACACCACTTGGATTTACCCTTGTTGGATGTTGACTATTCATTCTTCTGAGGCCACCTTGCTTTTTCTCCTAGATCTCTCATGGCTCATATTAGTCTAGGAGTATCAATGGAAAAGCAATACTATGATATTCTTGGATATTCCTCTTCATCCTCGTCTTCTTCTACTGCATGGATGTTTTGGTTGTTGAACTTTGACTAGGGTTTGGAATTGTTGTTCATGTACGAGGATCCTTGTTTCTTATAGAGCGACTCCTGTTTTGTTGAAGTACCCAATCTTTCTAGGATCCTTTTGACGTCCTCTAGTCTGGTGAATCTGAGTGCCATATTCCTTTTGAAATCCCATCTTGAATGCCTCAACTGTCGTAGCCATCTCAAGATTTGGTATCTCCAAGGCTTCCCTTCAGAACTTGGCAACAAAGTCCCTTATGGATCAACACGGTATAAATCACTAGTTAATTTTTCAAACTTTCTACTACAAGAAAACTGACTATTGAATAAATTAACTAGATGAGAAAATGAAGTAATAGAGTAAGGAGGAAGACTTAGGAGCCATTTGAGAGCATATCCAATCAGTGTGGATCCAAAACCATGGCACAAGCATGCTTTTTGAAGTCTTTCTGGAATGGGATTGATCTCCATTCTTTCCCTATATTGAGCTACATGCTCCTATGGATCAATCGTTCTGTCGTAAACCTTCATGTTGGGGGGTCTGAAAGTGCTTCGGTATCTCAGCATCACATATGGCCGGAAAAAACCTGGATAACTTGTGACATCCCTCTAGAATTTCAGGATTAATGGACCTGATCATCCATGGAACACTAGATATCATATCCTTTAATCTATGTAATTCCTTGGCCATAGCATGATTAATACCTGTATCCTGCGTAAAACCAAGGTTAGAGTCTAAGGATACATGATTGTAAAGTTTACTCTTTGTTGACTAAAAGATAGTATCCCAGAAGAGTATCCAAGATAGGATACATCAGCCATAACAGCTAATCCACCGAAAGCAATGATCTGCATAGGGATAAAATCTCCCTCATGAACCTCCGATGACCTTTGATGTTGAAATCCTGAGGATCCTTGAGTCTGCATGAAGGATCCTTAGGGCTGATAGTTGGATGATTCTTGATGAAACACTCCTAAGGATCTTGGCTGAAGAATAAATGATCCTTGTTGAAAGATCGAGGATCCTTGAGAGTGTTGACCCGTAGATACTTGTTGGAAGATCGAGGATAATTGAGTGTATTGACCCATGGATCTTGGTTGAAGGATGGATGATCCTTGAGCATGTTGAGCCATGGATCCTGGGGTGGTCAAATTCAGCACCCTAAGAACTAAGGGAGTCTGGTCCCCTGCTGGACGTTTTTGCTTTCTTGAGATCTGCAATCTCGCGTAGGATCCTCTGGTTGGTCTTGTTCTACTGCTCAATGTATGCCTAAATCGGTGAAAACATAGCATATACATTATTTTTAGAGGTTACCACAGTAGTGGCTGATGGTCGGTTAATTTGTATATGTATTAGTTCGTTTATTATTTAGTTTTAACTGTTTATTCGAGAACTATCGATACTTCATACGTGTTTTATTGGAATTCAGGTCATAGGTGTTAAAGTACTCAGTATGGACCTGTTGTGACACAGAATGAAGACCCGGGATGTCCAACACGCAAAACAAGGAAAAGAATGGAGTTTGCTGTAACAGAGTCCCATCGCGGTACGCGATGGGTTTGCTGAAGTCCCCATCGCGTACCGCGATGGGAGATAAATGAGATGTTGACTTTGTGCAGACGGGAAATTTTGGTTAATATCATCCTTTTCATCATTTGAAACCCTAACTCCGTTTTGACGAACCATAGGCGATTCCAGCAGCTCCAAGAGGCGATTTCCACCATCATAGCTTGTGCCAAGACCTTCCACATGATCCATATCATCCGTATCGAAGATTTGATGATGTCTCGGCTCGGCTAATCTCCTAGAATCGCACCCGGGATGTATAGTTTGTAACCATTTACAGTTTTTCTCATGTGATTAAGAATACTTATGTTTTGTTATTGAAAGATTGATATATGATTATTGATGTTTAGTATTTCTATGTGTTCGGTCGGTGTAGATTTACGTTGGTCTGAACGATCTGTTACCAGTTGCTAGATAATTAGTCATATAACTGTTTGGTTAGATTTAATACGATAAAACGTACAATTACCCTTAAATGAGTCACACTGGCAAGGACTGTTTGATAACCAGTGCCGTGTGTAAAGTAATTGTTGACGTCTAAGGTTTTGTCTGGTTGATCAGTTTTCAGTTAATCGTTAATAATAAATCTGTTAGGTTGCATGAGATACTGTTTGGTTGCTTACTTGAATTCCCAGGTGTGATTTGCTTTGTTAACTGTTTACAACTCGTTTATTTGTTCGTTGCTTAGTTCTCTTAATTCAAAATATTGCTTGTGTGATCAGCACTAAAACCAGTTACTTCATAATTATAAATCTGTTACACGAATTGCATTGACCACATACTCCTTGTGATACGATACCCTACTTGCTCTATCTATTTTGATTAATTAGGTTTTTGATTGATTCAAACGACGGTCATCGGTGGCAGGTGAGGGTTTTAAGCCTTGGAAGACTGGAGTTTGTATCTTTATCCCCGCATCGTTGGTCCTCTGCATTCCTGCGGGTGGAGGAGGTATCGGCAATGAAGTCTTTGATGAGATAGAAATTGATGAAGGCATGGTAGTTGAAGAATAGGTTTGTTGAGAGGCAATTGGTTATGGTATAGGTTGAAAAAGGTTGAGAATTCTTCTGGATTTAAGCACCACTTGCCCCACGGTGGGCACCAAATTGTTTTGGTTAAAAATCAATTTAAAGATAATGTAACCAAATATGATTTTGTGAGGTAGAGTGCTTGAATATTAGTGTTAATTATGTGAACAAAATAATGATGAACACAAAGATTTGTTATGAGGAAAAACCCTTAGTCGGATGATGTCCGCACAAAAATCCCGGGTATTGACAATTGTCTATCACCACTATATTATTCACAAAAATAAGATTACATGGTTGGAGTCTTGGAGACTATGATCAATAAAATACAAAGATTTTAAGTAGTGTTAACAACTAGAGTAATTTGTATGCTCTGTGTATTGTTTATGATGTTTGTTCCTAACTAATCATAGCTCGATATAAATACAAAAAGAGACTAACTACAAGTTTTACAAATCCGCCACTATTCCACTTAGATACTTTGCACCCATTTTGACCACGTGTCACTTCCCTTGGAATGCGAATTAGTAGGTAGACCAGGTCTCTATCCGTTATACCTATTAACATAACACCATGCAAAGAGAACAATTGTTAGTATAAAATTTATACTGAGGATCCTTGATCCTTACATAATCTGGAACATATATTAAAGATAACTGATCCAGAAGTCACGTAAGGATAACATATCCTCAGTACAAAGTATCCGTGCCCTAACACATAGCATCTCTTCTTATGGATTCCCAATAGCATCAGGATCCTCAAGTCATCTAAGATAAGGACCTACTAATGATCTACCCCAATGTGGTTTCCACAATTTCAGATGGGATACCAAATCTAGTTATAATATTTCTTTAATGAAGGATATAACTTCCCTTTCACGGACTTGAACAAATGCTTCCGCTTCAATCCATTTTGAGAAGTAATCTCTTCTTATGGATGCCCAATAACATCATGTTCTTAATAAAATGAAGAAGCGTAATCTACCCCAGTGTGGTTTCCATAATCTCCTCCATGAATATATTTTAACACCTCTTGGATCTCAGGATCCTCAAGTAATCTAAGATAAGGACCTGCTCATGATTTCCTGTACAAAACATTATGTAACAAAATAAAACGAGATATTTTCATTTGAAAGGATCTATGATTGTTTTCGTTAGCTGGGATTTCTCCATTTTGCAAGTATGTCTTGATCGGCAGGATCCAGGATCCTTTTGCACTGAGAGGGTCCTGAATTTCAAAACTTTCAAATGATCCTGCTTTTGCTTCAGGATCAACTGAATCAATGGCTGGATGCAAGATATGGATAATTGGGATTTTCTTTCTATTGGTATCCTCTCTTAGAACCTGTACTAAGTTGATGATCTTGAATTCTTTTGCCAAATTATTGACTAGTTGTAAGTATTTGGCTAGTATTTCACTTTACACAACATAAGATACATTGAAATGGTTAGTAATTAAAAATGAATCAACATGTACCTTTAGTTTCCTCATCTTCATATCTTTAGCTATGTCCCACAATCAAATCTTCATATTCTACTTCATTATTTGTTGCTTGAAATCCACAACTAAAGGATTGGGGTATGATGTCCCCAAGTGGCGAATGTTGGATACTCCATCTTTGAACATGATTCACTATTCATCTATTTCATCTAGTTGTTAGCTCTCTATATCTGCTTCTTATTGAATATCACTACTGAAATCACCCACAAAATCTTCTAGAGCCTATGATATGGTTGTTGTTCTTGGTTCATATATCAAGTTATTAGCGCTAAGTTTCACAGACCACTTAGCCATCATGCCTTATATTTTTGGCTTTCTCAAAACACACTTAATAGGATAATTAGTTTCAACAGGTATAGCATATATCTCAAATAATGTCTAAGTTTTGTCGATGCCATGAATAATGCAAGGATTAACTTTTCAAGATGAGAATACATGGTCTCAGCATCTAATAGGCTTTTACTTACATAATATATAGGATGTTGTTCACCTTCTTGATCCTTGACAAACACGACACTTATTGTGGTCTTGGAGACCGCTGGAAACAAGGATAATCGCTCATTGTTTTCTGGCTTCATTAATAATTGTGCCGAGGATAGATATGCTTTCAGCTATTTGAATGCTTTCTCATGTTCTTCATCCCATTCGAATCTCTTATTTTTCCTTAGGATATAATAGAATTATTTTCACCTTTTGGAGAATCTTGAGATGAACCTGCTGAGCGCTGCTACTCTCCCTGTCAATATTTGAACATCCTTAGTTTTTTCAGGGATTTAAAGTTGAGGACTGCTTTGATCTGTTCTGGACATGCTTCTATCCTACTTTTGGTGACCATCTACCCCTGGAAATTTCGTGACTCTACACCGACTTCGAAGGATTCAACTTCATGTTGGTCATCTTTAGCTTTAGCTTTTGGTCATCTTTAGCTTTCTTGGAGTTACCACCACATCATCAATATATACATCCATTGTTTCCCCTAGCTTGTGTTTGAAGATCATGTTGATGTCATGAAGCCTTGTATCCTCTTGATCTGATGATCCTATCTAGATCTACTGGTATCCTGAGGAGTCATCCATGGAGAAAAACATTTCATGTCCTGTTGTTGCATCCAACATTAATTCTATATGAGGCAAGGTGAAAGGATCCTTCGGAATTGCTTTGTTGAGATCGGTTAAATCCACTCACTCTCCATTTTCCATTTTTCTTGGAAACGACTACCACATTGGCGAGCCATCTTGGATATTTGACTTCTCTTATCATTCCTGTTTTTAGTAGTCTTTCAACATCTGCTTGTATGCTCACATTCTTCTCGGGTGCATACATTCTTCTTTTTTGTTATATAGGCCTGAAATTGTTATCTATACAAAGTTTATAAGTAATAATGCTTTTAGAAATACCTGTCATATCTTCATGTTTCCAGGAAAATGCAGATCTTCTTTATTTAAAAACACCAAGATCCCTGATTCGATACTTTCAGGGGTACAAAATACTAAGAGTATCTTTTTGTCAGTATCCTCGGGACTTAGGATAACTTTTTTCACATCTTGTTCGCCTACTTCTAAGACCTAGAGATACTTTTTCTTTCATTTCTATGCTTGCTTTGATTGTACGGATGGCTTCATGAAGGACATGTAACAATCCTATGTTTCTTGTTGGTTACCTGCTATCTTAACCACTCTCATGGTGTTGGCATCATGATGCATTGATGATATGAGGAAGGCACAACTTTCATAGCGTGGATCCATGTTATTCCCAAAATTGAATTGTAACATGATAACGAATCCCTGACACAGAGTCTTTGAATCAAGTTTACCCCTGTTATGTAGATAAGTAGCTTGATTTTTCCAACTGCCTTCTCCACTTCCCCATGAGTCCTACCAAAAATGAGGATTTCTCCTAGATTTCATCTTATGGAATGTTCATTTCCTTCAAGGTTTCAAGCTGTATGATGTGGACTGAACTTCCTCCTTCAACAAGGATCCTTCGAACATAATAGTTTGCCATGTATAATGTGATAGCAAGAACATCATGATGAGGATCCAAAAAAATTTCTTTATCTTCTTCTTCAAAGGTGATAATTTGATTATAATCGAGGATTGCCATTCTGGTGGGCCTGATTTCTTTCTCAGACTTGGATTATTTAGTATGTCTTTTGGTTGTAGAGTAGGAGGTTCCATAGATGTCGGATCCTCCTGATATAAGGTTAACTATTCTTGCACCTGGAGGAGGAGAAGGTGCTCTTTCGGCAGGCTTTTTATCCTCTTCCATTATATTCCTTTTACTCCCCTTCCAGTATCCATTTCTCAAAAGATGGCTTATTTCTCTACTCAATGCGATGCAATTATTAGTTGTATGGCCAAAGTTTTCATGATATGAACACCACTTTGAATGATCCTTCCAAGATGAGAGTTTGTCATTCTTCCTCGGCCAATGAGTCTTATCTCCAAGATCCTGCATGGAAACATTAACCTAGACATGTCAACTATAAACAATAATTAGTTATTTTCGGATATTCTTCTACCTTATCATCTTCACCCTGTACACAATTAATTTTATTATTATTTTGCTTCGTATGACGAAGGTTTTGATTTCGGATTTGGATGATCGTAGCTATATGCCGGAACAAAGATTTATCCTGGATCCTTTGATCCTCTTCCAGCCCATTGATCCGTAGAGCGCGGTTCCTAACTTCATCTAATTTCTTGCAAAGATTCTTGACTAAATCCTCATAGAATGGAGAACCACTCTTCAATCCCATCTTGAATGCTTGAACTGCTGTAGCCATGTCAATATTTGGGATATCCAATGCTTCTCTGCTGAACTGCCAACATAATCTCTAAGATATTCCTGATGATTTTAGGTGATCGTGTACAAATCATTAGTTAACTTCTCAAATGACCTGCTACAAGAAAACTAGTTATTAAATAAATTAATTAAATGATCCAAAGAAGTAATTGAGTCAGGAGGGACACTGAGTACCCATTATAAGGTTGATCTTGCAAGAGTTAAACCAAAGCCTTTGTGTAAACAGGCTTCCTTTAAATCCGCTGAGATGGGTATGATCTCCAACCTTTCTTTGTATTGAGCCACATGTCTTTGTAATTAAATTATGATCCTGACTGGTGTTATTGGTATCGGGATCCTTATGCAATGATCTTGGGATCCTTTCAGGGATCCTTGTTGAAATCTTAGCCGATGCTTCATGAATCTGAACTTCAGGTAGAGGATTAATATGAATGAAACCCTCAATGCCTTTCCCTCGGGTTCTTGATGTGCTGAAGTCTTCATTGCTTCTGCCCCTAGATCCTGAAGCGTCAAAGTTTATTATCCTAAGCTGCTGGATAACTACTGGCTCCACTATTTTATGCTTTCTTGTGCAGATCTTGGAATCGGAGCAGTAGTTTGACAGGTCTTTGCCTTTTTGGAAGTTTGATTGTTAATAAAGCTTTGGGTGCAGGGAACTTAATTGGATTCTTCAATCTTTCCTATACAAGATCTCTTAAAGAAACGCTTAGATTTTTAATTCCTCATCTGGCAGTCTCTATTCTAAAATGAAAATTAGCCTCAGCTAAGTCAGTTTTCATCTTTAAGATGTCGCTTTGCTTTTCTTCTAAGATCCTTGAATTTACACCATCCCAGTCAGGTTCAGGATTGAAAGGATTGAACCTTAAAGAGTTGCAAGCCGAATGTGGGAGGATTGAAATGGTTCATAGGTCCACCCCTTGAATTTGTAGAGGGTGACTTTGTACTTTGAATTTATGCACTTTTAACCAAATGAGAGCATCTTTCTTGGCTTCTTTCAATGACTGTTTTTCAGCTATTGGTCTTTCTAAGACTTTCGGGCTCGTTCATAAGCCTCTTGTTCCGAGTCCCTTGTCTTCAGCAGCTCCTTTTGATATACCTTTGCAGCTTCTTCATCATACATCCTCCTAGCAGCTTCTATCAATGTTCTTGCAGCGTCTTGTTCTTGATGACTGATTAAGTCTTCAACATTTTTTAGGCTTAAATTTCTTGAAAGGTGGAGTTGGCGGTGAATCTTCCACTTCAGGAAAGATAAGATTTCTTCTTTCAAACTACTATTAGAGCCCTTTTTTTGAGTAGGCTTTGACTTCAAGGTTTCAACTACTTTTGGAATAGTAGTTGGTTCTTGTGTTACCTTGGGTGCATCAACAGTCTCTAAAACTATTGTTGGTTCTTGTGGCACACCAGCAGTTTGTCTTGCAAGAGCAACAACAATTTTTGTAACTATTGGTCTTCAATCAACTGTTGGTGTAACAGCTGATTGATCATCAACATTTTGGGAAACTACTTGTTTCTTTTTTGTTTTTCCACCTCTTTTTGTGAAAGCGCATGATCCAGATCATGCATGACATCATTTACATGAAAAACGTTATGATTTGGATCGATTAACTAGTTATTTTCTATATTAAACAATATCGCGAAATAATACTGTAAAGGATTAACAACACATTCACTTGTAAGCTCTGATATATTGATATAACACTTTTCGTACAAATCAGAACTGTTTCACAAAACTGTTACAAAATGAACATGAATGCCCTATATATACAGCTACAGTGTGTACGTATAAGCCATGGTCAGCGTATAAGCTTATACGCCCGCATAAGCATATACACCCTAAGGCTTATATGCAACATAACGAACTTCAACTAATGACAATTTCCGCCCCTTATACAATACATATGACACATTTAGCCCACTATACCTAGTGTTAGACATTAATGCTCTAGCAAACTCCCCCTTGGATATTGATAGGTCTTCAATCCATACAAAAAACTATTTTTCGATACTCTTTACTTGAAACTTCCTCATAAGAAGGCTTAGTAGATCTCTGTTGAGATGTAGGCCTAGACACACCCATGTCTTTATATTTAAATCTATTACATGACACCTCTATAACTCGATCTTTACGTTTAGCTTCCCATTCAGATTCAAGTTTTTCTTGCTCTTCACTAACGGTCCTCCATTTAGTTTCCCATGCTCTACCAGAATGTATTTTCTAATCAAAGCATAAGTCCACAACTTTTTGAAACTGGTTGGCTTGTGTCTTTACTTTATCGTCATTAAATTGTATCATGTTCACATGCAATGTCTCAATATCTTTCAATGAACAACTTATCAACCACATTGGATCATACACTCTAATAACATCGTACTTTTCATTCCCACGATCCAAATATATGCTCGCTTCACTAGTCAACGCCAAATAAGACCAACAATGGAAGTAAGGATGAAAATCTTGTTCCATTGGGTACAACGGTATTATGCGAAGCGAATCTGGCCTTGTATACCTTAAAGTCCTTATCAATTCATCTGGATTCTTATGATTTCTTGATTTGAACACCTTAGGAAACTGAGGTGTCCATTTCTTGAAACCACATTTTGCCTCGTTTACCATAAACTCCCAAATCTCTTTCACCGGACCACTCTTTGGTTTATACAGCATATCGTAATGCATACAAATATCATACGCATCAAACCACAACAAACTCTTCAACTCCATTAAACTATTGAAGTATTGCACTCCAAATAATCTACGTATCCCAATCTACTTAATCTTACCAAATTAGCAATACTCACACATTTTCCCATTGCAACATCCTTCTAAGTTTGAGTTTTCTGATAATACTTTACTGGATTTCGATAAACTTGTTTAGGAACTTCAACACGATCTGGAAACCAATCTTTCATCTCATCTTTGCTAAACTTCTTTGCTTGTTTGTTAGGATTTGGTTCCATCTCTATTTCCTTATCAAATAATTCATTGAAAGTAACAAATTCTTCTTGTTCACCAACATAATTAACAGCTTTTGGTTTATCCATAAACTTTACATCAGTATTCAACCAGTCTGCATTAATATCTTGTTCAGGAATATCTTTCTCAAAATCAAACGTTAAGTCTTCCATAGACACTTCCAAATCTTTGCCAAAACAGATTTATTTATCGGAATCTCCCCCTCTTCCAGATCATTCACCATATTAGAAACATGGAAATTAGAAGCAATCAAGTCTTCTAATTCCTCCAAAGACTTATAGTTGGTGCACTTGTAGATTCTGATTCTATTGTGGATCATCTTGTTGAACATCACCACTAATAGAACCAAATTTCTTTTCAGATTTACCAGCAATCGCACCAGCACCACCTTGCGGTGTATCATCATCATCATCATCATCATCATCATCATCATCATCATCAATATCATCATTATCCTAATCACTTAAGTCTTAACATTTCCTCATCTTCTTTATCTTCTTCTTCCTCCTCAACAACCTTTACTTCATCAACAACTTGAACTGGTTTTTCAACAATAGGATCAATAGCTTCAACAACTACTGGATCATTACTAATCACTGGCTCACTTACAGATTTAGTAACTTGTATATCAGCATGACTAGGTTCACCAGCTTGCACATAAGCTTCAACTACATTCTCAACAATAATAGGCTCTTCGATTTTAGATTTGCCTTTGATAGTAGCTTTTTCAAGATCATATTCAACATGAAAAGATGCTTCAGCCACACCAATATCACCACCATATACTCTTTCATACACGGTGTTACCAACTTCAGCTTTGTCAACCTCGGAGTTAAAACGAATTCCCAATTTCTGCTCGAAGATAACAAAGTATTTCATGTGTTCAACAAGTAAATCATCAGATAATTTCCTTTTACGTTCACTCTCATCCAACCTCATCTTTATTTCAACATTATCAGCTCGTAAATGATCAACAAGACTCTTTACTTCTTGATTGCAACCTATTCTTTCAATGAATAAACCTCTTCTTTTGAAGGACCATCTATTTGCAGATAAACATAAGAAAATGATTGTTGAGATATATTAGGATCAGCCTTTGGTGTCTCCTTATTCACAGGTTCATCATCATTTGGTGTGATCTTTTGAGCTGTTGGTTTTTCAACAACTTATCAATAGTATCATCTAAATTCACTTCAGACACCGGTGTTTTTTCAGTGTCAGATGCCTTAGAAACCTCTGGATCTTTCTCAACAGATACTCCTTGATCAAATTCAATATTCTTAGATTCTTCAACCAAGCAGTTATCAATTCCTGACATTTTCATCATAGGCTAGACTTGTCTCTTCTTCGGTTTACTTGATTCTGGAACAAAAGTTTCATCATCATCAAACTTCTTCTCGGTTCGTTTTTCTTTTCGAAGATCATGCATAGCCCTCGGATCAGCCCAACAGATTTAATAGGATCGTTATCAGATTCAGTTTCTTTATCATCAACCGTAGGTTCATCAACAACAGGTTGTTCTTGAGCAATAATAGGATCTGGAATAGGAGTAGAAGGTGTAACAACCTCAGTCTTAATAAGACGCTTACGCTTCCATTTAATATTTTGTGAACCTTCAGCTTCAACATTTTCAGCTTTCACAAACCATTTACGACCCAAAGAAACATAACTCTCTGTAAGTCCCGAATCTTGATCACTACAATATGATATCAACCAACACACGTCAAATAGGCGGAATCTAGTTAATGTGGTGATTCAAAAGAACAACGATAAACACAATGAATGCTTGGAGATCATAAAAGATGAACACGATGTAATATGGTTTCAATGCATACGATTCTATTATCAATAAATCGTCAGATACATAAACCACTTAGCCAAAAAACGATAATGCTCTCTAGAATTATGGTGGCTCCGGTTGATTTAAGACTGGTTAACCCTAACTAATGACAAAACATTAACTATATATAGGGTTTCCATATACAAAGCCTAAAGGCCAAGCCCAACTAAGCCTAACCAAAATGCATAGGGATTTTTGTGTTATTAGACAAACCGAAATCCCTATGGATTTCGGTAGGGATTTCGGTATTACACCATCACAACCATAATGCAATTCTTCAACTAGTCTTCGCTTATTTCACTTTAGTCTTGATCATGTCGTGGTTTTTTGATATGCCTCAGTCTAACCAATTTATGACCCAACAATCTCCCCCTTACACTGATGCTTTCAAAACCTTCAGACTCTTTACTTGAATATGATCAGCAACTTCAGCTTCTGCATCATCCAATTTGAATATCAGATACTTCATATGCTTCTGTTGCAAGAAATCAGTCTTGAAAGAACAATCAACTTTGATAGAAAGATCAACCAAAATATTTTGAAAACAATCAAATAAAACAAATAAGACAGACATATTTTTTAATTTTTATTTTTCTAATTTTTATGATTTTCTTGAAAAGACTTGAAATGAGGTCATACCAGCTAAACCAACTATAACTCAAAAACCGATATCATATTTCATTAGCTGAGGACAAATTTTTAAAATGATTTCTTAACACATTTGTTTTGACAAGAGTAATCAAGAAGTAAAAAATAAAATAAATGAAATGAAATAAAATAAAACCAAAAACAACAAATAAAACAAATTTAATCACCCGGCCTTCTTGTAATTTAGCAAAAATTTGGGATCAAATTTCAGTTTTGATAAAAACGTCGCTTTTTATGAAAAGATCCAAACACGGAATCATATTGTTTAAGGTGTTGTCACAAGGATTCATGTCCAGCGTTATTATGACATAAAGAGACAGGTTGATAGCAGGTATAACGAACTTAGCATGATTCTCATTGCATCAGAGATATGAATTAGGTTCAGTTCGGCATAAAGCTTAGATGGACATCACTCACGGACCTGTGATGCCTCCTATCTCTTCTCAAAGTGTATTTGGTTTTTCCCAGATCACCCCAATTTGACTCCAACCCCCTAGTGCTTGATCAAAAGTTTTTTAAAGATAAACAAACAAGAATTTAAGCTTTAAGGTTGAACGTTGGACTTACAAGCCATCCAGACTTACTAGCCTTTCATTCAGAGTGTTTAGGACTTATTAGAATGCCACACCCTTGTAGTTCTAGTTTGACCCCTTAAGCTTTTGAAATACGAATTTTTTAATAACAAAATAATCAATTTTTTATTATTTTTTATTATTTTTTAATATTTTTTTATAACTTAAGCAATAAGTTAGAAACATAATATTTTTTGTAATCAAGACACTAACGGGCCGTATATGACTGGGTAATTGTTTTTCTTCCTATCCTTCTGAGAGATGTATATGAAGACATGCAAATTTCTTCAAAATGACTCTCCACGGTAAGTTTAGCAAATTTAGTTTATATCACATCAACTTTTACGCATCATGGAAAGCTACCATGCAAATCAATGACTGTTCTCGAGCCTTTTAAGCTTAATAACTTCACTCGTTAGGCACGCAGAAACAATTTATCTATCATTTTCCAAAGGTTGGACCAATTTTCATTTGAAAATATTTTGAAACTTCAAAAAAACTGTTAACTGAATAATCATATCACTTCCCAGAGAGTTACAAAAGACAGTTTAAAACTCAGTCACCCGGTCACTCTTAGTTTTTAGGTAAATGGCTATCCCGTATGTCCACAAGTGGTTAACAGGACCAAACACATGAAAATACATGTCTTTCCAACTTAGAGTTACCGATATAATTTTAAGTGAAAGAATTTAAAACAAAACATATCACAATCGCCCCAGATGCTTTCAATCTTTAGGTGAATGGCTATCCTATGAGTCTACGAGTAGATGATAGGACCAAACATATACTGGTATATGTCGTTCAAACTTGAGTAACTGACATAATTTTAAGCGAAAGCGTATACGAACAAAATTTTAAAGTCTTTAATTTTATACGAACCCACGCACACTCTTTTTGATGATTTTTTAAATTTTCTCCCCCTAAATTTGTGCAAAATTTTTGACTGAATGGAAAAGTTTTATGTACAAATTTAACCTCAAAAAGACTCAATCGTCAAAACGTAGTATTTAAAAATAATATATGAAGAAGTGTGATAGTTAGCCAACTGATGTACTATGAATTCTCATGTACGATCAAGTCATTTTCACATTTTGAAATAAAACAAAATAAAAAACTATACATGAACATATTTTTGTATTTTTAGGAAACTTAAAACTTTAAAATCTTTTTGACTGATCAATCTTTCATACCATAGTGATACCGTTACCTTTTGTAAGGCCCCGAACCCGCTGACCCTACTTTAGCGTCGGATTTACTCATAAACACAGTTCTTCAAATCAAAGTTTATTAAAACTTTTCGCGGAATATAAAACATTAATCATTTGTTACAAAACATTAAATCTTTTCTTTGATACCATAACACAAAACTTTATATTTAAACATCTTTACTTCTTTCTTCAGATGCCAGCCGTTCAATCCATGCCGTGTGTCATCCTCATGCTAACTCAATAATCAGCTCACCTGCGTGCATACTAAAAGTCAGCTACGCTGAGTGAGTTCTAGTTAATCAAGCAACTTATCATACAACCACTACATGCGTCATATACGTGTCCGAAGACACTTAACCCACTGTCTAATCCGCTACTTCTCAACCACTTAATTATCCCTACAGCTTAGCCAATTAATTACCCCTACAGCTTAACCATTGATGCCACTTATGCCACTTTATGCCACTTTATGCCACTTGTGCCACTTTATGCCACTTATGCCACTTTATGCCACTTATGCCACTTATGCCACTTGTGCCACTTATGCCACTTTATGCCACTTATGCCACTTGTGCCACTTTAATAACGAAGACACGCATAGACTCACTCTACCACGTGCTCACGTTATGCCCTAACTCTATTACTAGACCCCTATCCACTTCTATCACACTATACTTCTACTTGTCTATAACCCACTTCCTATCAGCACATTATTTACATACTAAGCAAGTAACATCAACAATCATACACACATAATAACGATGGCACGTACAGGCTTTCCCCCTCACGCGCTCACGTTATGCCACTAACACCCTTACTAGACTCTTGCCACTTCTAACACACTCTACCTCTACCTGCCTATATCACACTTCATATCAGTTCGGTATTTACGTAATAAACAAGTCACATCATAACATTCATACACACTATCAACCACTTGGAATTTACTACCCTTGGCGATACGTGCAATATCCGAAGATCGTTCACGTACCGATAAGCATTATAAAATATATACCTCATATAACCTTTATAGCATACACTTACCACTTAAGGTAAGTGTATTCACACTTCACATCGAGTATGCACACAGCCCCGAAAACATAGCAAGGAAATGGGGCTAGAAACTCACCTGAACTCTGCTTCTTTTTCTGATAGCTGTAAATCCCTTCTCTATTTGAGCTCGGCTGACTGTACAAGTTACACGTATCAATACTCGTCTGATCTAATCTGGTGGCCTAGTATTAGCTTACTTTAACTTATCGCTTTATAATTATTTTCTAATCAAACTTGGCTTTAGGCGAAGTTAACCCTCGGGCGAACTTGGCTTCAGGCGAAGTTAAACCTTAGGCGAACTTGGCTTCAGGCGAAGTTAAACCTTAGGCGAACTTGGCTTCAGGCGAAGTTAAACCTTAGGCGAACTTTGCTTCAGGCGAAGTTATCCTTAGGCGAACTTGGCTTCAGGCGAAGTTATCCTTAGGCGAACTTGGCTTCAGGCGAAGTTATCCTTAGGCGAACTTGGCTTCAGGCGAAGTTAAACCTTAGGCGAACTTGGCTTCAGGCGAAGTTATCCTTAGGCGAACTTGGCTTCAGGCGAAGTTATCCTTAGGCGAACTTGGCTTCAGGCGAAGTTATCCTTAGGCGAAGTTACGCTTGAAGGCGAAGTTCGTCAGGCGAACTTAATCTTGCAGGCGAAGTTATCGCGCTGCAGATCTGTTTGCCCATAACTCCTTCGTTTCTTAGCCAAATAACTCGATTTTGGTACCCACGGAATCGTATGATCGGCGCCTACAAATCCCAACCATCAAATCGGCCTAAAATCGACGTTTTAGGGGTCCGATTTGGGCAGTTTGGGTTTCGGGTCCGGTTAACCCATCCAATCCTAACCATTTTCAGTAATATTAGCTTTGTTGGATTTGTTCTTACCTTACCAACTCAGATCTATCAACAAAATCTCGGGTCTCGGCTTCGAATCTTGATCGGTTAGAATGTGTGTGTTTTGAGTGTGTGAAGAAAGAAGGTGGAAATGAAAGATTGGGTTTGGGATGGGATATTTATATCCCTCTAAGCCCACGGACCCGAGGCCCATTCTCATTTAACCCATCTCAATTAATCCAACACTAGCCCGACTCACACCAACTCCTACTCTATTATTTATTTCCCGAACCCGAGTCAACTTTCCCTCTATTATTAAGTAATATAATTAATATTATCTTGAAATTTCGGGATGTTACAAGTCTTCCCTCCTTAAAGAGGTTTCGTCCCCGAAACCTAACTTATTCCCTATAAAAGGAAAACTTCTTATATTTACACGCTTTATTGAATCGCCTTCTCTTTCTGAGTTATCCCTCTTACTCCTGGCTTGTAGTCATCGAGCGGTGATCATGTGTTTTAGCCATTACGGTAGCTTGTCCATGAAGCCCTCGATGTACCAAGTCTCGTATCGCCTTCCCGAGGAACCTTGTTTTTTATAATAACGCTAACTCCTAAGGCGACGCTTTACCATCACACAACTATTTATTATAACCAACATGCATTCAAGTTAAATTCATAGATCGTTCATACAAAAGCACAAGAAGTCACAAGTACTCCATAACATAAAAGGAAATCATTCAAGCTTGCTAAACAAACATAGGTTCAACTGTAACATAAAACACTCTTTAACTACTAAACATAAAACAACTGCGACATGCCACTTATTCTCCTGCAACCTCCTCAGCAGCTAATAGACCATCCTTTCACGCGTTTCCTCTTCCTTCCCCCACTGCCACGGCTTCTCTACACTCCCTAGCTATGTGACCTGACTTACCACACTTGTAACACTTCTGGTCCTCGGTGCATTCACGGGAGATGTGCCCCTTCCTCCCACATCGGTAGCACTGATTTGGACCAGCCTTGCATTCCCCCAAGTGCATCTTCCCGCACACCTTACATACTTCCCTTCCTGCCATCTTCTGTGTCTTTCTCCCTGCACGCTCCACGACATCCCCAGCTCTTTTAGTTCCCTTCCCTTTTTCCTCATCTTCCACTTCCACATCATCCGCCGCCAGATCATCATAGACCATCTCCGCCAACTCGACCGCAGACTCAAAGGTAACAGGTTTGTTGGCCCTGACCAACATGCGGACCTTCTGGGGAAGTCCTCTAACGTAGCACTTGATCCGCTTCGTCTCGGTGTTCACCATGTCAGGTACCAACCTAGACATGCGGTTGAATTCAGTGGTGTACTCACGATGTGTCATTGTACCAGCTTTCAAGTTTAAGAATTTCATCTCCGCCCTTTCAACCTCGGCGTCAGCACAGAACTTCATCATCACTAACTCCTTCAGATCATCCCACTTCATCTCTTCACGGGTCTTCCTCTGTTCCACACTCTCCCACCAATACATAGCCTCATCTACGAATGACTGAGTAGCATAACCCACAGCTTGGTCGGGACGGCATTCGCTAATGCGGATAACCTTGTCCATAGCGGTTATCCATTGGAGAGTAGCGATTGCGTCTCCCAACCCGGTCAGCTTTGGCGGGTCGCATCCTTTGAAGGACTTATAGCTGCACCCACCTTGTCCTCCTCTCCTATCATCGACTTTCACAGACTTATCCCCACTCGAGGCCCCTCTTTCACCTTCCCCATCCTTCCTACCATCACCACCCGCCCCTTCAGCAGTTCGTTCACGGCTTCCAGCAGATCCTTCGGGATTCAGGTTCTTCACAGCAGCAACTACAGCCTGAACAATGGCTGCTTGAACTGCAGGGCTAAGTTGAACTTCTTCGTTGTTGTTCTGGCCTCCTCCAGCTGCGCTTCCTTCATCTTCGGTGTGGGAAGCTTCTTCTACCGAGGGTTGCCGGACAAGACGAGGCCTGCCACGACGTCCAGTGCGACCCCCAGTTCCCACAACTTCTCCAGCTCCAGCCATCAGTATTCTTAAAGGGACAACACAAACATCATCACTCAAGGAACTATTTAGTACAAGGATAGCAAGGCTAACAGGTAATAACAGTGGCCAGCTGTGACTAGCTGATCACGTTGCTTTCCGTGTCCTATACACTTCCCTTTATGATTCTATTTGTGCTGGTTCTACTTACGCAGTTAGTCAAATCAAACAATCAATTATTCCTATCCCTGTCGTTCACATATCTTTCCTTTCTCCTTAACATATATCATCTAATCATACACTTTACATTTACTGATCTTACTTGAGCGACACATGGCATTCTTGGAGTGGCATCTTCTTTTCTTTCTTACTTAAATCCCATTCTCTGTTCGAGTCTAAGCATGTAGGATGCTTAAATCTCTCGAACTTTGCTCTGATACCAACTTGTAAGGCCCCGAACCCGGTGACCCTACTTTAGCGTCGGATTTACTCATAAACACAGTTCTTCAAATCAGAGTTTATTAAAACTTTTCGCGGAATATAAAACATTAATCATTTGTTACAAAACATTAAATCTTTTCTTTGATACCATAACACAAAACTTTATATTTAAACATCTTTACTTCTTTCTTCAGATGCCAGCCGTTCAATCCATGCCGTGTGTCATCCTCATGCTAACTCTATAATCAGCTCACCTGCGTGCATACTAAAAGTCAGCTACGCTGAGTGAGTTCTAGTTAATCAAGCAACTTATCATACAACCACTACATGCGTCATATACGTGTCCGAAGACACTTAACCCACTGTCTAATCCGCTACTTCTCAACCACTTAATTATCCCTACAGCTTAGCCAATTAATTACCCCTACAGCTTAACCATTGATGCCACTTATGCCACTTTATGCCACTTGTGCCACTTTATGCCACTTGTGCCACTTTATGCCACTTATGCCACTTTATGCCACTTTATGCCACTTATGCCACTTTATGCCACTTATGCCACTTGTGCCACTTTAATAACGAAGACACGCATAGACTCACTCTACCATGTTCTCACGTTATGCCCTAACTCTATTACTAGACCCCTATCCACTTCTATCACACTATACTTCTACTTGTCTATAACCCACTTCCTATCAGCACATTATTTACATACTAAGCAAGTAACATCAACAATCATACACACATAATAACGATGGCACGTACAAGCTTTCCCCCTCACGCGCTCACGTTATGCCACTAACACCCTTACTAGACTCTTGCCACTTCTAACACACTCTACCTCTACCTGCCTATATCACACTTCATATCAGTTCGGTATTTACGTAATAAACAAGTCACATCATAACATTCATACACACTATCAACCACTTGGAATTTACTACCCTTGGCGATACGTGCAATATCCGAAGATCGTTCACGTACCGACAAGCATTATAAAATATATACCTCATATAACCTTTATAGCATACACTTACCACTTAAGGTAAGTGTATTCACACTTCACATCGAGTATGCACACAGCCCCGAAAACATAGCAAGGAAATGGGGCTAGAAACTCACCTGAACTCTGCTTCTTTTTCTGATAGCTGTAAATCCCTTCTCTATTTGAGCTCGGCTGACTGTACAAGTTACACGTATCAATACTCGTCTGATCTAATCTGGTGGCCTAGTATTAGCTTACTTTAACTTATCGCTTTATAATTATTTTCTAATCAAACTTGGCTTTAGGCGAAGTTAACCCTCGGGCGAACTTGGCTTCAGGCGAAGTTAAACCTTAGGCGAACTTGGCTTCAGGCGAAGTTAAACCTTAGGCGAACTTGGATTCAGGCGAAGTTAAACCTTAGGCGAACTTGTCTTCAGGCGAAGTTATCCTTAGGCGAACTTGGCTTCAGGCGAAGTTATCCTTAGGCGAACTTGGCTTCAGGCGAAGTTATCCTTAGGCGAACTTGGCTTCAGGCGAAGTTAAACCTTAGGCGAACTTGGCTTCAGGCGAAGTTATCCTTAGGCGAACTTGGCTTCAGGCGAAGTTATCCTTAGGCGAACTTGGCTTCAGGCGAAGTTATCCTTAGGCGAAGTTACGCTTGAAGGCGAAGTTCGTCAGGCGAACTTAATCTTGCAGGCGAAGTTATCGCGCTGCAGATCTGTTTGCCCATAACTCCTTCGTTTCTTAGCCAAATAACTCGATTTTGGTACCCACGGAATCGTATGATCGGCGCCTACAAATCCCAACCATCAAATCGGCCTAAAATCGACGTTTTAGGGGTCCGATTTGGGCAGTTTGGGTTTCGGGTCCGGTTAACCCATCCAATCCTAACCATTTTCAGTAATATTAGCTTTGTTGGATTTGTTCTTACCTTACCAACTCAGATCTATCAACAAAATCTCGGGTCTCGGCTTAGAATCTTGATCGGTTAGAATGTGTGTGTTTTGAGTGTGTGAAGAAAGAAGGTGGAAATGAAAGATTGGGTTTGGGATGGGATATTTATATCCCTCTAAGCCCACGGACCCGAGGCCCATTCTCATTTAACCCATCTCAATTAATCCAACACTAGCCCGACTCACACCAACTCCTACTCTATTATTTATTTCCCGAACCCGAGTCAACTTTCCCTCTATTATTAAGTAATATAATTAATATTATCTTGAAATTTTGGGATGTTACACCTTTAATCTTCAATACATCATTTTCCCGTTTATGAGAATCTCCCCCTAGGAATAAGCTTGTTTTGAGATTCTGCATCCTTGCGAGTTGAATGTCTGGAACAAACCTTTTAACATGAAATGTATTCCCTGATTTGTTCCTACACACTAGAGAGCAGATTAAAAACTTTCTATCACCTTAAATCCCTGTCCAGTCAACAAATAATCCATTTTACGGTTTAAAGATTTAAAAACAACGAAAATTTGCCCTGTTATGTGCCTGGAACAACCCATTTAATAAATAATGAATTTGTGGTTGTTCCTACACGCATAGCGGGATCAGTTGGACATAGGAACCCAAGTCATAAATGTCTTGGGGTTACCTTGAGAATCAACATATGTGACATCTTGCCAACTCATATATTTCCCATCTTTAACAGAATCATTTGTTAATAAAGATTCTGTTTGCTGAGTTTTTAGTTTCCATGTCTGTCTTGGCTTAGTGAAATTTGATAGAATAGACTTTGGACTGGAGCAATTCGAATTCGAATTCTTAGAACTCTCAACACTCTTTGACTTCTGAAAATATATTTTTCTTTTAACAGTTTCTAAATTATTTGAGTGCAAACCTGTCATATTAACTTTGAATCCTTGAGTATCTGTGTCCCGTTGTATAGATATTCGTGGTTTTGTAAAATCAGCATTTTGTTTATCCACTGGATTCGGTTGAAACCTGTTACCTTTCAATTGAGAAGCTTGTCTATTAACAGCACGGTAGTGACACTACTTTGCCAAATGCCCGACGTTCCCGCAGACGAAACACGCCTTCATCCTTCTTCTAATGTCAAAGGAAGCACTTGCCTCATGTTGGAATTCCTTCTTAGGAAAGGTTTTTCCATTCTTCTTACCCCTTGGTGAAGCCATCTAATCTTGTTTGTAATAGGGAACATATAGACGATGAACACAATTTCAGGCTATATGTCATGGTGTGCCACAGTGGTAACATGTTTGTCTCTTAATATAAATAGCACTCAATAATTTATCAACACATGGAGATCCGGAGGATCTATGAGGACGAGACTGTCCTTGTTGTGCTGATTTCTTATCTGCCTACCCCTTGTTGCCATAACTCTGTGTATTAATATTAGTACAATTTTGTCTTACGGTGTCATCTGAGTTTGAGGACATGTTAGAATAAGATTCATTTTCACTAGCCTTAACCCCTTTACTATCAGAAGCAACATCATTTACTATATCTACACATGTAGTAGAAACATCAAAATTGTTCACACATTTAGAAACATGCTTGATTTCCTCTAGGGATCCTGATCCAACAATTTCAGATTGAACCTTTTTACCATACTTCATGTCTTTTACCTTTTCTTCCTGCTTTTTGGTAAGAGAAAGACTAGTATATTTGCCATTGTATGGTGGGGGTACTTGACTATATCCTATACCCTCACATTCGTTTTCTTTCCACCATAATTGATTTTCAATCATTGAATTGACTACTTTACTGGAACCATTGAATTTTTTAAAGTAGTTCAGCCCTTTCAAATTTACTAGTTAGATTCAAAATTTCTAACTTGGAGGCTTCCAGTTTAGCAGTTAATTCAACGATTTCCTGTTTGGCGTCTAGGTAGTAACAACATTTTATACTAAATTCAGACTTAAGCTTAGAGAAATCCTTTTGAGTTGCTTCTATTTTATCTAGAAAACCTTTTTCATTTTTCTTAAGTTTAAGATTTTCAAATTTTACGCTTTCCATGTCTCTAATTAAGTTATCATTGTGGAGCTTATATAATTCTATCTTATCAATGCAATCTTGAGAACATGACTGAAAACTTACCTCTGTAGAGAATCCATTTAGAGTACTTTTAAACATTGAGATGGGTTGTGGAGAATCCATTTAGTAATTAAAGGAATTACTCAGATTTTCCCGCCAAATTTTTTTGAAAAAATATGATTGCCAAAATTCTCAAGAAAGATGTCCCACTCAAAAGAAGCGTTTAGGAAAAATTTCGTTCAAGACAAATTTTTCCGATTTTCCAGCAAAATTCACCGAAAATAACAAAAAAAAAATTATTTTTTCCAAAATTTTCAAAAATGAATCTTTACTTATTTTTGCCAAAATTATATATTTTTTTATTTTACCGAGAACTTGAAAGCTTGACAGAGAACCCAAATATTATCCGAGAACTCTTAAATGTAGACCGAGAACCCACTTTGACCGAGAACAAGAGTTGACAGAGAACCCAAATTGACCGAGAACAGAAGGTGTTGACCGAGAACTGAAGGCGTTGACCTAGAACTAAGGAATGTTGACCGAGAACTAGGGATGTTGACTGAAAACTCTTGAAAGTGGCCGAGAACACCCCAATTTTGGCCGAGATCCTTTAAATGATCCCGAGAATTGTGTAAAGTTTGGCCGAAAACTAGTCAAACAGTTGAATTTTGGCAGTAACAAATTCCCGAGTTTAGTGGGATTTGATTTGTTTCCAAACAAACAACAAATCTTTCACCAAAAATAATTCTTCTTCTTCTCCGATAAACTACTTGCCGGAAAAATCACCCACAATACCAACTAAACAAGAATATTGAATCCGTTGATATCAAACCGAGCCTTGAAAGGTTCAAAAGGCTCTGATACCAATTGTAAGTCTGGAATCTGGATCACTACAATATGATATCAACCAACACACGTCAAATAGGCGGAATCTAGTTAACGTTGTGATTCAAAAAACAACGATGAACACAATGAATGCTTGGAAATCATAAAAGATGAACACGATGTAATATGGTTTCAATGCATACGATTCTATTATCAATAAATCGTCAGATACATAAACCACTTAGCCAAACTACGATAATGCTCTCTAGAATTATGGTGGCTCCGACTGATTTAAGCCTGGTTGACCCTAACTAATGACAAAACATTAACTATATATAGGGTTTCCATATACAAAGCCTAAAGTCCATGCTCAACTAAGCCTAACCAAAATCCATAGGGATTTTGGTGTTAGTAGACAAACCGAAATCCCTATGAATTTCGGTATTACACCATCACAACCATAATGCAATTCTTCAACTAGTCTTCGTTATTTCACTTTAGTCTTGATCATGTTGTGGCCTTTTAATACGCATCAGTCTAACCAATTTATGACCCAACGCTCTACATCCTTACATTCTCATTCTCCCCGTCTGAATCACTATCTTCCTTTCTCCACCGATTATTTGACAGGGTAACATAATCAGGATTCAGTAAATGTGATATGGTCTAAAATATACATATTATTATATAAATATTTAATACACTTTTGAGTTGTTTTGAGTGGGTTATTATGGAATATTATTTCTTATTGGTTCAGAGTAGAATATTAATGGTTTTTAAAAACTATGAGCGAAATTGTGGTATGTTTGCTAAAGTTGACACCAACGAGTGAATAATAATAATAATAATAATAATAATAAATATAATACTACTTATCGTATGCATTATATAAATCGAAACTTGAATTACGTTTACGTTTGCAAACAAGACATATATATTTGTTTATTAATTGTGATTAAACTTCTATTATAATAAAAAAAAAGCCCACACTAATTTGTTTCTTTTTGGGCTTCGTCAAGTGGACACAGAAGAGAATAAAAAAAGGGAACCCTATTCACAACAAAGAAAGAGAGGTCGGCATATTATTTAAGGGGTGCGACAGAGAGAGACTAAGTGAATAGGGGGCACACCCCTGTTAGTGCGGCTGATTTTAGCAAGAGGATACAAAAAAATATATTGAAGAAAGAAAGCTTCCAAGCGCGTCAAATAAGCTCACGTCATATCTTCAAGAACAACTAATTAAAAAGCAAGCTACCAGGCAGCTCAATTAATTTAAGCTCACAGGCTAGTAGCTCAACTATATTTATTTCTTTTTCGATGAACCGTACTTTATTTTTTAATCTTGATTCATTAATTATTATGGTTGACTAGTAGGATTCCTTACCTAGGTATTTGTTTCCCCTATTTGAGTTTTAAACCGATTTGTCTGTGTCTAGTTTTAGAGTAAGTTTTATTTAGTTTATATTTAATATTAAAAAACCACAAAAATCAATTAAATCTGTGTATTTAAGTTATTAGTTAGAGTCTAGTTTAGGTGTCGCTAGTGTCCTTTGGGTTCGATATCCGGACTTCATTAGGCTTTACTACAGTTGATAGGTACACTTGCCTGTCTAATGGTCTAGCATTAGGATAGTCTAGATTTATAAATTTAAAACTAGAGTGTCTAAGTTAGGTTAGGTTTTAATAGACCATTTCTCACATCAAAATGCCCAAATAAAGCTCAGAATTTAGGAATTTGTTCCTTCGTCTTATTTGTATAAGACTTTATCTTAGCACACCCAGCAACAGACATGTGAGCTAGCTTCATCTCCTCCCTAGTCTTTTCAATATCAAAAAACTGATGATCAATAATCAGCTGAATAAACCTCTGATACATCAGCCATTTGTTATCAAAATATAGCTTCATGTGCTTGAATATAACTTTAGAAAAGTTATATTTCAAGTTAAAGCACAAAGTAGTCACCGTACACATTTAGTAGACCAATATCTCTTCATAACCACCCTTTCTTTGCCCAAAAAATTGTATTATCACATGAACCAAGAACTTATAAGGTCTTGACAACCTAGTCTTCAAGAAACCTCTATCCAAACCGTTCTTGTAACCCATTCTCAGCAAACAACCCTTCACCATTCTTTCATCCAATGAAGTAGGATCGGTAGATTCATCACCTAATTCCAAAGCATCTCTTATCACCTGTTCAGATATTATAATCTTTCTTCTTGGCAATCGACTTTATACACTCTACTTCAAGCTCTGCGTTTTTCAAGAATTCAGCAACCAGCTCCTTGATTATCATAGTATTAGCATTGATCGCTTTATATATTCTCGACCTCTCAAAGAACGGCAATATAACCCAAAATGGTTCCATCTTGTCATCCGATCCGTCTAAGAAAGCACAAATATTATGATTAGCATCAAAATCTTTAACCTTTAACATCTGCACATACACAAACAAATAACCAGATAACATGTTAGCAAGTTTTATAACAATTAAAAAAATATATTAAGTGTATGCACGTATATGTATTATAACGAATAAGTTCCAACACACGTATAAGGTCAAAGTTTATTTCAACGTGTAAGTCTAAGAACAAACTTATAAGTCTGGATAAGCATATAAGTCTCTATAGACGGATAAACTCAGTTCAACGCATAAGACCATCACACGTATAAGTCTATATGTAAAGATTCAACGTATAAGACTATAGAGCTTACACGCCGTATAAGTCTAGAAGAGTTATACGCCGTATAAGCTCATAATCTTATATGTCCTTGGTCAAGAACAAATTGTAAAGATTAACCAATGAAAATCAAAATCAATATAGTTCCTTGGGTTCGGAATCACATGAATGAACGTTTACGAACCAAAACTCTATGTTCACAAATCAAAAAGATGTCCAATTAAGTTCAATTGTAAACGATACTGTTCATTGATACAAAACCCTTTCTGATCTACCATATTATAATAAATCCATACCTTTGCAATCTCTAGTGATGTGCAGATCAACCACGAGAAATCACAAAAATCAATTACACATGATATACGGACAGATAATTTAAGATCCGTGAGAAGCGTGTATGTTCTCAACAAGTGGATAAGATGAACAATAATGAACCATAGCGTATAACCATCTTATTTATATGACACACATATACGCTCGTATAAGTTCTTGACTTATGCGTTTGTAATTTTCAAACAATTAAAATATGACAAATTTCAAGCATATGATCCCGATCAAGTCAAAACTAATGACCTTGATGAATCCTTTTGAAATTTTGAAACAATTTTACTTTTAAACAACCAATTTCACATAATTTTGAACTTAATCAAGTCCAAGTTAATGACCTTGATCAATTCAGTTAACCATTAAATCCCGGATTTTTAATAATTTTGTCAAAAACAACCACTCAATTCTGAATCTTGGATATCTAGACCCGAATCACCTTTCACCAAAGTCGAAAAATAAATCAGAAATGAAAAATCTTTTTGGTTTAAGAATGAAAAGATGAAAACAAGACAAAAAATATCAAACTAAGAACTTATAACAAACATAATGAAATATATTTTTGTGATTTGAGTAAGGAATCATATTGACCAATCCGTTCTTCCATCACGGTTTTCAATTTTAATATGTCTGATGTTAAGCCGGCTATGGATATTGTTCTCCACTTAAACTTTTGTAACAAAAGATTCAGATACATCAGTGATATGATTAAGGTTCAATTAAGCACATATAATCAGAACATGATCAGATTCTAATCTTAATGCAGGCTTATTCTGATTTTTACCATGTCACCCCAACTTGACTTAATCTTAGAACCAGCAGATCAAAAAATTTTAAAAATTTTAACTTTTGGCAATCATATCAACGGTTTTTTCCATCTCTCGGCTTACATACATTGTATTCTCCTGGGTCCGTTTCATATTGGTATTAAGACGCGCGCATGGGAGGAACAATGTATGACTAACATTTTTGATCAAGTTAGTAGTGAATTTTGTACTTTAGTACATAGCGACCAAGTTTAATGACTTATCAGGGGTTCGCTCTCTTGAGCAGGATTTAAAGTATTCTTTTGAATACCCAGATGAAAACCGCATAAAAACCTCATGGTTCAAGAAACCTAATGCATCCCATCAATACAGGGCTTAAGGACATAAAACCATACACCATTGAAATGTAGACCGTGAGATGCTTAAAACACTTTATTAACACTTTATTTTTTGTGATCTACTGAAACATAAGACTTGAGTATGACAGGCTATTACAATTATGCCTTCATTACCAAGAGTTTTGCAAGAATACTAACCCATCTTTTAAGATGGCAATTTATGTTTATATCACTTATTCCCTTACTTTTTTATCCAAAAGCCTACCCATACACCGAACATTAAGCAATAGACTTCTATTCTTCCATTTACCGGATTTGGAACAATCATCGAGTTTATCATGGATCTCAGCTTTCCTTGGTAGCTTCCCATGAAGTTCTCAACGATAGGTTTCATCACAAGAGAATGGCACATTACTTTAATCATTACCGTCTACTTTTGGCCCGATGGTCGGGATCATTGATCAATGACATGTCATTCATATGAAATCACATGTCATTCATAAAAGCAGAAAAAAAAAAGAAATAATTCAAGCTTGCAAGACAAACGTAGGTTCAAACTGTAATATAAAACACCCATTAACAACTCTAACATAAAACAAATGTGACAAGCCACTTATTCTCCTGCAACCTTCTCGGTGGTTGATAAACCAACCTTTTACGCGTCTCCCCTTCCTCTTTCCACCGCTACGGCTTCCCCATAATCTCTAGCTATGTGACCTGAATTACTACACTAGTAACATTTTTGGTCCTCGGTGCATTCAAGAGAGATGTGTCCCTTCTTCCCGCATCGGTAGCACTGGTTTGGACCAGCCTTGCATTCTTCCAGGTGCATTTTCCCGCACACTTTGCATGTTTCTTTGCCCACAATCTTTTGTGTCTTTTTCCCCCTATGGTTCCTTTCCCTCCTTCCTTATCTTCCACTTCCACATCATACACAGCCAGATCGTCTTAAACCATTTCTGCAAGTTCAACAGCAGAATCAAAGGTAGAAGGTTTACTAGCCCTGACTAATGTGCGGATATTCTGTGGAAGCCCTCTGATACTTTACTTTTTTTTTCTTCGGTGTTCACCATACCCGGCACCAGCCTGGACAAACAGTTGAATTCAATGGTGTACTCGCGGTGCGTCATCCTGTCCAACTTCAGTTTCAGAAACTTCATCTCGGCCCTCTCAACCTCAGCATCTACACAGAACCTTTTCATCACTAACTCCTTCAGATATTCCCACTTCATGACCTCTATCTTCTCTGGTATCTTTCTTTGTTCCACCATTTCCGACCAGAACACGATCAAGTCTTGATGTCTGTTTTGACTCGTTACGATGCTCTAACACTAACAATCTCGGGTTTTTACCATCGGATCATGGCTCGGGATATAGGAGGGTGTTTGTGTGTGTTTTTTAAGATGTAGGCTATGGTATAGAGATGGATGAAAATGGAAAGAATTAGGGTTTAAGGGGTATTTATACTCCCTTAAGCCCATGGACCTAAGGCTCATTACCATTCCTTATTCCATTTTAATGTACAAGCCCACTCTCTTATAGTTTATTTAGCTAAACTGATACACGACACTTTAATAACAAACGAAATTCCCTTTATTAATATTATCGAAAGTAGGATGTTACAAGTCTTCCCTCCTTAAAGAGGATTCGTCCTCAAACCTAATTATTACTTAAACAATCATGGGTAGAACTTGCGCATCTCATCTTCAACTTCCCAAGTGACATCCGATCCTTTGCAATGCTTCCATATCACCAAAATTTCAAGAGAAAAATGAAGCACAACCAAATGACATGTTTGTTCAGGAGCAAAATGAAAGACAACCAGACTTTGAAACAAAGTTTCAAAGTTTGAACATTGAAAATAATGTTGCTTCTACTTCACAACAGTTTGCTGAAGAATCAACTGAATTTCATGATGCAACTATAGATATGATCATTGAGGAACATGTGGGTTCCCAGCCGGATCTACACAGGAGTATCTCGTATCACGAGGGTGCGGAATCCCCACGTAATACGATACGAGCGTAAGATAGATTATACGTTGAACCGATAAACAAACACACGTCACAATACAAATAAACACGATTGTATTGCAACACTTCAACACGTGATATCAAAATCACTAACACTCGTTCCAAAAAAAACCTATTCACAAGATAAACCGAAATGAGGTTATATAAGCCTCGACAACTTCGCCTAACATACTTGGTGAAGTTGTCATAACTTCGCTTATCTCCAAGTTCGCCTACGTCCCAGGCGAACTTGTGTAAAACAATATTCAAAACCAAAACAAACAATCTAACACGATTACAGACACATACAAAACACGAGATACTGAACTACTGACATTATGCACCAACAGACTCCCCCTTGGCCGTAGCTTCATATATCTATCTTCATTCTCGTGTATAGTAATCCCAAAAATCTCATGTCACCCGTCTTCAAGCATGAACGCCCTGTCTTACACAGACAGAGACCACCCTCTGGTACTTCTTGGCTTCATCTTTCCATGCAGGAATATAGAATATCTTCTTATCGTTTAGCACCTGCAAGTCAGCTTGAGACAAATTTACCAAGTGCATGGGATCATACACTCTCAAAATTTCCTGTTCATCTTCATCTTCCATAACCGCTTCAGCTGTTTGGCTATCAACGTACCACCACTTGAGACTCTTTAAAACATCCTTGGGCATTGTCTTCATCGGCACTTCTTTCAAACACCGAACCGGCTTATATTTCATCACCATCCAAGTTTTGCCATCAGCTCGCATTCCTCTTTCCTTATCTTCAACTAGCTTCCTTTTCTGAGGCTTTAACAGCTCAAACTTCTTCTCTTTCACACTTTCTTTCCACACAATCTTTCCAATTATTCTGGCCATATTGTCATCACTCCTATTAATCAATCCCAATTTAGCCAAATCCTTCAACTCACACTCAGGAAAGGTATTGAGAGATCTCAACGTCCTCTTAAAATACTGAATTCCATCAAAGCGTTTAATCACAAATAACTTTAACTGCTCATCATACAGCCAGCAAATAATACATTTCTTCGACTCAGCATACCCTTTGATATTGTAACTCTTTTTGAACATTGTTGGAACCCCTGGCTTCTTTGTCTTAACAAACCATTGAGCATAGCCTTCTTTCCATCTCGGCTGTTCTTCCCACTCAGACTCATCAGACACATCCATATCTTGACTCACATTCACCTTGTCAACGTCTAGAATATCATGTTCTACACTATCATCTACAATCTCACCTTCTTCTATCTCACTATCAATCACAATCTGTTCTCCTATCTTTTCAATCTCCTCAATAGTTAACACATCATCATCACCCACATCATCATCACCCAACATTTCCTCATCATCAACAACCACGACATTTTCACCACCGGATCCACCTGCTGTACCGCTGACTCCCCCTGAGATGTGGAAGTCCCAAGAGTTTGTTCGGTTCTTGGCAACTCACCACCTGCACCTTTCGATGCATTGGGATCATCGTCTCTATCTTGACTCTTCTTGGTTCTCAACTCGTCGCCCTTGCAGCTCGTCTCCCCCTGAGATGCTAAGAACTGTTTTAAAGCATCAAATAGTTTACCGTGCTCAACAAGGAGGGACGATTGGATCTGATTTTCTGCTACAAGTCGCTGGATAGCTTGAGTCTGGATTAGATTGATTCTTGACTGTTCAGAAACTACCCGTTCAAGAGCAGCTATCCTTTCAGAATCAGACAAGGTAGCATCAAAATCAAAACGCATGTGAGAAACGTCTTGAGCATATGGTGGAGGTATTCCCAAACTGGCTGGAGTATCAGAAGCAGGCTGAATAGTAACCGCGGGTGGTATTATGATAGATAACCCCGCAGTAGAAACCAACCTTGACTCAACAAATCTTGCAACAACCTCCGATGGAGTAACAGTAGGAGGTGGCAAGGAAACTATCTCCGGAACAGAAAACTGAAACGTGGTTGGTGGAATACCAAATGATGATGACGTTGTTACCACGGGAACACTGGAGGTAATCGGTACTGTCACAGTCATCGAAGCAGGAACCATAGTCATACCAGATAACGAGGGTGGAGAGAAACGAACCACCCTTGAGCTTTCACCAACTCCGGAACCCTCACCAGTTCTGACCTTCTTTGATCGTCGTATCAACTGGTCTAACTCCTCCCCGAAGTCAGAATCACTGTCATCTGAGTCTTTCTTTCTCTTACCATGTATTCTTTCTTGTCTAACCAGAATCTGTTGTGCTTCAGCGATATCATCAGCGGAGGAGTCAGAGTCAGTTCTCTTAGAATCTGCTACAGACGTAGCTACCATCGAAACATTCACACCAGATGCCTCAGCTACTGGGGCTCGAACCTCAGCAGCTGGATCAATTTGTTCCATGTCAAATAACCCTTGGCCACCAAAGGCTGCTTCAAGATCGACATGTTCTTCCAGAGCTGCAACAGGATCAGCAGGCAGTGCTTGCTGTACAGGTGGTTGAGGAACATCAGCCTGTTGCGGTGCCGGGTCACGAAATTCATCTCCTAGATGAGCAATATAAGCAGGGTTCACCAAATAACCAATCAATGCAGTGTGCCGCGGACGAAGCTCTGGTTTGCTACGAGCACTTGACGACCTACATTGCGTAAAGATTCTCTTACTTACACTATCAACATAACGGATAGGTCGTCGTTGAGACAGCGTAGGGGCTACATGATTCAGAATCATTTGTAAAAATCTCGGGTACATTAAAAATCTTTCCCTGGCGACTGCGCGTCTCTGACGATCAATTTCATAAAACACCATCTGACTAAAGCTGTATGGCTTGTTGTAAGTCAGGGCTGTCATTGCAGATTGCATCGTTGCCCCCATACCGTCTGTACCAGCCTTACGACCAGACATGCACACTATCATCACGTGCATCAGAAAACTCCACTGATCTAATAAAAATCCCTTTCTCCTTTGAGTGTCACCCAACGGACCCGAATAGCCCATACGTAGAAATGCACCATCTCTGAACGGAGCCGGAAAATCTGTTGGATCATCTGTAGTTTCAGCCCCGAACTGCAAGGCGACTCTGATTTGATCTGCCGAGAACTGCACCACCTGATTGTTCACTGTAGCGCGCATAACCGGAGGATCAACTCTACAGTCATATTCTACCGTTTCCCAAAAGTCTTCAATATTTGGTATAGAAATGGGAAGAGTAGTAGTGATGGTGTGAAAAATACGTGAGCGAATAAGGAAGGATATGATCTCGCGATAGTCGTCGTTACTCCTAGCATCCGGATCCAAAGTGATATACATGTTGTGACCCGGAAAGAACTGTCGGTTGTTGTCACCACCTTCGTCACCACCAGCACCACCAGCTCCTGCCACAACAGCCATATCTGAACAACAAACGGTCTAAGTTAGAACATTTACGTAGCAGATCATAACTTCGCCTTTTACCATGAGCGAAGTTATGATAACATCTCATGTGCAGGCGAAGTTAGCCATATGGCGAAGTTGAGTACAACTTCGCCCTAAACCTTAACTTCGCCTGAGAACATCTAACCAGAACTTTTAAATAATATTAGCTTGAGCAGGCGAAGTTAATCCTAAGGCGAAGTTGAGGATAACTTGGCCTAACCCTAACTTCGCCTAAGAACAAACCAGACTATTTAATTACTTAAGAAAAACTTGAGCAGGCGAAGTTAGACCTAGGGCGAAGTTGAGAACAACTTCGCCTAAACCCTAACTTCGCCTGAATCTGAAACGGCATATAACTGAGGTCCGATCATGGTTTTGTTTGGTGTATTTGAGAATGAAAACATGAAAAGATGTTTCTATTGAGATCTAGAAGACCAAATGGGTTACAAACACAGTAAAAACAGATAGTTTATCGAGTGTTTAAAGGTTAGCACAAACTATGTCACAAATCGAATTACCAAGGCCTCTAATTATCACCATTAATATGAATTACATGTTATACCGATCCTACACACCTTTAACACGGACTAGAAACAGATAATAATGAGGTTCGAATCAAAGTACAAGTATGCCGAGGGTTAGAAGAGAGTGGGTTTAAGTTCGCCTAGGTTTGAAAGTTTGTAAAGAGTTTGACCAAGTTAACCCTTTATATAGGTTTGAAAATACATGGGCGAAGTTAAGATTAACTTCGCCCCTGTGACAACTTCGCTGGTCAACTTCGCTGTGATAATAACTTCGCCTGATCCAACTTCTTAATAAACAACATTGCCTTAAATTAGATTAAAGAGAAAGGGATCAACACTAGTAACCAAGTGTTTATTAAAACGTACCAAGGTATAAAACACAAAATAAAGTAAAGATAATTAATTAAACGGGATCAAATTTCAGTCTTGACGAGGACCTGCATGTTTTAGAAAAGATCCGAACAGGAATCATACTAATTAAGTGGCTGTCACATAGATCCATGTTCAGCGGTATTATGACATAAAGAAACAGGTTGTAAGCAGGTATAAAACTTAGTATGGTTTTCATCGCTTATGTGATACGGATTAGGTTCAATTAAGCTCAAACTTTAGATGGACATCACATGAGAGATTGTGATGCCTCCTATCTATTCTCAAAGCGTATTTGGCTTTCCCCAAGTCACCCCGAGTTGACTTCGACCCGTAGTGTCTGATTAAACAGTAAGCACACATCGATCTTTAGAGTCTTCTTCTTGTTCTCTTTCATGCCTCTTTATTGATATTTGAAACAACACAAGCTCCAGAAGGCTTAACAACATATATGTTTTTTTTTTAATAAAGACATTAATACAACTTCAAATTATTGACACCTACAAGTCCCGAATCTGGATCACTGCAGGTACTTGACACTATCTTCTCGAGAATCAGAACGCTCACGGGCTCGTGTATGACTGGGTAATCACTTTTAAACAGTGATAAGACAACGAAGTTATTATAACTTCGCTTGTGTTTAACTTCGCTTATACTCAACTTCGCTTTTACTCAACTTCACTTTTACTCAACTTCTTCTTATACTCAACTTCGCTTATACTCAACTTCGCTTATACTCAACTTCGCTTATACTTTATAAGTTCGCTTAAACCCTACGAAAGATGACGGCAACTTCGCCCGATGAAGAAAATTTTTTGCAGGTTTTAATTAGACGTATTGCGAGGTATGCGAAGGTGTATTGGGTTATATTTGATGGTGGGAGATGGGCAAGATACAAAAACTAGGTATTTCAATGTAAACTCCTTCCGCGAATAGTCGAACGGAACGATCTTAGCACCCGTGTGATAATCCCGAACCACACAATCACGAGCAAATGGCTTTGATACCACTTATGGGTTCCCAGCCGGATCTACACAGGAGTATCTCGTATCACGAGGGTGCGGAATCCCCACGTAATACGATACGAGCGTAAGATAGATTATACGTTGAATCGATAAACAAACACACATCACAATACAAATAAACACGATTGTATTGCAACACTTCAACACGTGATATCAAAATCACTAACACTCGTTCCAAAAAAAAAACTATTCACAAGATAAGCCGAAGTGAGGTTATATAAGCCTCGACAACTTCGCCTAACATACTAGGCGAAGTTGTCATAACTTCGCTTATCTCCAAGTTCGCCTACATCCTAGGCGAACTTGTGTAAAACAATATTCAAAACCAAAACAAACAATCTAACACGATTACAGACACATACAAAACACGAGATACTGAACTACTGACATTATGCACCAACAGAACAAAATCATCCAATGTGTCTAATAATCTAATTGTGCAAACTTCCTTTGTTGAAAAAAATCATCCACCTGAAAACATCATTAGGGACATAAATTAAAGAGTTACAAGAATTGCATCTGAATCTGCAAACATCTTTTTGTACTCCTGTTTCCTATCGCAAATTGACCCCAAGAACATTGTTCAAGCTTTAAAGGATAATAGTTGGGTGGAAGCAATTTAAGAGGAATTGGCTCAATTCAGAGATCTGCAAGTGTGGGAACTTGTAGATAATCCAATAAATAAGTATGACATTGGAACCAAATGGGTTTTCAGAACAAAAGGGATGAGAGAGGGGTTGTTAAAAAGAACAAAGCATTACTAGTTTCACTAGGATGCTTACAAGAAAAAGGTATTTACTTTGAGGAAGTGTTTGCACCAGTGGCAAGGCTAGAAGCAATCATAATCAGCTTAGCTTATGCTGCTCAAAGAATATTAAAGTATTCCAACTGGATGTTAAATCTGCTTTCTTGAAAGGGAAAATTGAAGAGGAGGTGTATGTGGCTCAACCACTAGGTTTTGAGGATCCTGATTTCCAAATAGAATCTATATGTTGAACAAAGCTCTATATGGATTACATCAAGCTCCAAGAGCTTGGTATGATGAATTATCAATCCAGCTGATTGTTAATGGCTTTTAAAGGGGAGAAACTGACAAAACACTCTTCTACAAAAGGAGATGAAGAGATTTACTCCTTCTACAAGTGTATGTAGATGATATCACTTTTGGGTCTAACAATGAACACATGTTCTTGGAATTTGAAGAAGTCATGAAATCAAAATATTGCATGAGCTCAATGGGAGAAATGAATTTCTTTCTTGGTCTGCAAGTTCAACGAAAGAAGGATGGGATATTCATTTTCCAATCAAAGTATGCGCAAGACATTTTGAATAAGTTCAAATGTCAAAATCTCAAGACTTCCTCAACTCCAATGGACACCAATGAAAAGATGATTGCAGATGAAAAGGGGGAGCATGTTGATGAATATGAGTACAGAGAAAAAATTGGATCTCTAATGTACCTGACTGCTTAAAGGCCAGACATTATGTTTGTTGTCTGTGTTTGTGCAAGATTCCAATCAATTCCAAAGATATCTCACATGACTGTTGTCAAGAGGATTTTTAGATACTTGAAAGGGAAACCTAATTTGGGGATATGGAATCCAAAGAACCATGCCTTTGATATAGTTGCTTATACTGATAGTGACTATGATTGCCGCAACATGAGTAGGAAGTCTACATCTGGAGGATGTCAAATTCTAGGAGACATGCTAGTGTCATGGCAATGAAAGAAGCAAACTACTTTTTCATCTCAACTGCTGAAGATGAGTACATTGTTGCATCTGCCTGCTGTGCACAAGTCCTTTGGATTCAAAATCAATTACTGGACTATGGTTTGAATTTCTTGAACACTCCTATCTTTATTGATAATACGGTTGCTTTGTTCATTGTTAGGAACCCAGTCCAACACTCTAAATACAAGCACATTGAAATCAGACATCATTTCATTAGAGATTGTAGTGAGAAAGGACTGTTTGAAATGAAAAGAGTTGATACTAGTGACAACTTGGCTGACCTACTTTCCAAGCCACTAGACAAACCAGATTCCACTTCCTCTTGAAAGCATTGGGAATGATCAACTCTGATGAGGTCTGATTGATGATGTGTGCTCACTGGTTATCCTTAATGGTCTTGCGAGTGAAACTTGTGATAATGTGCTTGTTTGTGTGAATGGTATTTGCTTATGTGTTATGAATGACAATCTGTGTGACTTAGGTGTCTTTGATACTTAAGTTTGTTTAAGAGAATGCAAGTAATATCTTGATAAGTGTGCCTGACTATAATTTGAAATGATAAATATGTGTGCTTATCTGATATTGTCTAATTACTTGGATAATCTGAATTAATGATGTGATTAGGATATGATAGTCTTTTCATAATCTGTCTTGGATGTACATTATGTTGAGTTTGCTTGTATTAATTGTGTCATTAAAGTTCTGATTACTCCTTAATATGTTACCTATTGCTTGTGTCAAAACTGAGTTTTTATGTCAAACTTGTATGCTCAAATGAATATTTTGCAGAAAGAGGTTTTTCCAAGAAAAATGTTTTTGACAAAGTGAGCAAGTTGTATGGTGCTGAGATATGATAAGATTATTCAGTACAAAGCTATGTAGAAGCTTAAAAGGTTTTCAATGAAAATTGATCCAACCTTTTGGGAAATGATATTAGATTGATTACTTTTGCCAATTATATTAATTTAATATGCTAAAAAGGCAATTAGTGCAGTCATTGATATGTATCGTTGCTTTCCATGATGTGTAAAAACCAAGGTGATATAAACATAATGAAAATGCTAAACTTAATATGGAGATACATTGTTGAATATGCATGTTTCAAGATAAATCTCTCCGAATGATAGGCAAAAGTGATTACCCAGTCATACACGAGCTTGTTGGTATTTGGTCACTAAAAATGAATCATCTTATACATATGACAAGAACAAGTGTGAACAAAATTTTTATATTCAACCAAAAAGTTGATTTATGTTCACAATTTTTGAGAAAATGCAAGCATGAGGGTTAATTATAGAACTACAAAGGTGGAGGCAATAAAATAAGTCCTTTAAAATCTCAAATGAAAGGTTGTAAGTCCGTATTGCGTGGCATGTAAGTCCAACATTCAACCTCAATATGTTTGATGTTTTGAAAAGAAAAATCTATAAATTTAAAATGTTCTGTCATGAAAAATATTTTGAACAAATATCAGGGGGTTGAAGTCAAATTAGGGTGATCTGGAGAAAGTCAAATAAGCTTTGAGAAGAGATATGGGATATCATAGCACAATAAGTGTTATCTATTTCTCATTTATGCAAATTAATTGAACCTTAAGCATGTCACCAAGGCAATGAAATTCATGCTAAGTCTAGACATGCTAGTAACCTGCCTAAGCTGCCATAATAATGCTGAGAATGAAATATTGAAAGGTGACTTAATCAATATGATCCCATCTTGAGATCTTTTCAGAAAAGAGAAAAATATTTGGAAGGAAATAACTGAAATTTGATCTCATAATGAACCATTTGCTTTTAAACTCTGAGAATTTATAAGAAAACTGATTTGAGAAAAATTTAAGTCAAAAAGAGTTGTATTTTACCTTGAATATGTATGAATATGTTACTCCTAGCAAGCTTTGATGTTTTTTTTAACTTTCTAGCAAACTTAGATGTTTTGATTGAATGTTTAATTCATTCGAGCACTTGATAATTGTTTGTACTTAAGAGAATTTTTCACGTATTATCGGGTAGACTTTGATGATTTAACACTTTCGAGTAAACTTGGATGTTCAGAAAGTTGTTTTTTTCAAGCATACTTGATGATTATGTGATACATGTATGAATATGCTTTACATGTCTATTTCGAGTAAACTTAGGTGTTTTAGTTGAAATTTGCATTTTTATAGCATACATCATAGTTTTACTGTTAATTTCAGAAAATATCTAGCAAACTTTACTTTTCGGGTACACTTTATGTCACACCCTCAAAATCCACTAACGGGGTGTTACTGTCAGAGGGTGTGAACTAACAGGATCGGCATTATTAGATATATCAAACACCATAATAAAAGTTTTCAAAAACAACCAAGACATACAAGTCTTAAGTAAAAATGCGGAAGCGTAAACTGTAAAGCAAATAGTTGCGCCACACAGGACGACTTAAAACACAGTTATCATGATAGAATTTAAAAGAAGTTTAAAACAATAGAGTTCATTGAATGCATGTCTTATACCGCTCGCCCGCCTCCGCTACCTGAGATAAACGTACTAAAAGTGTCAACAAAGGGTTGGTGAGTTCACAGGTTTACGTAAATTAAGCGTTGCATTTTAGCGTTACAAGACAGTGTTATGTCAATTATATATCAATAGGTAGCTAACCTATCAAGTATGTATTATTAAGTGTTCGACACTAAAGCTGACTGTTTATACGATTTCCTTGCCACCATGTCAACCACGACCATGGTAATGTGTTAGCCAAAATTACACCCACTCGACCTACAGTCAAGTTTAGAGTCGGGTGGGGTTTATCAAACCCAGGAGTACTACACAAAGGTGACTCGCTATTATCCAATATTAACCAGTTTGATTGTTCATAAGGACTTAGTTGGTTTGTTTTTACTTAGCCTTACAAGTGATATATAAAGAGTAACAAAATCTATGTTATCTCTGCCTAATAAAAACGTTAAAGAGTAAAAGGGGCCGTGAAACTCACTGTTTGCGAAGTTATCAAAAATCCGTAAAAATTGTGCGTCACAGAAATCCTCACTAGTGCTCTAAAAAAATGAGATTTCTAAGTGTTTGAGCTACCAATGAGACTCTAGACTCGACACATAAAAATTATGCTTGAGATGCGTTCGTGTTTCGCTTGTGAAACAAGTGCGAATCGACAAACACGCTGGTGATAAGTTACATGTGTGAAAAAGTATAGTGTTAAGTGTTACTACGGTACATCATCAGTAAAATATCTACCACAATAGTAGATATGTTAAACACATAGCAATCATGGTCAAATATTCACTTTTCACCAGTAAAATATCTACCAAAAGACGATGGCACTATCATTGGTAAGGCTGAGGAGGTTGCTAAAGTGTTGGGTATTATTCGCTCAGAGGGGGCGTCTCTAGGGCTTAGGCTTAATATTCGAAAAACGGAGATTTTTTAGCCGTCATGTGATGATTCGAAGAAAGTGTCGGGTTTATTCCCTGGCGAGATTAGCAGGCCTGTGACGGGAGTTAAACTCCTGAGGGAGCGGTGAGTCGGGATGCGGGGTTTATTCGGTCTTTGGCATCTAAAAGAGCTTTGAGGGCGGTTGAACTTATGAAACACCTGCTGGACCTGAGGGACCCCCAAAGTGAGCTCCTTTTTGTTGCGCTCGTGCAGGGGGTTGCTAAGTTAGTGTTTGGGCTCCGATCCTGTCAACCTGAACATGTCAAAGAGGCTGTGTCCATCTTTGATGAGGGTCTGCGGGGGGCAATTGAAGATATTGTTGTGTGTGGAGGACCGCATTTTAGGGACCTCCAATGGAGGTTGGCTTCCTTCCCTATGTGTTGCGGAGGCTTAGGAATTTTCTCGGGTGAGGATGTCTCCGCATATGCCTTTGTGGCTTCCAGGTCCCAGTCGTGGAAATTGCAGGACCACATCCTGCGAAACGCTGGTGTTATGGGGGTAGATCCTGATTACTCTTTTGCACTTGGTACTATTGGAACAACTCTCCCAGACCTTGATATAGGCAGTTTTACTGATAAGGAGACCGCCCCCAAGAAACCTCAACAAACCTTGGCGAGTGCTCTTCATGGTAAACGCGTACATGATTTGGAGGAGCGATTCGATATGACCCTGAGACAAAAAGCAGTTTTAGCTTGTCTCAAGGGGGCTCATGCCCAGGATTTTTTGACTGTTGTGCCCATTGAAGGTCTTGGGCAATGGATCTCGGTAGTTGAATATAGAGCCATCCTTAAATACTGGCTTATGATTCCTCTTTTCCCTCCAGATGAATCATGCCCCATTTGTAAAAAAGCTTGTTTGGATAGATTTGGTAAGCATGCCCTCCACTATAAGGAATTGCCGGGATTCAAGTATTGTCATGACTGGGTTAGAGATGTCTTATGGGATGTGCTTAGACGTGCCGGGATCTCAGCCAAGAAAGAGGCACCTGCTAACTTTTTTACTGATCCGCGAGAGGGAAGGTCTACCCTGCGTCCTGCGGATGTTCTTGTATTTGGCTGGGCAGGGAATAAGCATGCGTGCGTTGACCTCACTAGGGTGTCCCCGTTGGTGGGGCTGAGAGACAGTGGCATCGTACCGGGACAGGCGGTTTTGAGAGCGGAGTCTAAGAAGGTTACTAAGCATGAGACAACGTGTTTGGATAATCAGCACGTGTTCATTCCATTTTCCTTCGACACTTTTGGATCCCTAGCTCCCGAGGCGGTTCGCTTCTTGGAGCGGGTGCAGAAGGTTGTCCACAGTGACTCGCAGAGCCCGAGGAACCAAGGATTTATATTTAGTAGAATAGGCTTTGCAATTCAAAAGGGGATAGCGGCGCAGGTTGTTGCTCGCTTACCCATTATCTAGATGTAGTTCGGTTTGTGTTATATATAAAAAATAAATATGTTATTAAGTAGCTAAGTTATCGAGACAGTTTTTAATACGTCAATATTACTCTATTTCACTAACCATACATGTATATAAAATCAAAAAAAGTTAATCACAGAAGCACACGTGAGTTAAGATTCTAAAAATATTTTTATTACATACGGTTTTCTCACAAGGATCAAAACAACACAGTAAGCACACAACAGTCATTATCATGCGCAACAAAACGTTATTTTCTATTCCTATTACATGGTTAATCCAGTTAATGCAAGACCAATTGGGTTAGATTCCACACTCAAATTGTGACAACCACAAATATAGGGCTAATTTTTTTTTCTTATCGTTAGATACTGGACATAATGCTGGTCAAAGCGAACCATATGTCGATAGGCTTGGCCCAAAAAGAAAATGTAACGAACCGAAATTTGCTTAACACAAATGAACTCGAGTCCGATAACTCGAAAATTTTAAGAAACAATCCAACAATTATTTAATCTTACCGGGTATCCAAAACATAAAACTCAACCGACAAACACTTCTCAAATCAGCACTCGAACACCGAACCAAACAAGCAAAAACTGAAACATGAGATTTGAGACACATCATAAACTACCATGACCTATGTTGTTATAATAATAAAAACTCTTTTACTTTAACTATTTATATATATAAACAAAAAATAATAATAATAATACATAACAAAATATAATATATCTTCAAAATTCTGATCAGATCTTTTGCACCAATGAAGAACCTGAACACCTTCTTCTTTGTCCTCCATTCACGTTTCCTCTGCAGCACCAATAAGAGTCATTGCATGGCTTCACAAACCAAGAAATCCTCTGCCCCAAATCTCCATCTCAGTCTTTATAATCAATATCAAACTTCACTTCTTGCAACCCCCATAACTCCCTGTTCTCTCTCTCTGACTCTCTGCTGAAGATTCTGAACGAGCCAATCAGCATCCATAATCTGGTAATCCAGTGTTCTATTATTATTCTATTCCGATTCTGAACCCTATTCGATTGTTGCTAACATTCTGGTCGCTCACAGCAGCCATATTCTTCCGCGTGTCTCTCTGTCCTGCTCGTGGAACCAGTCCAAAAACAAGGAATCACGCTGCTCGTGAACCCCTAACCTACATCAGGTACCACAGTCCACATTCGTTTCTGTTCGCATATTATTCTAAGTTTTGGCTCCGTGTTAAACCCTGAACGAATAAGTAAATTTGCATAAGATTTATCTAAACATATTAATCAATCTGATTTAGAGCATTAGTAAACTAACTTTCTGAATAAGTTCGAAATTGTACACAAAAACTATGGCTTCAAACTAACAAACCGGGCCAAAAACTGAACAGTAAAACCTCATTTAAATAACCAGAATCCGCAGAACATAATACTGATATGGAACCATGAAAATCACATGTCATGAAGTCCCAAAACCGTGGCAAAAAAATGGCCATTCGGTTATTCGTTTAATAGATAAACTAGTTTGAAAACCGCATCGACAAGTGACCATTGTAACTTCTGAAATTTTAACATAATTTCCAGAAGTTTAAAAAACAGTAAAAATAAGCCAAATAAGCTGCACAAGTTCAGCACAGAAAAGTAACATCAACCGTATATTAAAAACCGTTATAAAACCCGTATTTTATAACTCGTTTAACTAAGAAATAAGCCCGTAAACCTAAATAAGATTATGACATAATTGTACAGCTTTAAAAATGATATTAACATAATTTAAAATATAGAAACTTTATTAAAACGTGGTCAAGTAAAACGAGGTTATTAACATAATTAGTAGTTGAACTAAATACTTAAACACACATCATCAACATTATAACTTATATAAGTGTAAACTTTCCATAAAAGGAAACTTTATCCACCAGGAACTTAACACTTGGGCCAATGCTTAGAATTAAATACTCGTTTCACCATTGAATATTTATTGAGGTTAAAACTAGTTGAGTTAAGTATTTATAATTCGTTATTTACCATAGGAACCACCACTTTCGGGAAGTCAGTCGTTGATTTACTTGGAGCATTCGGTGAGTCTCGCGTGTAATCCCTTTTTTTACTTAAATTTTGGGAACTAGTACATACTCCTAAACTTTTTATATGGTATGGAACTATCGGGGTGTTTTACTGCTAAGTTTGTCCCAACTTTTTACACAATCATTAGCCCAAGGGGATGGGCCGGAGGCTTGTATGGGTAGTACTATTTGGGAGACCCCCACGCACAATGACCCTATGTTGGATAAACCACACTGAGATCTGCGGATCGCTGCGGCATATAACCTACGTGTTTGATTATTGCTTTTAGCAGGGCAATAGTCTGGGACGGTATAACTTCTAGCATGAGTTGGGGGATACTTATGCTAGTTGCAGGTTTGATTGTGGACTTGATATGCGATATACCATGATGTGTCAACTTTATTATTATGTGTCTTAAACTCACGAGCTCACCAACATTATGTTGACGTATTTTAGTATGTACTTTTCAGGTAACTTAGCCATTGGGAAGGGAATGAGTTTACGCCTTAGTCGCCTTAGTGAACCGTAGAAGCCATGGTTTTCAAGAATAAAGTAATGTATTCATGGAAGACTACTTGATAAATAAAGATGTAATCGTTAGATGACATCCTAGACTAATTAATGGTGCTATGCATCTAAGACAATTTATGGTTCATGGTTGACCCGTTTGCTGTAGTTGTATCTTTGAATTTGCAAACTCTTATCATGTTATGAATTTCCTTTTAACTTTATTTATTTTCCGCTACTCATGGTTGATACCAGTCGGTCACAACTAGGCCCCCCCCCCCCCCCCCGGGGGTCGGGTGTGACACAAATTATTAATTTCCAGAAGTGGAATAAACTCAATTTATCTTGTCGTTTGTGAGATATACTAATTATAAAACAACCTACAAGAAGGCTTCCTGAATCAGACTTGCGCAACATATTTGTAAATTAATAAAAACTAACTTCCCCACGTCTAAATATTACATCATAGAATCAATAATCACTTTAAAACACATCATTAACATCAAGTTACAGTCGTTTTAACATGCAATTATGATTCTGTCCAGCATCAGTTTTCACCAAAAACTCAACAAACTACTAATCTATGAACCAAAAATCATGCATACAACCCTAACTCATCAACAATCAATATATTTAGCATTTAGGGTTTATGATCATCATGTTTAATCATGCCAAAAATTGATAGAACAGGTTAGATATAGTGTTTAATTTACCTAGCTAGCAACCTTGTATCTTTAAACAACTTGCAAACAATCTTGTATGTGTGTGTGTGTGTGTGATGTTCGGCCAATCAAGGAGAGGGGAGGGGGCTGGGGCTGCCTTCGGAAGGGGGAGGGAGAGAAGGGAGAGGGTTAAGGTTTTGTGTTATAAGTTTCTTTATATATTAATTAATTAATTACATATTACAACTTGCACCCTCAACTGCTATTTTGTATAATTATAGCATAAACTAGTCAATCACCTCCATAATATGATGTAATAGATACAAGCACAAATTTACACGTATAAACGTAACACATAATTATATCAAGTACTTGTTTATAATATTTATTTTTTGTTCACCAACGGTTTGAGTCGACTCGTGTGTGTTTCGGTGAGACTCCGAAAGACTACTTGTGTAATGATTGTCATGTGTCATTTAACTCTAATCAAATGCAATTTAAAATGAGTTAACTGGAATGACATAGTTCGTGTGATCTTGCTTTTGAATTAACGGAGTTCGGATTAACAGACTTAACCTGAAATTTACTAAGTGTCACATCATTCCCATGTTGAAAGAATTTTCATCCCGAAAATTTGTGTCACGTCGCGATGGCTGCCTGAAAAAGGCAAAAATTTTCAGTTTGTCACATCATCTCCCCATAGAAAGAAATTTCGTCCAGAAATTTAATTCACACCTCCAGTGTTTTCTGACGGTTTGTCCGCTTTCACGGTTTTTGGTGCTCGGTCAACCCTTCGAAAAGGTGAGGATAATTTTTCATCATTTGATACTCGCGTTCACACGTAAACTCTAGTCCACGTATCGAGTTCCAACGAACTTTAACGATGGGAATCTTGCTGTGTTTGAGTGTTTTGATCTCCCAATCCAAGACTTCGACTGGTTCTTCGACGAAGCGTAACTGTTCATCAACTTGCAACTCGCCCAAAGGAGCAGCTAGTGCTTCGTCGGAAAGGCATTTCTTCAAGTTGGATACATGGAAAACGTTATGTACACCTCTGATGTGTGTATAAAGATGCTCTCACAACTAAGCTTTAAATTTATTAAACAAGACTCCTAAAGAAACCACACAAAACCGGCAAGTGTACCGATCACTAATAGTATAGCACTATGGAAGTCCGAGTATCGAACACAAGGACACTTGAAAACGTTAATGATACTTAACCCTAACCAAGACTAACCTAAGAATATTTAAATGATTTTTAATAATTAACTACTTAACCTAACTTACTTTAACTAAATTAATTAACTTAACTTAACTTAACTTAACGAAACACTTAATGAAACTTAGAAACTTTATTGCAATCGGAGGAAACGACTACCTAGGTAAGAATCATATTGAAGGTATAATAAGCTAATGGATTGAGGACTCTCACGACACCGGTTCCTAAGGATGACTCAACTAAGGTTCACTCAAGAAAGCTAGATCACCTCTCAGTCTCACTAACAAACTCTAACTTACACTTAGTTGATTTTAAGAACAAACCGAGAAAGGAAATGTTAAAGTGTTCTAATGCCGACTCTCCTCTCGGACTCACCGACACACTACCCTAATGGAGACGAATACTACGCAACCAAGGATAGAGGAACAATTTAGTTTAACTTAAACTAGACCAACTAATCGCTCAAAAACCCAAACCCGACAAGAACCGAACCCGCTCTCGCGCGGTCCTAATCCTAACAAGTAAAAGCTATGAGACAACCTTACTTCCTATCACCTCTCGGTCTCTAAGAAGGTGTTTCACAACTGATTTATCTAATTAATTTACCCACTTATCCCTACGGTTGATCACCCCGCAAACAATCTCTAGACACAAAGTAAAGAGTTCAAACAAGCTAAAATCAATCAAAACCTATTCAATTAATCAAAGCAAGAGGTATATGAGTATAACTAATAAATTCACAGCCACTAAACACAACCTAATTCAATGTTAAACCAAACTTTTCATTAACAATTCAAGCCATGATGATCAACAATCCATAAAACTCATTAAAACCTAACAATATTCATCTAACCAAGGTAGAACTAACACGTTTAGCCAATCATAATCAATGAACAATTGATATAAATGATAAACGTGTTCATATAAATCTGATTGCAAAAGGTTTGAATACTTAAAAACCAAAAACGAACTCACAAGCGTTAAAATAGTCAAAACCGACAACCGAAGGATAAAAGATGTAACCGTAAGCTTGTACTCCTTGGTTTCTCCTCTAGAGCAGGGGTGGGATGGCTGGAAACTTAAATAATTTCGTTCATAGGGTTTAAGGGTTTATATATATGTTTAAACACCTCCTTCCTAATATAAAATAGGTTAAAACAAGCCCCACTAGGCCCACTAGAAGACAAAATAGGTGTGGTAGCTGATTCTTGAACATTCTTGGCAGCCTTGAGACATGTGGGAATCTACCACATGCTTCTTGAATGGTATGACCTGGTCGCGTAGCTCGAACATGACATTTTCTGACGTTTTCGACATTCAGCTCGTTTATCTTCGTTTTTGCGTACCGGCTTCATCCGAGCTCCGTTTTAGCTGATTCTTTTTTCATTTGAGTCGTTTTCTCGCTCTCTTCAACATGGGACCTATCACATACACAAACATGTAATTTCATGCAAGAAAAATTTATATTCGTTAACGTTTTACGCACAAAATAACCCAAAAACGAGATAAAAACGCTATGTGTTTTGCAACACATCAAATATCCCCACACTTGAACCTTTTTTGTCCCTGAAAAAGAAATCTACACAGGATCATAACCAAGTGAAAAACAAAAAACTCCCAGATTATTAATCATCATCAAAACATAAGAAATAGCTCGACATATTGACCGCGATTGCCGATATTGTTGTCCACTTAAACCTAGCCACCAGCCAATCAAGCCCCCCTTTTGCATTAAACGTTTTAAGTCCAAAAATTAAGGCTACACCTACCCCATCTCAGACAAAGAGATCTAGAAAAACTAGAGTCGAAGCAAACTGGTTCGACAAATCACCATAAGCCAAGGACTCGTTGATGGTACTAATTAGATGCACTCGGTGAAATTTTAATGGATGAATGGTCATGTGGAGGTCGTACGAGCTATTCCTAAATATTATTGGACTTTCTCCTATAAATTCCTAATTTGATATTTATTGACTAAGAACATTCGAGCCCTAATAGTGTATCCTCAGAGTCACCATCCCCTTGGTAACACGTAAACTCTAATTCCCTTCTAGTATGTGCCCTTTGGCCTCTTTTACTAACTTTAAAGAATGCTTCTTTGGCATTTTGCAATACATAACTTTCTTCACAAGCATTTTGCTTTTCTTGAACAACTTTTGAGAATACACAAACATAACTTTCAATACATACTTTTTTTTTCTTTTCTTTTTTTTTTTTTCTCTTTTTTCTTCTTTTTTTTTCTTTTTTTTTCAATCTTTTATATCACCCTAAAATATATAACTATTTCTAAGCTCGTAGAAAGATGGACATGTGGTGTGTGCTGGTTTTGAGTGCATCTAAGTATAACCATCTCAAAGTTTTCAGATTATTGTAATCCTCCCTAAGCATCGAAATTCGGTTTCACCGTTTTTCAAATTATTATATATATAAAATCTGCTAAAGAGGGCTATCAAAGCTAGTTGGGCCTACCGACAAATCCCAAATCAGATATGCAAACCATCTCTTCTTTTATTATTATCTTATATTTTTCAAAAGTTCCGAGAGTTCGTTAACACAATGGTAATAATATCATTTCCTGCTTAACGTAGAAGAAAAACAATTTTCAAGGGACATTTTGTCCTTTAAAACTTTTTTTTTTAAATATTAACTGCCAAGATTTTCAATATTCTTTTATTTTCTTTAAAATGAAAACGTCAGTTCCCCATCCCCACACTTAAATTTCACATTGTCCTCAATGTGAGACAAGGAAAAGACAAAACTAAACATAAAGAAAAATAAAGTGGAACAGACTCCCCTGGTATATGTGATCATGAAAGTGTCCGGTGAATCATGTTCCTCGCTCTCCTATTCGAACGCAAGCTTAAAACTCCAGTGCTCTCTATCAAGCTATCACTAACGAACGAAAGCGGCAATCCTTATGCAAATTGCATCCCCACACTTGTTTAAAACTCCAGCTCATCAATGGTCATCAACCAACCAAGGAATAACATGCAAGTAAGAAAAGAAACACTCGGCAAAACTCGGAAATAAAAATAAAAATGAAAATCAAATAATAAGGAAACATATTACCGGGTTGCCTCCCGGGAAGCGCTAAGTTTATTGAATAGTCTTCAGCCGGACTCACTCCCGAAACCTCAATCAGGAGGCTTCTCCTTTATCCACTTCCCATCGATACTCCTCAACACTCTCCTTTTACAATTGGTCGGGAAGAAACCAATTGCACAACTCTCATGGGCCCGATCATATGATTTAAACTCGACCCACCAACTCTTGAATTCCCCTAAAAATGGTTGAATGAACTGAAATGGGGAAGTCAATCTCTTCATCACACTACGATTTCTTCGCCCAGAAATCCTCCTAATTCTTTTAGCCAAATTTTTAAACCTTAACACGTCCCGAATGGAGATTGAGTACGGCTCGTGTTTTGGTTTTTCACAATCGAGGTGAAGTGTTGGAAGGACCAAATCACTAACTACTTCATGGCTCTCCTTACAAAGCTCCTTCTCGATCCCTACACTTGGCTCGTTATATATTAAATCTTCAAGCAGCTTTAGATCACCAAGTGGGTCAAACTCACCTTCATCCGTAGTGGCACAGTCCATCAACTCTTCACCAAACTCATCCTTAAATTCTTCCTCCCAAGAGGGAACATACTCCTCTACTCTCTGCTCCTCCATTCCGGTATCTTCATTCTCACTCAGGTTTTCAAACAAAGGTGGATTCAAAGGTTGAATATATTCCAAATCATTTCTAATAGCGAACAATACATCGTCTATTATTGATTCCAATTCTGGGGTTGGCTCTAATATATTTCCCGATAAGTCTTTATACCCTAAGAAGTTCCCCATTTGATCATATGCAAATTGGTATGGAGGAGGCTTTGCCACAAGTGATTCCCATGGAGCTATCCGTGCCTCGACTTCTATCCTCCTTCGCTCATAAGCATCATGTACCCAGTGATCTCTGCCACACACTTTGCACCATGGCATTCCAACGTGTCGTCCGAACAAATTTCCTTTAAAGAACACTCAAAAGAAAAGGATCACTGGCACCAGATAAAAATAGAATAAAATACTAAAAATAAAATAAAACTAACACTAAACTAATTAAAATAACTAATCTAATCTAAGTATACAAAAATACAATAGGTAAATCCCAACTCGGGTCGTTCTCAATACGCCTCAAACCGTGTCCCCGGCAACGGCGCCAAAAACTTGATGTGTGTATAATGATGCTCTCACAACTAAGCTTTAAATTTATTAAACAAGACACCTAAAGAAACCACACAAAACCGGCAAGTGTACCGATCACTAATAGTATAGCACTATGGAAGTCCGAGTATCGAACACAAGGACACTTGAAAACGTTAATGATACTTAACCCTAACCAAGACTAACCTAAGAATATTTAAATGATTTTTAATAATTAACTACTTAACCTAACTTACTTTAACTAAATTAATTAACTTAACTTAACTTAACTTAACGAAACACTTAATGAAACTTAGAAACTTTATTGCAATCGGAGGAAACGACTACCTAGGTAAGAATCATATTGAAGGTATAATAAGCTAATGGATTGAGGACTCTCACGACACCGGTTCCTAAGGATGACTCAACTAAGGTTCACTCAAGAAAGCTAGATCACCTCTCAGTCTCACTAACAAACTCTAACATACACTTAGTTGATTTTAAGAACAAACCGAGAAAGGAAATGTTAAAGTGTTCTAATGCCGACTCTCCTCTCGGACTCACCGACACACTACCCTAATGGAGACGAATACTACGCAACCAAGGATAGAGGAACAATTTAGTTTAACTTAAACTAGACCAACTAATCGCTCAAAAACCCAAACCCGACAAGAACCGAACCCGCTCTCGCGCGGTCCTAATCTTAACAAGTAAAATCTATGAGACAACCTTACTTCCTATCACCTCTCGGTCTCTAAGAAGGTGTTTCACAACTGATTTATCTAATTAATTTACCCACTTATCCCTACGGTTGATCACCCCGCAAACAATCTCCAGACACAAAGTAAAGAGTTCAAACAAGCTTAAAGTCAATCAAAACCTATTCAATTAATCAAAGCAAGAGGTATATGAGTATAACTAATAAATTAACAGCCACTAAACACAACCTAATTCAATGTTAAACCAAACTTTTCATTAACAATTCAAGCCATGATGATCAACAATCCATAAAACTCATTAAAACCTAACAATATTCATCTAACCTAGGTAAAACTAACACGTTTAGCCAATCATAATCAATGAACAATAGATGAAATAGATATAAATGATAAACATGTTCATATAAATCTGATTGCAAAAGGTTTGAATACTTAAAAACCAAAAACGAACTCACAAGCGTTAAAATAGTCAAAACCGACAACCGAAGGATAAAAGATGTAACCGTAAGCTTGTACTCCTTGGTTTCTCCTCTAGAGCAGGTGTGGGATGGCTGGAAACTTGAATAATTTCGTTCATAGGGTTTTAGGGTTTATATATATGTTTAAACACCTCCTTCCTAATATAAAATAGGTTAAAACAAGCCCACTAGGCCCACTAGAAGACAAAAAAGACGTGGTAGCTGATTCTTGAACATTCTTGGCAGCCTTGGGACATGTGGGACCACATGCTTCTTGAATGGTATGACCTGGTCGCGTAGCTCGAACATGACATTTTCTGACGTTTTTCGACTTTCAGCTCGTTTATCTTCGTTTTTGCGTACCGGCTTCATCCGAGCTCTGTTTTAGCTGATTCTTTTTTTCATTTGACTCGTTTTCTCGCTCTCTTCAACATGGGACCTATCACATACACAAACTTGTAATTTCATGCAAGAAAAATTTATATTCGTTAACGTTTTACGCACAAAATAACCCAAAAACGGGATAAAAACGCTATGTGTTTTGCAACACATAAGCCACTGAGTTCTGCTGGTAAATCCAACTGGTACGCTACCGGGCCGATGCGTTCAGTTATCCGGTATGGGCCAATGTATCGTGGATTGAGTTTGTTTCGCTTTCCAAAGCGAACTACACCTTTCCAAGGTGAGACTTTCGGCAAAACCTTGTCATCCACTTGGAATTCCAGAGGTTTTCGGCGCTTGTTGGCGTAACTCTTTTGGCGATCCCGTGTTGTTGCCATGCGATTCCGGATTTAGACAATCTTTTCTGAGGTTTCAAGCACTAATTCTGGGCCAGTGATTTGGCTATCACCGACTTCTGCCCAGCAAAGAGGCTATCGACACTTTCATCCGTACAACGGCACTGCTTTAATACTGGCGTGGTAGCTGTTATTATACGAAAACTCTACCATGGGCAAGTGGGGTTCCCAACTCTTTCTGAAATCCAATACACATGTAGGCAGCATGTCTTCCAAGGTTTGAATGGTGCGTTCACTTTGCCCATCTGTTTGAGGATGGTATGCTATGCTCATATCGAGTAGGGTGCCTAGTGCGTTCTGTAGTGACTTCCAAAAGTGCGAAGTGAAACGGGAATCTCGATCGGATATGATTGATACAGGAACTCCGTGCCTAGACACTACTTCTTTCATGTAGATGCAAGTCAGTCTTTCCATTTTGTCTGATTCCTTGATCGCTAAGAAATGCGCAGACTTAATCAACCGGTCAACGATCACACAGATGGTATCGCGTCCCGTCGGTGTTTTGGGTAATCCTGTGATGAAATCCATGGAAATGTGTTCCCATTTCCACGTTGGGATTTCCGGTTGCTGTAACAGGCCAGATGGTTTCTGATATTCCACTTTGACTCTTGCGTAGGTCAAACATTTGCTCACGTAGGTGGCAATGTCGGCTTTCATGTTTGGCCACCAATAAAGTACCTTTAGACCGTGATACATTTTGTCTGAGCCAGGGTGAATGGAATATCGGGACTTTTGTGCCTCATCCATCACCAGATTTCTCAAGTCTCCGTAACGAAGGACCCAAAGCCGGTTTTTGAAATATCGGACCCCGTCCGATTTGGTTTCAATTTGCTTATCCATGCCCCACATGAGTTCTGATGGGAGGTTATCGTCTTTCAAAGCTTCGAGTAGAGCATCATGAATCTGATCAGGCAAGTTGGCATGAATCGTGAGTTGTAATGCTCGCACCCGTCTAGGCTTAATGGTTTCCTTTCTGCTGAGAGCATCGGCCACTACATTGGCCTTGTCCGACTGGTATTTTATGGCACAATCATAATCCTTAAGTAGCTCGACCCAACGACGTTGTCGCATGTTCAACTCCTTTTGATCGTAGATATGTCGGAGACTCTTGTGGTCGGCGTAAATGGTGAATTTGGTACCGTACAAGTAATGTCTCCATATCTTAAGGGCAAACACCATAGCTCTGAGTTCCAAGTCATGGGTAGTATAGTTCTTCTCATGCACCCATAGTTGTCGAGAGGCATAGGCTATAACCTTCTCTAGTTTCATTAGCACGTAGCCGAGACCCTGTATCGATGCATCACAATGTACTGCAAAGTTCTCCGTTCCCTCGGGGAGGGCTAGGATAGGCGCTACAGAGTTTTTTCTTCAAAAGTTGGAAGGAAGACTCCTGCACATCACCTCAATTGTACTTAGTATCTTTGTGTGTCAGTGTGGTGAGGGGTTGAGCAATCTTTGAAAATCCCTCGATGAAATGTCGGTAGTAGCCGGCCAGTCCTATGAATTGTCGCACCTCAATCGGAGTCTTAGGTGCTTCACAGTTTTTGATGGCCTCTACCTTGCCTGGATCAACATGGATACCACTCTCATTGATCACATGTCCTAAGAAGTGAACCTCGCGAAGCCAAAATTCACAATTAGAAAGCTGGCGTACAATTTTTCTTTCTTTAGCAATTCCATGATTAACCTCAGGTGTTCTTCATGGTCGGTCTTATTCTTGGAGTAGACGAGGATATCGTCAATGAAAACAATAACAAACTTGTCGACGTACGCCTTTCATACTCTGTTCATGAGGTCCACGAATACGGCTGGTGCATTGGTTAAGCCAAAGGGCATAACCAAAACTCATAGTGACCGTACCGAGTTCTGAATGTCGTCTTTGAAATGTCTTCTTCGCGCACTCTTAATTGATGGTAACCAGATCTCAGATCGATCTTCGAGTAGTAATTCGATCCTTGAAGTTGGTCGAAAAAATTATCAATTCGGGGTAGGGGATAACGGTTCTTGACCGTCACCTTGTTCAGCTCCCGGTAATCGATGCACAAACGGAAAGTCCCATCCTTCTTTCGGACAAATAGGGCAGGGGCTCCCCATGGTGATGAGCTGGGTCGGATGAAACCTTTATCCAACAAGTCCTGTAACTGAGTGGACAACTCCTGAAGCTCCGCCGGTGCGAGCCAATACGGGGCTCGTGCTATGGGTGTCGCACCGGGGGCTAAGTCGATTTGGAACTTGACTTATTGAATGGGTGAGAGTCCTAGCAAATCTTCCGGGAAGACTTCGGGAAAATCTCGCATAATCGGTATATCTTCGATCCGCTTCTCCTCCGTGGGTTTCTCGATAACATGAGTTAAGATCTCTAGATGACCATTTCTTATATATTTATGCGCCTTCATAAGTGTGCTGATGCTAGTAGTCATGTCGTTTTTCTCACCCTGCATTGAGATATCTTCGCTGGAAAGAGTAGTGATATGAACAATCTTGTCATGGTATATAATCTCAGCTCTATTCTCGGAGAGCCAGTCCATGCCGACAACAACGTCGAAACTACCAAGTGTAAAGGGTAGAGGTCGATATCGAAGGTATGACCCGACAGTTTCAACTTACATCCCGCTAGTACATGTGTTGTTTCTATAGACTTACTGTCAGCTAAATCAACAGGAACTTAGCATCTAACAGTGTTGGAGTTAAATCTAACAGTTTACTAAAGGCTTTCGACACAAAACTCCTATCAGCTCCAGTGTCAAACAAACTAGAAGCAAAACAGTCGTTTACAGGAAACTTACCGGTAACCACGTTCGGATCGCTGCGGGCCTGGCCCGATCCAATGACAAAGGCTCTACCCTTACTACCGCCTCCATTATTGTTATTGCCTCTATTGCCCTCATTTTGTTTCAGTTTAGGACAATCCTTCCTGAAATGGCCCTCCTGACCACATTCAAAGCATGCTTTCGTTGTTGCAGGTTGTTTAGGAGCGCCCTTTCTAGCGAGTTCTCCTCTAAAGTCCTTGGCCTGATGACCCAATTTACCGCATCGCAGACACTTGATACGGTCGCATGGTCCAGCATGGTGATAGTTTCACTTGTTACACTTTGGGTACTTTCTAGCATATTTACTCGAACCCTATCCACCATCGTTGCTGTTGGAGGGTTCGATGATGAGGATCTAGTGTTGTCAAACTTCTATTTCCATTCCCAAAGTTGTTGTTATCATTGCTCGAGTTGTCAAGGGTTTTAGAGGTGGAACCTCGAGGTCGTAACGCACCTTGTGCCACTGCTTGATCCGCCAGCTTGTGGGATATTTGGATCGCTTGCTGAATTATGGTCGGTTTGGAAGACGTCACCATACCCTGAATCTGAGGTACCAAACCATCAATATACATCTCAATCCTCTTACTTGGCGGATCTACCATCCGCGGGCACATCACCGCCAGTTCGTGAGAACGGGTGGTGTAGGCTTCAATTTCAGAGCCCACCATCTTCAAAGCCCAAAATTCTGACTCCAGCTTTGAGATCTCCTATCGAGGACAATACTCTTCCCACATCATATTCTTGAATTCTTCTCAGTTCATAGCATTCGCCAACTCCAATCCGAGTACTTGCACATTTGAATTCCACCAGGTGAGAGCTGAATCTTGAAGTGTTTTAGCAGCATACTTGACCCTGTTGGCTGGTGGATAGTTTTACATCTCAAAGGCTGACTCTGCCTTCTCGGCCTAACGCTGGAAACCTATGGCTCCCTCAGTGCCGTTAAACGAATTGGGTTTACAGTCCAGGTAATAATTGAAGGTACAGGCTCCGGCTTAATTTTGGACATGAGTAGCCAGAGCTGCCGCCGCATGGTCGTTAAGTAAGGCTTGGAGTTCTGCTGCAGTCATGTTGATGTTACCGCGACCACGTCCAGCGTTTCTTCCAGACATCTCCTAAAATCACAGCATAAAATGTTAGACATGAATTCTCGGTTTCATATGCAACACACCGTACATGTAATAAAAGGTAGGAAAGAAAGGAGAAAAAAGAAATTAAAACATCGCATCACAACCATATATTAATCCAAATAATAATTCTTGATTAAAACCATTGTATCCGCTATAAAGTATTTAAAATCAATCCAAATTATAGAAAATATAAGTTTGGATGGAGACAACCCATCCATCTAGGTGTTATCATCCTTAGATGTCGTCGTCTGAGGACATGTCTGAGTGTGCCTCCTCCTCAGCTGGCTCTTCCACTGGGTCTTCTTCTGGTTCCTCATCATGATCTTCTTCAGGATCCTCCTCCGGTTTTGCTGTGTTCGGAGCAATTTGCGCCTCTAGTGTCTCGCAACGAGCTAAAGCTACTGCTGCATGGCCTCTTGCGTCTCTAACTTCATCGTGCAAGTCTATCATCTCTGATTGCATCTAGATCACTAGCTTCATTAGCTGAACATGAGCATCCTGAACTTCCTTCATGGCTTCAGTCAGGTATGAAATTCTCTTCCTATCCTAAGCTCCATCCCATATCAATCCAGTAACATTCGCTCTCGTCGAGCGCATAATGTCAACTTCACGCTCTAAAAACAGGAGGCGAGAGCTGCGAAAGCGCGTTCCATCGGTAGGGTTAGGGGCGGTAGTGTGTTAAAGGACATAGGACAGCCCAGGAGAGGTAGTGGGGGAACTTGCTCACGGTAAACAAACCTCTAGATTAGACTTGGGTACCAATGATGTATTGTAAAACACACTTGTTTGCCACACGCTTTTATCATCTTTTAAGTGCTTAATTATATAATAATTAATTATTTTAACTCGTTTTAACTTGATCTTACAAAGTTTTTGTGTAGGTTACGATTTCTAAAGGAGAAAAGGTTCGGGTTGTTGAAGACATAAGAGGCTTTATGATCAAGTTAACAAGACCAAACTCAAGGTCTACCTAAGCCCGCTAGAGGAGAGCCTTACATGGATATTATATATTAAAATACAAAAAAATAATAATAAAACCCTAACACACCCTCTCTTTTCCAATCGGGTGGCTCTCACCACAAGATTCATTATTACCTATTTTTCGTTTTATTGGTTAAGAATTCAAGGCTAAAACTCATAGGAGACAAAGTTGATTTATTTTTGTGTGTGGCTGAGATTTATTCTCACGTGTAAAGTAATTGTGGACAACAAACAAATTTAAATTAACAGCCCCATAATCTGCGATTGGAATCTGGGCAGCCAAGGAAAAAGAGAAAAACTTTTGTGGGAGCTTTGTGGCAGCTAAGAGAAGGAGATTAACATCAAGGGAGACTTGGTACAGCAGCTAGGGTTCATCTTCATCGTTTATCTCAGCCCTAATCATTGAGTATAACTTCATAAACTTTGTGTTCTTGTTCAAGATTCATAACTTGTTGATTTGATCATTTAACTTGAATTGTTTTGCAATTGAATTGAAGATTGAGTTGTTCTTGATTGATATTGATTATTGAATGAGTTTAATTATGTTTTGGTTGAGTTTTATGATGTTTACATTAAGTGTTTGCTGATGTCCAAAAGTTATGTTAGGCTAAACTTGTTAGTTCTATCTAGGTTAGATGAATATTGTTAGGTTTTAGTAAGTAATATGGATTGTTTGATCATCATGGCTTGATTTGTTAATGAAAGTTTGGTTTAACATTGAATTAGGTTGTGTTTATTGGCTGGGATTTTGTTAATTATACTCATATACCCCTTGCTTTGATTGATTGAATCAGTTTTGATTGACTATTGCTTTTTTGACTCTTTACTTTGTGTTTAGAGATTGTTTGCGGGAAGTACAACCGTAGGGTTTAAGTGGGTGTGTTAATTGTTTAGATTCAGCGGGTAGGCACCTTCTTAGAGACCGAAAGGTGATAGGAAGTAAGGTCATCTCATAGCTTTTACTTTAAAGGATTAGGATAGTGCGAGAGTGGGTTCGGTTCTTGTCGGGTTTGGGTTTGTGAGCGGTGAGTTGATCTAGTTTAAGTTAAACTAAATTGTTTCTCTATCCTTGTTTGCATAGTATTCGTCTCCATTAGGGTCGTGTGTTGGTGAGTCCGAGAGGAGATTCGACATTAGAACACTTTAGCAATTCGTTTCCCGGTTTGTTCTTAAAATCAATTAAGTGTAAGGTAGGGTTGGTTAGTGAGACCGAAAGGTGATCTAGCTTTCTTGAGCTAACCTTAGTTGTGTCATCTTTAGATACCGGTGTCGTGAGATCATTCAATCCATTAGCTTGTTAGACCGTCAATATGATTCTTACTTAGGTAAACGTTTTCTCCATTGCCAGTTAAGCTTCTAAGTTCCGTTAAGTGTTTCATTAAGTCTTGTTAAGTTAAGTCTTTTAATTTAGTTAAAGTAAGTTAGGTCAAGTAGTTAATTATTAAAAATCATAAAAAAAAAATTATTCTTAGGAAGGTCTTGTCTAGGGTTTAGTGATCATAAGCGTTTTCACGTGTCCTTGTGTTCGATACTCGTACTTCCTTAGTTCAATGATATTAAAGATCGGTACACTTGCCGGTTGTGTGTGGATTCATTAGGAGTTTCGTTTTATAAATTTAAAGCTTAGTTGTGAGTTACTTAGAAAGCATTCATTAAACACACATCAACCAACTCCAGTTACCGTTTCCTCGTACACGTCTCCAGATGGGCGGTGCCTCTTCAGTGCGAGGGCTGCTAGTGTTCGGACTACTCGAGGTGGGGATGGGTTGGGAAGCTGCGGTTCCTTTCCTGGGGCGTGGGACACCTTGTCGGATGATGATGATGGCGTTGACATCCCTACAGGATAAGTCGTGTATGGTTTACGCGCGTATGAGTGAATGAGGTAAAGAGATAAAGAGAATGAATAACTATATATATATATATATATGCAGTGCGTAAGATCATAACTAACAGGTCGTTGCAGTTATAGTCTAGTATGAATGCAATTCTAGTTCGCTATAACCCGTGGCTTTGATACCAATCTTTCACACCCTCAAAATCCACTAACGGAGTTTTACCGTCAGAGGGTGTGAACTAACAGGATCGGAATCATTAGTTATATCAAACACCATATTTAAATTTTTCAAAAACAACCAAGACATACAAGTCTTAAGTAAAAATGCGGAAGCGTAAACTATAAAGCAAATAGTTGTGCCACACATGACGACTTATAACACAGTTAGCATGATAAAATTTAAAAGAAGTTTAAAACAATAGAGTTCAGTGAAGGCATGTCCAATACCGCTCGCCCGTCTCGGCTACCTGAGATAAACATACTAAAAGTGTCAACACAGGGTTGGTGAGTTCACAGGTTTACGTAAATTAAGCGTTGCGTTTTAGCGTTACCAGATAGTGTTATGTCAATTATATATCAACAGGTAGCTAACCTATCAAGCATGTATTAATAAGTGTTCGAAACTGAAGCTGACTGTTTATACGATTTCCTTGCCACCATGCCAACCACAACCATGGTAATGTGTTAGCCAAAATTACACCCACTCGACCTACGGTCGAGTTTAGAGTCGGGTGGGGTTTGTCAAACTTAGTAGTACTACTCAAAGGTGACTTGCTATTATCCAATATTAACCGGTTCGATTGTTCAGAAGGACTTAGTTGGTTTGTTTCCACTTAGCCTTACAAGTGATATATAAAGAGTAACAAAATCTAAAGTGTTGGAGCATGTTATCTCCCCCTAATAAAACGTTAAAGAGTAAAAGGGGTCGTGAAACTCACTGTTTGCGAAGTTATAAAAACTCCAAGAAAAGCTTGCGTCACAGAAATCCTCACTAGTGCTCTAAAAACAAAATGAGATTTCTAAGTGTTTGAACTACGAATGAGTCTCTAGACTCGACACATAAAAATTATGCATGAGATGCGTTCGTGTTTCGTTTGTGAAACAAGTGCGATTCGACAAACACGTTGGTGATAAGTTACATGTGTGAAAAATTATAGTGTTAAGTGTTACTACGGTAAATCATCAGTAAAATATCTACCACAAGGGTAAATATGTCAAACACATAGCAAACATCGGTCAAATAATCACGTTTCATGTTAAATCAAAGAATTCAGCAGCTAAGTTACCGAGACAGATTTTAACACGTCAATATTACTCTATTTCACTAACCATACCTGTAGATAAAATCACCAAAAATTTATCACAGAAGCACACGTGAGTTAGGTTTCTAAAAATATTTTTAATATATATTTATTACATACGGTTTTCTCACAATGATCAAAACAACACAGTAAGCACACCGCGGTCATTATCATGCGCAACAAAACTTTATTTTTTTATACCCGTTACATGGTTAATTCAATTAATGCAAAGACAATTGGGTTAGATTCCAAACTCAAATTATTAACTTTCAGAAGTGGAATCAACTCAATTGGTCTTGACGTTTGTGAGATATACTATAAACAGCCAACAAGAAGGCTTCCCGAATCAGACTTGCGCAACAGATTTGTAAATTAATAAAAACTAACTTCCACGTGTCCAAAAATTATAAACTCAGAATCTTTAGAAACTAGACTCATCCTACTACATCGTAGAATCAATAATCATTTAAAAACACATCATTAACATCATGTTACAGTCGTTTTAACATGAAATTATGACTGTGTCAAGCATCACTTTTCAACAAAAACTCAACAAACTACTAATCTATGTACCAAAAATCATGCATACAACCCTAACTCATCAACAATAAATATATTTAGCATTTAGGGTTTATGATCATCATGTTTAATCATGCCAAAAATCGATAGAATAGGTTAGATATAGTGTTTAATTTACCTAGCTAGCAACCTTGGATCTTCAAACAACTTGCAAACAATCTTGTATGTATGTGTGTGTGTGTGATGTTCGGCCGATCAATGAGAGAGGAGGGGGTGGGGCTGCCGTCGCAAGGGAGACAGAGAGAGGGGAGAGGGTTAGGGTTTTGTGTTATAAGTTTCTTTATATATTAATTAATTAATTACATGTTACAACTTGCACCCTCAACTTCTATTTTGTATAATTCTAGCATAAACTAGTCAATCACCTCCATAATATGATGTTGTACATACAAGCACAAATTTACACATATAAATGTAACACATAATTATATCAAGTACTTGTTTATAATATTTAATGTTTGTTCACCAACGGTTTGAGTCGACTCGTGTGTGTTTCGGTGAAACTCCGAAAGACTACTTGTGTAATGATTGTCATGTGTCATTTAACTCTAATTAAATGCAATTTGAAATGCGTTAGCTGGAATGACATAGTTCGTGTGATCTTGCGTTTGAATTAACAAAGTTCGGATTAACGGAGTTAACTTGAAATTGACGAGTGTCACACTTTATGCTTAGAGCACACTTGTATATCAAAGGATAACAAGTCTTCTCTAGCACACTTTGCACTCTTTAAGTATTTTCAGGCATACTTTGCTTTAAAGTATACTTGAATGAATATTTGTTAACCTTTATAAGTATTATCGGTAAGGATTGAGAAATTCAGATGTTCGAGCAAGCTTGACAATTAGAAATATCTCTAAGTTATTATTTTTGGATTCTTTATTGATCCTAGCAAGGTTGCCTATTTGATGTATTATACTTGATTATTTGTCTTGTGATTTATTTCTCGAGCAATCTTGTATATTCGAGTAAGCTTCCTTCATCTTATCCACTTAGTTTTATTTTTAATTACTTTATAATATCTTAATAAACTTTGGAACGAGCATGATTTTTAATTACTCTAAAATTTCTGAGCAAACTTTGTGACAAACATACTTTTTAACAACCTTTATTTCTGTTGAAATTTGTTTATTAGTGGTTGAATGCATTAATGGACTAAACGACAAAATGCTATTAATTCCTATCCTCAAATACCTGGCGTGCGAAGAAAAGAGAGAATCAAAAGAACCTTTTCAGAAACTTTTCTTTCAACCAATAGCATACTTATATTTTAATATACTGTCAATTTCATCAAATCAGACAATTCGTTTGTCTTATTAATGAAAGTTGACATATTTTAATTAAAGCCTTCAAATTTCTAGATAAACTCACATCTTTGTGTTGTGTGTAGGCATCCATATTGTTCAAGACGACGGTTTGAATCGAAACATCTTGTGTCTTTAACTTTTATTATCATCATTTTTTTTGTTAATATTCAACATCTTAGTAATTATCTAACTAATAACTATCTTCTGTGACTCTTGATTGCAGATCAACGATGGATTCCATTCCAAGTAGCTCCAAATCTTACAAAAATATCAGAATTTGAGGAAGAACTGAAGAAGGCATTAAAGAAAGTTCAAACCCTAATGTCCTAGGTTGAGAAGACCTCAGCTGCACCAAAATTGGTGGAGAACTCATTGAATCTTCTGTCAGATTTTGATGAAAATGATTCGGATTATGAGAAAACTAATGACATTACTAAAAGAAGAAAAATATCAGGTCAATGAAAGAAAGAAGCTCAAAGGAAAAAGGAATTGCTCTAAAAACTGATCAATTGCAAAAGATAAATTCTCCTAAAGGAAATTGAAAGAACAAAGAACAATGATGGAACTAAATTGAAAGCCAAAATGATCTTTGAGCAAAAGAATGATCGAAATTAAAGACAGAGAGTTTCTGAATCAAATATTGTCTAACAAGGAAATTGAAGAACAAAGAACAATGATGGAACAGTTTGAAGCCGAGAAGAGATCAAGGAATAAATCGAACCATAAAGATCCAAAGGATATCCCACAATATGTAATTGAAAATTGTTTAAATAATGAAGAAATTCCAAAGGGAGTGCTTGTGTCACTTCTCAAGCTGATTAAAAAGGAAGAAGCAAAAAAGGGTGCAAAAGAAAAACTAAACATTGCGACTGACAAGATTTCAAAGGTCTTAGATGATGAAAAGACTGTCAAGAATAATGAGTCAGCAAATGAAAACTTAAGAAAGTAAGATGAACAAGCAGATGATGTGTTGTAAAACACACTTATTTTCCATACCTTTTTATCATCTTTTTATTACTAATTTATATAATAAATAATGTTTTTAACTCGTTTTAACTTGATCTTACAAAGTTTTTTATTTTGTGTAGGTGACGAGTTTTAAAAGAGAAAAGATTCGGGTTTTTCAAGAATTAAAAGACCCTTATGATCGATATTTGAAGAACCAAGTTAAAGCCCGACCCAAAAAACCCATTAGTGTAAACCCTTACATGGAGATTATATATTAAAAAACAAAAAAAATCAAAAAAAAAAACCCTACACACCTTAGAAGTGCCGATCGGACAGAAGTAGAAAAAAGAAATTGAGGTTTTTGTGGTTGCTGTGGTCGGTTTGTTTTGAGTTTTGTTGTTAGGACACAAAAGCTCAATTGAGGTTTTTGTGGTTATGGTTGAATTTCACAGAAGCAGCTCTAAAATCCCGATCGGAAGTCACAGCAAGAAAGAAAGAAATTTAGTTTGTTGTTTGTGAGGAGACAAAGTTTAGTGTTTGTTATGAGGAGACAAGGGTTCACTTGAGGTTTGTGTGGCTGGGAATTAATCCCACGGCCAGCAACAACACAAATTAAATTCCAAATCTAACATCCTCCCTAAGCATCGATCGGAATTGGGCAGCAAGAGGAAAGAAGTGAAAAGGTCTTGTGTGAGTTTCTTGGTGGCTATGAGAGGAAGGAGATCATCGAGGGAGACTTGGTACAGCAGCTAGGGTCGATATTCATCCATAAACTCAGCCCTAATCTTAAGTATTACTCTCATAAACTTTGTGTTTTTGTTCAAGATACATAACTTATTGATTTTGATCTTTTACGTGAATAGTTTTGCAATTGAATTGAAGATTGACTTATGCTTGATTGATCTTGAGTATTGAATGATTTTAATTTTTTTTATGTTGAGTTTTATGATGTTTAAATTAAGTATATGCTTGTGTCCAAATAATATGTTAGGCTAAACTTGTTAGTTATACCTAGGTTAGATGATTATTGTTAGGTTTTAGTGAGTAATATGGATTGTTGATCATCATGACTTGATTTGTCAATGAAAAGTTTGGTTTAACATTGAATTAGGTTGTGTTTAGTGGCTGTGTTTTTATTAATTATACTCATATACCTCTTGCTTTGATTGATTGAATCGGTTTTGGTTGATTTTAGCTTGTTTGAACTCTTTACTTTGTGTTTAGAGATTGTTTGCGGGAAGTACAACTCTAGGGTTTAAGTGTGTATGTTAATTGATTAGATTCAACAGGTAGGCACCTTTTTAGAGACCGATGGGTGATAAGAAGTAAACTCGTCTCATAGCTTTTGCTTGTTAGGATTAGGATCGCGCGAGAGCGGGTTCGGTTCATGTTGGGTTTGGGTTTGTGAGCGATTAGTTGATCTAGTTTAAGTTAAACTAAATTGTTCCTCTATCCTTGGTTGCGGAGTATTCGTCTCCATTAGGTAGTGTGTCGGTGAGTCCGAGAGGAGAGTCGGCATTAGAACACTTTAACAATTCGTTTCCCGGTTTTGTTCTTAAAATCAATTAAGTGTAAGTTAGAGTTTGTTAGTGAGACCGAGAGGTGATCTAGCTTTCTTGAGTGAGCCTTAGTTGTGTCATCCTTAGAAACCGGTGTCGTGAGATTCTTCAATCCATTAGCTTATTATACCTTCAATATGATTCTTACCTAGGTAGACGTTTTCTCCAATTGCTGGTTAAGTGTCTAAGTTTCATCAAGTGTTCAGTTAAGTTAACTTAAGTTTAGTTAATTAATTTAGTTAAAGTAAGTTAGGTCAAGTGTTTAATTATTAAAAATAATTTAAATATTCTTAGGTGAGTCTTGGTTAGGGTTAAGTATTAAAAATGTCACGTGTCCTTGTGTTCGATACTCAGACTTCCTCAGTTCTATACTATTAGTGATCGGTACACTTGCCGGTTTTGTGTGGTTTCTTTAGGAGTCTTGTTTTATAAATTTAAAGCTTAGTTGTGAGTTACTTAGAAAGAGCATCATTAGACACACATCAGCAGAAAAAATGGAAATTGAAAAATTCATGTGCAAATATGGTGGAAAACCAAAATTTCTGGTGAAGAATGGGATTCCCTTTAACTCTGTGAAAATCATGACAAATAAAGAGATCTTGAGTAACTTCACGGTGATGAAAGGAAAACTACCGAAGCAAGAAAAAGCAGCTGCTCAATATCTTAATGTTAAGAACAAGGGAATGCCCAAAAAGATGACGTGTCTATCAAGGATTGAAGAATCTGAAGTCAAGGTACCTTGTGATAAGTCAATGTTTTCGGTCTCTACACTAAACAATGAAAAGAAGAGGAAATGGATAGGGTATACCTCAAAAAAGTCAAAACAAACATACTTCAAGGTGCCTAAACCTACATTTGAAGCAGCAGCAAAAGCCAAAAGTCCTCTAGTCAACTGCAACATCATGCCAGATGGACTATTTTATGATTCTAGAGTTGAATGTCTAAATGTTCTAATGAAAGATGGAGAAATCAGGAAAATCTCTTTCAAATATGACTTTAACAATTTCAATCTAGAGCAATTGACTCTGATAGCAGCACTGCACTTATCCGACTATCAGAAAAGGCATAGGTCTACCAGTGCACAACAATTTGAACTATTGAGATATTTAAGGGAACAGGCAAAATTGGGATTTCCTTGTCTGAACAAGAGGAAAGGATTGAATGAAAAAGGCTCGGTAATTGAGAATCCAATTTTTGCAAGTTCATTAAGCAAATAATGTTCTGCTATCAAAGAATGCAACCACATTGAAAAGGAAATGGATATTCCATTTCCAGGAGTCAAAAGAAATGAACAAATTGCAAACATACTATATGATGACAGAAATGGAAGGTTCTTGCTGAGAAACACTGAAGAAATGATAAGACACATAATCTCAAATGAACCTGATTTAGAGCTTCTTCAAGTAGAGGATCTCGAGGAAATAATCAGATGGAATTTGTCTCCTCAACATCCACACCACATGGAGATTTCTCTATTTTAGCAAAAGGCTGCTGAAATTAAATTCAATAGAAGAAATTAGGCTGGAAGCTCTATAAGATAAAATTCTTTTGTTTTTCTACTTGAATTTGATTTTATGTCTAATGTCAAAGTGACAAACTTTATGTCATGTAATTTTTCTCATTCTATAAAATTTAATGTGTATTTTGGCTAAGTGTAAGTAACCTTAGAGATGTTTTGGTACAGCTGAGGATGCTCTAGTCTACGGGGAGATTGTTGGGATGAGTAAAGACCTAAGGAAGATTGGAATCTTCTCAACCTCTCTGAAAATGGCGAAGTATGGAAACCGAGCAAACTCAGGCATCCCAGCAAGCTTTTACTTGATCTAGCAAGGTATTTTGCTTTCCCAGCAAGGTTATTTCTATAATTCCTCTTAAGTGATAAACCAAGCAAGGTTCACTTTGTCTAGCAAGGTTGTTTTTCAAAGTCAAGCAAGGTTTGTTTCCTAGCAAACTCTTGACTAAAACCAAGCTAAAACCAAGTATTTTGGAAGATCTAGCAAGGTGTATTCTTAATAAACAGTGGTCCCAGAAAGCTTGAAGGAAGTTGATAAAGAATTTACATAAGGACTTCTGTCGAGCAAGGTTCAACTAAGGGCAAGCTACGGTGTTACCAGCACACATATGTTTGTTCAAATAAGTTAAGTTAACAAAAGGTTGAACGGATCTTTAAAGAACAAGTTTGCTCTAAGGACCTTATCGAGCAAAGTTTGATATGGTCAAGAGGATTGAACTCTGCTAGATGGATATTTTCTAAGGAAAATATCCTAAGTAAAGTTTGGCCGAAGAACTGTTCCCCATCACGCTTAGTGGTTACCAGGTCTGCTCGATAAAGACAAAAGCTGCAAAGTTTGCTCGAAAACCTATTTACACTTAGAATCTTTTGTAATTTTTTTTTATTATGTTTCAATCATTAGGGTTACTAAAAGGGGAATGTCAAATGTCAGGTCAGGTCTATAAAAGGAATTTTTTAGGGCACGCCTGACAACAATGTGACAACGAGAATATTGTGATTTGACGGCTGTCTCACTCATGTACGGAAAGTTTCCATAAATCAAAACATTCCACCTAGAAACCCTAATGGATTTTCATTGTATCTTTCGTAATATGAATGGAAATATTTTGAGTTACTTTGTGTGTTTGTTACTTTCATGTTCGTTGAGCAACATTTAGAGTATTATTGATTCCGCCTTTAATATTCTATTGTTCTTTACCAAAATTAGTAAGTCGTTAACCTTCTTGTCAACACTTATGTGTGGGTTACGACAGTGAGAGAGTGATCTATTGAGTGAGCTAAACGGAACCGACACTAATACTTCTCATAGATGTTCAGCATGATCAGACTCGCTCTTAGATTAAATCAATATATCGTCAATGAAAACGATAATTGACTTATCTAACATCGACCGAAATACCCTATTCATCATATCCATAAATGTTGCGAGAGCATTCGTTAGACCGAACGACATCACGATGAACTCGCAAAGTCCATACCGTGTCTGAAATGATGTCTTAGGTATGTCTGCCTCTTAAACTTTCAGCTGATGATAGCCTGATCTAAGGTCTATTTGAGAACCAACTCGAACCTTGTAGTTGATCAAACAAATCATTAATCCGTGGAAACGGATATCTGTTCTTCACCGCAAGCTTATTCAACTTATGATAGTCTATACACATTCTCATACTTCCATCCTTCTTTTTAACAAACAACACCAGTGCGCCCCACGGAGAAACACTCGGTCTTATAAAACCTTTATCGATGAGTTCTTGTAGTTGGGACATCAATTCTTTCAACTCAGATGGCGCCAGGAGGTAAGGTGCTTTCGCGACGGGCTGTGCTCCTGGTATTAAGTCTATTTGGAATTCTACCTCTTGCTCTGGTTGCAACCCCGGAAGGTCCTCAGGGAACACTTCTGGGTAGTCACACACAACAGGAACATCTTTCACTTCTTTTGTCTTGGCTGGAGATTTGACAACATACGCTAGGTCGGCACCGCACCCTCGCCTTAACAATCCTTCGGCTTTTCTCATCGAAATGACATTAATCCTTGAACTTTTTTATCACCATAAACCGTCACTATACCACCATCCAAGGACTTTAACCTTATTCATCTACTCCTACACACAATCTGAGCCTCGAACTCAGATAGCCAATCTATTCTAAAAACCACTTCGAACCCTCCTAAGGTCATAACATACATGGTAACAAGGAACTTACGTCCCTCTAGCTCTATCTTACAATCCTTAACCTTCTTCATTATTCTAATCGAGGTCTCACTCGTAGTTTCTACTTTAAAATTTTCAGTCAAACGACAACATTTCATTTTGTGAAAACATCTGGGATTTGCTTGAAACATACCTGTGAAAACATCTGGGATTTGCTTGGCTTGTTCCTGAGTCATCATGAAGGCCCTAGTCCTTGGCCTAGCTTGCTCAACATCTCCCCTTACACTTCCTCCTGCTTCATCAGTGCACTCCCTAGCCATATGATCCGGCTTACCACATTTATAGCACGCATGCTTTGCAGTGCAATCTGGAGCATAGTGCCCCATTTTTCCACACTTGTAACAAATATTCGACCCAAGCCTGCACTCTCAACCATGAGCATTACCACACTTGTGATAAAACATTCGTACCCTTACCCCATTTGCACTCACCACTATGCATCTTACCACACGTCTTACATGACCTTTTCTCCCACACACTCTACTTCTTATCCATAGGGTTCGACAACCGAGTCCCGGGTCGTTTAGCAGGAACAACCTATTTCTTCTCTTTCTTCTCTTCCACCACCACCACATCCACATCCATATCATCGTAAACCATCTCTGTGAGTTCAACCACAGAGTCGAAAGTATCAGGTTTTCTTGTCTTGACCAAAGTGCGAACGTTCTGTGGTAGTCCTCTTATATAACACTTGATCCTTTTGGCTTCAGTATTCACCATGTCAGGCACCAACCTGTACATGTGATTGAATTCAGTAGTGTAGTCGCGGTGCGTCATCTTACCCGCCTTTAAATTTAGAAACTTCATCTCAACTATTTCAACTTCAGCATCAGCACAGAATTACTTCATCACCGGTTCCTTTAGATCATCCCACTTCATAGCCTTAATTTATTCGAAAGTTTTCCTTTGATCTACCGACTCCCACCAGTACATAGCTTCATCTCCGAATGACTGGGTAGCATAACTTACTGCTTGGTCAAGACGATACTCGCTAATTCGAATAACCTTGTCCATGGCAGTTATCCATTAGAGAGTAGTGATTGCATCCCCCAAGCCAGTCAGCTTCGGCGGGTCGCAACCTTTGAACGAATTATAGTTACACCCACCTCGGCCTAACTTTCTCTCATCAGCTTTCACAGATCGAACTTAACTCGAATCGCCTTCCCCATTATCAACTTTCTTACCGTCATTGCATGCCCTCTCAGCGGCCCTTGCATGGCTTGAAGCAGACTTGCCAGGATGTAATTTCTTCATTGTGGCTACTACAGCCTGAGCAATGGCAGCTTGAACAGTAGGATCAAGTCGATACCCTTCATTATTGCTCGGATTTCGTCCAACTACACTCCCTTCCTCTCTTGAGTTGGTAACTAATTATACAGAAGGTTCTCGAACCATACGTGGCCTACCACGAAGTCCCGTGCGACCTCCTTGAACCAACCTTTCTTGCTCCAGCCATTTGTATTTTATAAGGAAACACAAACGTCATCACTCAAGGAACTATTTAGTACAAGGATATTATGGCTAACAGGTAATAATAGTGGCTGGTTGTGATTAGCTGATCATGTTACTCTCCGTTTCCTATACACTTCCCTTTGTGTGTCCACTTGTGCTAGTTCTAATTAAACATTTTGACTATCAAAAAGTTCATATAATCATATACTCCTATCTCTAGCAATTAAGCTAACTTTCTTACACATTCTCACATTACACATGAATTGATCATGTACTTTACCTTTAGTTAGCTTGCTTGAGTGACACAAGGCTTTCTTGAACTAGGGTCTTCTTTCTTTTCTTACTTAAATCCCATTCTTTGTTCAAGTCAAAACATGTAGGATGCTTAATTCTCTCGAACTTATCCTCTGATACCAACTTGTAAGGCTCCGGTCCCGGTGCCCTACTTGGACGTTGGATTTACTCATAAAAACAGTTCTAAATATCAGAATTAACTAAACTTTTTGCGGAATAGATAAATGTCAACCATTCATTACATAAGTCTTAAATTAAAACAATATAAAACAAGTCTTTTAGTTCAAACATAACTAACTAAGTCTTCAGATGCCAACTTCTCTATTCGCCTGCCATGTGTCCCTCTTCAAGCCAGCTATCTCATCCAACTCACCTGCGTGCATAGTAAAAGTCAGCTACGTTGAGTGAGTTCTAGTTAATCGGGCAACATACATCCATACACTTATTTCATATACGCATCCAAATATACATATTATAAGCTTTACATGTTACCTTTCTTTCGTACTTTCATACATTCTTTCATACCATCACACTTTCATACTTTCATACCGCATACATAACTATCTTTACCATCTCATATATTAGTAGGGTCTGGTCCCTTTCTTTTCTGTCTCACCTATTATTAGGGTCTGGTCCTTCCTGTCTCAGATATTATTAGGGTCTGGTCCCTTCTATCCCAGATATTATTAAGGTTTAGTCCCTTCTTTCCATTCGACCATACATATGTTTCTTTACATACACATTTCATTATATACTTTCGTATATAGTCTTAACCTCTTAAATATATCGTTCAAACACATTTACAAATCATACACATTCACATATCATACACATTCACATATCATACACTTGCCACTTAAGATAAGTGAATTAACTATTCACATTGAGTATGCACACATCCCCGAAAACATAACAAGGAAAGGGGGCTAGAAACTCACCTGGATCCTGTTTATTTCTGAGTTTATAGTAATGCCCCTCTTTAGCTGTGCACGGCTAACTGTATAATAATTACAAGTATCAATTAAATATTTCTAACTATATCATTCTTCTAAGTTATTGCAACCCCTAGCTAAGGGGGTTCGGGGAAGCGCCCTTGGCAGCGGGGTCTAGGGGCGGCAGCCCCTAGTAGGGTCCAAGGGGCGAGCCCCTAGCTGGGGTCGAGCTGCCAGGACGGCTTGGGAAAATTTTATTTTCATTAACCGCCTTAACACAAATTTCATTGGAATTCTGGTTAAGCATCATTCGCTACCACATTCGTTATGACGAATGGTTCCTTTTGTTATCTCATTAAGGCGAATGATGAATAACGAATGAGTAGTCCATTTGTGACCTCTATTAGACGAATGAAGGGTTCATTTGTTATAAGGCATGCTAGTGTACCTTATAGCGAATGGCATTGATTCGTTGTCTTAACATGGAGAATGGATGAGTAACGAATGAGTAGACCATTCGTGACTTCAATGAGACGAATAAGGGGTTCATTCGTTACCATGTCACGCGAATGTCTTATTCTCCATGACAAATTTAACGAATGGCCTACCATTCGCGTATCATAGCGAATAAGCATCAGTATTCATCCATTCGTTGACTAAGATTGTCAAATTCAAAAATTTCTATGAGCATAAACGGTCAATAGACACCAGATCTACAATTATCCCTTGAATCACGATGAAATAGCACCAAAGTGGTATCATTAGGCTAGTATATACAGCGCCTACTAACCCCAATCATCCAAACTGTTAGTGCACGGTTTTGGTGTCTTTAGAAATCGAATAAGTTATAGGTTGTCTAGTCTTTATATTTAATGTATATTTACTGTAATACGGCCATTCGCTATGGATTGTATAGCGAATGGGTCCATTCGTTAGTTGACTAGGCTAGTTCGTTAAGTTTATAAGCCCATTCGTTATGAAATATAACGAATGGAGGCTGGTTTGTTAAGTTATTATCATTCGTTATGGAATCATAACGAATGGTGTCTAATTATTATGAACATATAACGAATTAGGCTTAACTTAACAAATGGAGCTTTGCCCTATAAATAGGTAGCTCATGTTCATAATTTAGTAGAGATCCGAGCCATAAGTTATTATACTCTCACCATGCCGGATCCTCTCTAGATCTAAGTTATTTCCACCATAATGTATTCATCCTATATATCAATAAACTATGTATTTAACGTATTGATCGATATTGTGTTTCTTGTAATTGATGCATCAGGTTAGCGGCTAGATCTAGGAAGGTTCTCTCACAAACATTCGTGTTTAATGGTGTATTTGATCGATTCATAAATACGGCTTAACCTTTGATTAATTAACCCACTAGATGTTAACGAATTTCAACAAGAATCATTGTGTTTGATTCTTTTTTACCATTTCTATATAGATCTAGGAATATTAAACGAGCCGAACAAGTTTTCTTTATAGAACGTACCTTTAAACGAATCGGTTTACGAACACGATCAAGTCTTGATGTCGGTTTTGGCTCGTTACGATGCTATAACACTAACAAGCTCGTGTTTTTATCTTCGGATCTTGGCTCGGGATATAGGAGGGTGTTTGTGTGTGCTTTTGAAGGTGTAGGCTATGGTGTAGAGATGGATAAAAATTGAAATAATTAGGGTTTAAGGGGTATTTATACTCCCATAAGCCCACGGACCTAAGGCCCATTAACATTTCTTATTCCACCTTTTAATGTCCAAGTCCACTCTCTTATAGTTTATTTAGCTAAACTGATACACGACACGTTAATAACAAACAAATTTTCCTTATATTAATATTATCAAAAGTAGGATGTTACAATTTTAGGGGGTTTTTTCGATTAAAAATGATGTGATTTAGGTGATTGAGGGTGTATCATAAGGATGTGGGGAATTGATAACAGGTTCGGAATGGTATGTATGTATGTATGTATGTATGTATGTATGTATGTATTATGTAATGGTGAGATCTAGAGAACTACTAAAGAATTATTTTTAACTTTTTTTTAAAAATAATATTTTGCCACTTTTTTTTTCTTTCATCCTAATAAAATAATATTGTTCCTAAAAAAACCATCGAGGTAATGCATATGTGCATTAATGTATATTGCATATACAAAATAGTGTTTTATTGCATATAATAAAACACAAATGCATTATCTAATAGACATTGTTGAATATATCAAATATAACACTAATAATTGTATGCAAAACGCACTATCGCATATATGTAATACAACACTAATGCACATATACACTATATCGATTTTATTTTTGTATATAATATAACACTATTGCATATATACAATACAATCAACTATATATATGTTATTCAACACTATTTCAAATATCAAAATGCACACTATTGCACATGTGTATTTTAAAATAGTCGCTTTTTTGCATATATGCATTACAACGAGTTTTTTTTTTTGTTTTTTTTTATTTTTATATTTTTTGTGATGAAGTATAACAACATATAAGAAGGATGAAGAAATTAAAATATATTTTTTTAATTAAATTAAAAATACTTCATTATTAGTTCTCTTGTTCTCTTTCTAAGGAGGAGTTCTCTCTTGATAATTTCCTTATAAATATATATATATACATATATATATATATATATATATTCTAATAAATAACTACCCATTTTGCAACTTGTCTCTCCCATAGCTCTCTTCACCCTTTTTCAACATTTCAACATATGATCCTTATATTTTAAGTTATTTCAATATATGAATTCAAGTTCATTTTTATTAAATGTAAATCATATTTGATTCATTCATTAACATTAATGGTGAAAAATAAGAAAACAAGGAAATATCAAAATTAAAGTTGCAGATCTATTAGAATAAATTTTAAAATCATAGGTAATTAAAATCATAGTAAACTATAACTTGTTTTTATACTGGGACCGGAGCAGTCGTGCATAATTTTTACATAAGATTAGTTTCAAATTTGGATTTAAAATTTTCTCATATGTATTTGAACTCAAGAAAATGTGTATTTAAATATTGCAAACATTTTATATAAATATTGGTGTTATTGAAGTTGAATATTATAATTATAATCCATATGAATAACAATATACTGTATAAACTATCTATCATTTATATATATAACTTTTTTGTGTAGTATAAATGGTTAGCAACAAGAAGATCAATATTTTTCTTTCATAACTAAGACAAAAATGTTCCAGAAACATATATTTTATGATTTGATTTATACTTTTTTTATACATTCAAATATATTTAATTTAACATGTCTTATAAGACAAATTACTTAATTAAAAGCATTCAAATTTTTAAACCAAAAAATATGTTTCAATCCCTTTCCACTATTTTCGCTTTCCAAAAATCATTTAGGATATGGAAACCTAGAATATCGTTTTCATCAGTTACTTACATCATTTCAATATTATATTAACTTAATAATTTTACTTTTATACAAATACAACGATTTGAAGTTATGTTAGTGTTACATGTTGGGTAATACATAATTAAAGTGTCTAATAAAGTTTATATTCAAAATAATAAAGCTATACATAATTTTTTTTAAGTTATTGTTAGTTGAACATGACTTTAAGGTTATTATTTCCTTGTCATTTTCCACTCATATGAAATGAAGCAAATCATTTTGTTATATTTAAATTTTAGGTTTTATATGTTTCTTGATTATACAATTTTTAATTTTAACATATAAAATTAATTAAAATTTGTCATATGCAGTGTATTAATAACAACAAATAATTTATTATGATCAATCAATTTCATATTCAAAAGACTCAAAGTTCTGGTAATCTGTTTTTATGGAATAATCATGTTTTTTTATAAACATGAGCGAATGATCTCAAATGGCATCATATATATTAATTGATCAAAAGGAATGACATTTTATGTGTATGAATATTTTTTCTATTAGTATCATCGATATATATTATCATTTATCTAGGGTTGCGGTATGTACTTGAATAACCTTATTTATCACACAGATAACTTATACATGGCTATATCAAGAGTTATAAGCAGACATATATGTTATTCCATAACAAGAGTTACACGCATAAATGAACTAAAGATTTTGATTTTTGATAAACAATGTATACCAACCAATACAATCACAGATGTAGTGTACAAGAAAAGTTTTGCTTATTTGTAACATATTTGTGTAATTTTATTTATGTAATTTCTGTAATTTTTATATAAACTGTATTAACAATAAATGGTGATTTTGTTGACTGTAATTAACTTCATAGTTAAAGTATAAATTTTTTTATCAATTACCCGTGTAATACACGTGTCTCAAACTAGTATATATGTGTGTGTGTGTGTGTGTGTGTGTGTGTGTGTAAACGAAACCATAAAAGTCATATGTTTCACGATGTAATCGCTCCCACTTTTTTTGTAGTCACCAGATTTGTTTGATTTTTAAATGAAGTTTTCTCATGCATTTGAACCGAATTCACGGATATGGGTCTCATCAAACACAGATATTTCTTAAACGGGTTATAACATCTCATTAAATTAAAAACTAATATCGCCAAATATTTGATATAAAAGTCCTATAAAGTAGGAATATACTAAAAATTAATATCTGATTTATTTAAAAAAAAGAAATATATTATTTATAATTAAAAAAAAAATTTATAGTAAAAAAAATAAATGGATTTTGGGTCTCATTTAACCCATATAGCTTTTAAATCGGATTATAACATCTCATTAATTTGTGAAACAATTTATCATCAAACCGTAAGTATATTATTAACTTTCATGCAATAAAAAAATTAATAAATATTAGAAACAAATAATATAAAACAACACCCGTAAATTAAATTAACGTGCTAAACGTGAGAATCAAGTAGAGTAATTATGTAATTACTCAATGATGTAATTACATAATTACTCCACTTGTATATATAATTATCCTATATATATATATATGGTAAGGTTAAAATAAGAAGTAGAGTGTTTCTAAGAAGTGTAAAAAGTAATCGGGTGTGTTATATATGTTGATCTGACGGTAGATATGATAAGTGTGTTTATTGTGTAGTGTGTTTTATTTTAGTTACGGTGTGTTTATTGTGTGGTGTGTTTTATCAAATCTAACGGTGAAAACACACTTCCTACACTTTTTAGGAAAAATCTACTTCTTATTATAACCTTGCTCTATAGGGAGGGGTTATAATAAGAAGTGGAGTGTGTCTAAAAAGTGTGAGAAGTAATCGGGTGTGTTAGATATGTTGATCTGATGGTGGATATGGAAAGTGTGTTAATTGTGCGGTGTGTTTTATTTTAATTCTGGTGTATTTATTGTGCGGTGTGTTTTATTAGATTTAATGCTGAAAACTCACTTTCTACACTTCTTATGAAAAATATACTTCTTATTATAACCTTGCTCTCTCTCTATATATATATATATAAATACAATACGGTTCAATAAAAAACAATTTTTTTAGAAGTGTGAGAAGACTTTAAAATAAACCACACCACCTAAATATGACACTATATCATGTAAATTGGAAACTATATGGTTTTTAGAAAACTACTAATCTCAACCACTAGAACCTAAATTTAACGGCCTAGATCTATGCTTATTCTTCTCACAAAACTATTGTTTTATACATTAACCTTACCCTATATATATATATATATATATATATATATATATATATATATATATGTATGTATTATGTATGTATGTATGTATTATGTATGTATGTGTATATATATAAGAGTTTAAATAAAAAAACGGTAACGCCCCGTTACCGGTGCCTCACTTTAACGTTGGATTAACTCATAAACACAGTTCTAAACATCAGAGTTAATTAAAAACTTTCGCGGAATAATAATAATAATAGTCAACCATTCATTACAAATATTCGTAACTCTTTTAAGAACGTAATTAAAACATAGTATCGACACATCATAACAAATCTTCCGATGCCAGCCTCTTCAGTCTTGCTATGTGTCCTGCTCAAACAAGTTGTCTCAATCTGTTAACCTGCGTGCATACTAAAAGTCAGCTACGCTGAGTGAGTTCTAGTTAATCAGATGACATACAATAAATCCACATACTTACATATGTACCCCAAGGTACATGCCTTCATAGTTACTTACATCCTTACATACATAGTTTCATTCATACTATACGTTTTGAAGAGCAGTCTGCCCTATAACCTTCGCCGATATTATTAGGGTCGGTTCCCTGCATTCGCCGACATTATTAGGGTCGGTCCCCTGCATTCGCCGACATTATTAGGGTCGGTTCCCTACATTCGCCGACATTATTAGGGTCCGTTCTCTACATTTAGTACATTGTACTATACCTACCTTACATGATTTCCTTGACAATACGTGCAATCTCCGAAGAGCGTTCACGTACCATTGACATATCATACATACGTTATTCATACATACATCATTCATACCTCATACATATCAGTCATATCTTTAACTGCCAATTGATGGTACACGCAATTTCCGAAGATCGTTCACGCACCGTCAAGCAATCATCATACATAAATCATACAAGGCATATACTTACCATTTAAGGTAAGTGTATTAACTATCACATCGAGTATGCACACAGCCCCGAAAACATAATAAGGAAGTGGGGCTAGAAACTCAACTCAATGCGGTTGCGTTCACCGTTTACGATTATTCCCCTCTTTACCTGTGCACGACTAACTGTATAACAATTACGCGTATTAATTACTATCACTATCCATATCGTATTTCTAGTCCAATTATAACCCTCAACGAACGGGGGTCCGGGGGCAGCGCCCCTGGCAGCGGGGTCTAGGAGCGGTAGCCCCTAGCAGGGTCCAAGGGGCAGAGCCCCTGGCTGGGGTCGAGCTGTTCTAATTCCGTAAAAATTTTATTTCTATTAACTGTCTTATCACATTTTCCATTAGCATTTTGAATCATTAATTAATTTGCTACTTAAAAGTCCAAGGGCTTCTTTGTAATTAAATCATTCTTTTCTAAGTCCAGGGACTGTTCTTATCATTACGTTAAACTTCTAATTCGTTACTGGTTCATAACGAATTGGCTTATCTCAGCGAACTGGTTTCTATAACGTATTGGACCCTTTAACGAACTGGATTCCTTAACGAATCAGTTCCATAGAGAACCAGCCCATAAAATGAATTAGTCCATCTAATTCGTTATCTCTTCTAACGAACTGGTCCATCTAATTCGTCATCTCCCTTAACGAATTGGTCATAATGAATCAAGGGTAATTCGTTACCCTTTTCTCCTAACGAATCAGAGACGAACTAGAGCTAGTTCGTTGTGCTCCCTTATGCGAATAAACTAACGAATCACCTTCCAATTCGTTAAGTTCCCATAGCGAACCAGAGTTAGGTCAGGGAATGTCAGAACATTCCCTGACATTCTTTACCTCATATTAACTTTCCGGCGCCGCCGTCGGAAAACCGCGGATTCGCCGGAAACAAGAGTTTTAACTCGTTTTTCACCGTTTTTCGTCTCGTTCGATCCAGATCTGAGCTAGGGTGACCCCTAAGCTCATCATAGGTTCGGTTTATACCCGATTCCACCCGGATCTCGTGACTTAAATGGTTTAACGGTGTTGGCTCGTCGTTTTGTGATTATATCTAACGGGTTTAAGCTAATACAATATCATACTATCATTACCTTGGATCGGTGGTTGGTTTCTTTCTTGATTTCGGCTAAGATAAGGGGAGACTAGGGAGAAGTCTTAAGTGTGTGTTTTGAATGGTGTATGGAATATGTGTAAATGAGGAATTAAGTGATGTTTATGGTTTATATATTTATGGATCATGGGCTTAAGCCCATGGTCTTTCCTTCTTTCTTTCATATCCCAAGTCCATAACTCAATTCCATTTAACCCAACACTAGCCTGACTCATAATAACTCATACTTTCGTTTATTAACCGAACTAGAAAACGGGATGTTACAAAAATCTTGAAGGGTCAAATGTACCTCGGACTCAACTCTCCCCTCATCCTAAAATGAATAATTCTTTTCCAAGGCGAGACCTTGAGCATCACATTGTCACCAACGTTAAACTCAATCGGTCGTCGCCGCTTGTCAGCATATGACTTCTGTCTGTCTTGAGCAGCTTTCATTCTTGCCTTAACCTGATCAAACTTCGAAGAAGTTTCTTGAACAACTTCCAAACTCCCCATCTCCTTTTTACAAATCTCTCCCCAACATACCGGAGTTCTACAACGTCTTCCATATAACATCTCGAATGGTGGCATACCAATACTTGAATGGTAACTGTTGTTGTAGGAGAATTCTGCTAGATGCAGATGATCATCCCAACTTCCACCAAAGTCTAAAACACAAGAACATAGCATATCCTCAAGGGTTTAGATCGTCCTTTCAGACTATCCATCTGTTTGAGGATGATACGCCGTACTGATGTTCAATCTTGTTCCCATGACTTCATGGAACTTCTTCCAAAACCTCAAAGTAAAACAAGTATCTCTATAAGACACAATCGATAACGGTACTCCATGCTTGGATACAACATCCTTAATGAACAAACTTGCTAACGTTTCTGACGAGATAGCCTCTCGTATAGGCAGAAAGTGAGCACTCTTGGTCTAACGGTCCACAATCACCCAGATGGTATCATGATGCTTAGCTGTGCGAGGTAGCTTAGTTATGAAATCCATGGATGTGTTCCCATTTCCATTCGGGTATCTCAAGCGGTTGCATCTTTCCATAAGGTTTCTGATGTTCGGCTTTGACTTGTAAACAAGTTAAGCACTTACTGACATAACCTACTACATCATTCTTCATTCCCGGCCACCAATAATATCTTTTCAAATCTTGGTACATCTTAGTAGCTCCTGGATGAATCGAATATCTTGACTTATGAGCTTCATCTAAGATTCAACCTCTGAGATCTCCATGCGTGGGATCCACATACGGTCAAACCTAGTTTTAACACCATGAGTATTTTCCGTCAAATCGTCTTGCTGACCGAAAATCCATTCTTTCTTCACTAGCCCTTCATCTACCAGCACCTCTGACTACACTTTGATAATTTCTTCAAAAAGACTTGAATTCATAATCAACTGGTATGACTTTACTGTTGCAAGGACTTCCTCATTCTTACAGCTTAGCAAGTCGGCGACCACATTAGCTTTACCGGGATAGTATTTGATGTCACAGTCCTAATCCTTTATCAATTCTAACCACCTCCTCTGTCTCATGTTCAGCTCATTCTGCTCGAAGAAGTACTTTAAACTTTTATGATCCGTATAAATAGTACACTTAGTACCATACAAGTAGTGCCTCCAAATCTTTAAGGCATGAACTACTGCCGCTAGCTCTAAATCATGTGTCGGATAAGTACTCTCATGGACTTTCAACTGTCTAGACGCGTAAGCTATCACCTTTCCTCGTTGCATCAAAACGCAACCTAACCCACGATGCGAAGCATCAGTACAAACAACCAAATCCTCGTCACCATCGGGTAAAGCAAGGATTGGAGCTTGCGTGAGTCTCTTCTTTAACTCTTGAAAAGCCTCTTCTTGAAACTTACCCCAACTGAATATATCGACTTTCGGGTCATACCGGTCAACGGTGCGGCTATCTTGGAGAAACTTTCGATGAATCTCCTATAGTAGCTAGCTAACCCTAGGAAGCTTCGTATATCAGTCGGATTCTGTGGAGTCTTCCAATTCGTTATCGCCTCAATCTTAGCTGGGTCCATGGTAATCCCTTCAGGATTTATCACGTGACCTAGAAATTGCACTTCTCGCAACCAGAACGCGCATTTCGAAAACTTAGCATACAACTTCTCTTCCTTCAGAACTTCCAACACTTCTCTCAGATGCTGGGCATGGTCAGACTCACTTCTTGAATAAATCAATATGTCGTCAATGAAAACGATAACTGGCTTATCCAACATCGGCCGACACACCCTATTCATCATGTCCATAAACGCTGCGGGAGAATTCGTTAGACCGAATGACATTACGAGGAACTCGTAGTGTCCATACCGCGTCCGAAACGCTGTCTTAGGGATGTCTGCCTCTTTCACTTTCAATTGATGATAGCCTGATCTAAGGTCTATTCGTGAGAACCAACTTGATCCTTGTAGTTGGTCAAACAGATCATCAATCCTTCGCAAATGATATCTATTCTTTACCGTAAGCTTCTTCAGCTCGCGATTGTCTATGCACATTCTCATACTTCCATCCTTCTTCTTCACGAACAACACCGGCGCGCCCCAAGGGGAAACACTTGGTCTTATGAAACTCTTATCGAGGAGTTCTTGCAGTTGGGACATCAATTCTTTCATCTCAGACGGCGCTAGACGGTAAGGTGCTTTCGCGACGGGCTGGGCTCCTGGTACTAACTCTATCTGGAATTCTATCTCACACTCCGGTGGCAACCCCGGAAGGTCCTCAGGGAATACTTCTGGGTACTCGCGCACAATAGGAACATCTTTCATTTCTTTCATCTCGGCCGTAGCGTTGACCACAAACGCCAGGTAGGCGTCACACCCTTGCCTTAACAAACCTTCGGCTTTCATCATTGAAATGACGTTAAACCCTGAAGTTTCTTTATCACCATAAACTGTCACCGCACTACCATCTAAAGACTTTAGCTTTATTATTCTACTCCTACATGCTATCTGAGCTTCATATTCAGATAACCAATCCATTCCCAAGACTACATCGAACCCTCCCAAGGTCATAACATACAAAATTACAGGGAACTCATGTCCCTCTAATTCTATCTAACAATTCTTAAACCATTTTCATTATTTTCACCGAGGTGTCACTAGCGGTTTCTACTGTGAAGGTTTCAGACACTCGGCAACTTTTCATTCTAGCTAGTTTACTAAACGTCATAGCTACAAAACTTCTATTCGCACCCAAATCAAATAATACTGAAGCAGAAATACCGTTTACTAAGAGCGTACCCGTAACAACATCAGGAATCTGCCTAGCTTGTTCCTGGGTCAACATGTAGGCTCTAGTTCTCGGTCTCGCTTGATCAGCATCTTTCTTCTCACTCCCTCCAGCTTCACCACTCGTACAAGTCCTTGCCAAGTGACCTGTCTGTCCGCACTTATAACACGCGGGCTTCGCATAGCAATCTTGAGCAAAGTGCCCCATTTTACCACATTTGTAGCAGGCAGTTGACCCTGATCTACACTCCCCACCATGGGACTTCCCACACTTGCGGCACACCTCAGACCCAGTGCCCCACTTACACTCCCCAGCGTGCATCTTTCCGCACGTCCTACATGACCTTTTCTCCCACACTCTCGGTTGCTTGTTCTTGGGGTTCCACATCTGAGTACCGGGTCGTTTGGCAGGCGCGACCCACTTCTTTTCCTTCTTCTCTTCCATAGCCACCTCATCTGTCAAGTCCTCATAAACCGTTTCCACGAGCCCCACAGCAGAATCAAAAGTACCTAGTCTACCAGCCTTGACCAAGACACGAACATTCTGTGGCAGTCCCCTGAGGTAGCATTTAATCCGCTTGGCCTCGGTGTTCACCATATCTGGCACCAACCTAGACAGACGGTTGAATTCAGTGAGGTATTCCCGGTGTGTCATCTTGCCCGCCTTCAGACTCAAGAACTTCATCTCAACCTTCTCTACCTCTGCATCAGCACAGAATCGTTTCATCACTAACTCCTTCAAATCGTCCCATCTCAATGCCTTGATCTCTTCTCGACTCTTTCTCTGCTCAACTGTCTCCTACTAGTACATCGCCTCCTCGCCGAATGATTGGGTAACATACCCCACAACTTGGTCGGGACGGCATTCGTTAATTCGGATAATTTTGTCCATCGCGGTTATCCATTGGAGAGTAGAGATCGCGTCTCCCGAGCCAGTTAGCTTTTGTGGATCACAGCCTTTGAAAGACTTATAGTTGCATCCACCACGGCCCCTTTTTCTATCATCCACCTTCACAGACCTAACTACACTCGAGGCCTCCCTCTCCCCTTCATCATTTTTCTTACCATCACCACCTGCCCCTTCCGCAGTTCTCGCATGGCTTCCAGCAGACCTTTCAGGATTCCAGTTCTTCGCAGCAACCGCTACCCCGCCTGAGCAATGGCAGCTTGAACAGCAGGGTCGAGTTGATGCCCTTCGTTGTTACTCGGATGTCCACCAGCTGCACTTCCTTCTCCCTCAGCGTTAGTAGCTGCTCTTACTGATGGTTCTTGGACAACGCGTGGCCTACCACGACGTCCGTACGTCCTCCTCTTCCAGCAATTTTCTTAGCTTCAGCCATTCGTATTCTATAAGGAAACACAAACGTCATCACTTAAGGAATCATTTAGTACAAGGATAGTAAGGCTAACAGGTAATAACAGTGGCCAGCTGTGATTAGCTGCTCACGTTACCTTCCGTGTCCTATACATTTCCTCTTATGAGTCTGTTTGTGGTAGTTCTACTTCTAACAGTTAGACATTCAAAAAGTTCATATCATCACATACTCCTATCCCTAGCCATTAAGCTAGCATTCATACATTCTTTATTTAGCAATTACGCAAACATCCAGTCATCATTCTACTTTACACGTGAATTTAATCACATACTTTACCTTTACTTAGCTTGCTTGAGTGACACATGGCATCCTCGTACTAGCATCTTCTTTCTTTTCTTACTTTTATCCCATTCTCTGTTCGAGTCTAAGCATGTAGGATGCTTAAATCTCTCAAACTTTGCTCTGATACCAACTTGTAAGGCCATGTTACCGACGCCTCACTTTAACGTTGGATTTACTCATAAACACAGTTCTAAATATCAGAGTTAATTAAAAAATTTCGTGGAATAATAATAATAGTCAACCATTCATTACAAATATTCGTAACTTGTCTTTTTAGAACATAATTAAAACATAGTATCGACACATCATGACAAATCTTCCGATACTATCCTCTTCAGTCTTGCCATGTGTCCTGCTCAAACCAGTTGTCTTAATCGGTTAACCTGCGTGCATACTAAAAGTCAGCTACGCTGAGTGAGTTCTAGTTAATCAGATGACATACAATACATCCACTTACTTAAATATGTACCCCAAGGTACATGCCTTCATAGTTACTTACATCCTTACATGCATAGTTTCATTCATACATATACGTTTTGAAGAGCAGTCCGCCCTATAACCTTCGCCGATATTATTAGGGTCGGTTCCCTGCATTCGCCGACATTATTAGGGTCGGTCCCCTGCATTCGTCGATATTATTAGGGTCGGTTCCCTACATTTGCCGACATTATTAGGGTCGGTTCCCTACATTTATTACATTGTACTATACCTACCTTACATGCTTTCCTTGACAATACATGCAATCTTCGAAGAGCGTTCACGTACCATTGACATATCATACATACATTATTCATACATTATATATATTTATACATACATCATTCATACCTCATACATATCAGTCATATCTTTAACTGCCAATTGACGGTACATGCAATATCCGAAGATCGTTCACACACCGTCAAACAATCATCATACATAAATCATACAAGGCATACACTTACCATTTAAGGTAAGTGTATTAACTATCAAATCGAGTATGCACACTGCCCCGAAAACATAATAAGGAAGTGGGGCTAGAAACTCACCTCAATGCGGTTGCGTTAACCGTTTACGGTTATTCCCCTCTTTAGCTGTGCACGACTAACTGTGTAACAATTACGCGTATTAATTACTATCACTATCCATATCATATTTCTAGTCCAATTATAACCCTCAACGAACGGGGGTCCGGGGGCAGCGCCCCTGGCAGCGGGGTCTAGGGGTGGCAGCCCCTAGCAGAGTCCAAGGGGCAGAGCCCCTGGCTGGGGTCGAGTTCTTCAAATTCCGTTAAAATTTTATTTCTATTAACTGTCTTATCACATTTTCCATTAGCATTTTGAATCATTAATTAATTTGCTACTTAAAAGTCCAAGGGCTTCTTTGTAATTAAATCATTCTTTTCTAAGTCCAGGGACTATTCTTGTCATTCCGTTAAACTTCTAATTCGTTACTAGTTCATACGAATTGGCTTATCTCAGCGAACTGGTTCCTATAACGAATTGGACCCTTTTACGAACTGGACTCCTTAACGAATCAGTTCCATAGCGAACCAGCCCATATAACGAATTAGTCCATCTAATTCGTTATCTCTTCTAACGAACTGGTCCATCTAATTCGTCATCTCCCTTAACGAACTGGTCATAATGAATCAAGGGTAATTCGTTACCCTTTTCTCCTAACGAATCAGAGGCGAACTAGAGCTAGTTCGTTGTGCTCCCTTATGTGAATCAACTAACGAATCACCTTCCAATTCGTTAAGTTCCCATAGCGAACTAGGGTTAGGTCAGGGAATGTCAGAACATTCCCTGACATTCTTTACCTCGTATTAACTTTCTGGCGTCGCCTCCGGAAAACCGCGGATTTGCCGGAATAACGTGTTTAACTCGTTTTTCACCGTTTTTCGTCTCGTTCGATCCAGATCTGAGCAAGGGTGAACCCTAAGCTCATCATAGGTTCGGTTTATACTCGATTCCACTCGGATCTCGTGACTTTAACGGTTTAACGGTGTTGGCTCGTCGTTTCGTGATTATATCTAACGGGTTTAAGCTAATACAATATCATACTATCATTACCTTGGATCGGTGGTTGGTTTCTTTCTTGATTTCGGCTAAGATGAGGGAAGACTAGGGAGAAGGCTTAAGTGTGTGTTTTGAATGGTGTATGTAATATGTGTAAATGAGGAATTAAGTGGTGTTTATGGTTTATATATTTATGGATCATAGCCCATGGTCTTTCCTTCTTTCTTTCATAGCCCAAGTCCATAACCCAATTCCATTTAACCCAACACTAGCCCGACTCATAATAACTCATACTTTCGTTTATTAACCGAACTAGAAAACGGGATGTTACAAAACAGTTGTTTTGTGAGAAGTGTGAAAATGCTTTAAAATATTGCAAACCACCTATAACATTAGTTATTTTTTAGACCCAAAACCTGACCTATTTTAAATTTTCGTTGTGATTCGGTTAATTATACATATACCCATATGTTACATATTCCATACGTAATAGTTTTTCTTTCATAAAGTTAGTTAATAATATTAATCATTACTAATATACATATATATATATATAAATTATAACACTCATGATTTTTTTCTTTATTCAAATATCACATAAATAACATTGTTGATGCATAACCAAATTACATCCTTTTAATTTAGTTATGTCACATTTGTTTTTGTCACATTTATTTTTTACCTAAAGTTATTTACTTTCAAAAGATGAAAAATATCTTTCTACACCATTTAAATTTTGGTCAAACCTCCTTCCCTAAAGCACTCTCCTAATCAATTTTTTTCATTAAAATATTCTTAAGAGTAACCTCCTCATTTAGTATAAATAAGAACTCACTCCCACCCCTTTCATTCTTTGCATCATCTTTGAAATGTTTAAGAGAATGATTTCTTTATTTTTCCATTTCAAAGGTAGGATCTTAGTTATTCAAGTCTTCTTCATCTTATTTCTATTTATTTTAATTCTTATTCATACTAGTTAATCAAATGGTCACATGATCATAATACAATCATTTCTAGGAATCCACATAATCCATACACCATGGTGTAAAGGGTGGATGAGACAAAGAACACAAGGAGATGATCGATTACACGAATGTCACACTTGAAACATTCTTACATCTTTAATTACCTGTTTTGAATCTTTTTTTTATTATTCAAAGCACCCAAGGATTTTTGATGATATATGCTCATATATGTTATATAATCATATCCAAAAAAGTCCATAATTTTAATTCATCAAAATCGTTAAAATATATAAGGCCCCGGTCCCGGTGCCCTACTTTAGCGTTGGATTTACTCATAAACACAGTTCTAAATATCAGAGTTAAAGTAAAACATTTCATGGAATAATAAACTTCAAACATATATTACAAATCATTCAAATCTTTCCGAATAAACATCTTTTGTCTTTCAAAATAAAACAGAGATCATAGTAACATCATAACATTTTTCTCAAGATGCCATGTGTCCTCGTTCAAGTCAGCTGTCTCAATCTATTTACATGCGTGCATACTAAAAGTGTAAGGCTAACAGGTAAATTTTCCACACTTATTACGGGCATTCGACCCAAGCCTGCATTCTCCACCGTGAGCTGTACCACACTTATGACAAACATCATATCCTTTACCCCACTCGCACTCACCACCGTGCATCTTCCCGCAGTTCTTACACAGCCACTTCTCCCAAACTCTCGGCTGCTTGTTTTTAGGGTTCTACATTTGAGTATCGGGTTGTTTTTAACATTAACCTTGCCATATATATATATATATATATATATATATATATATATATATGGCAAGGTTAATGTTAAAAACAATAGTTTTGTGAAAATAATAAGAATAAATCTAGGTCCATAGATCTAGGAGCTGGTGGTTGAGATTAGTAGATTCTAAAAACCATATAGTTTCCTATTTACATGATATAGTGTCATATTTAGGTGGTGTGGTTTATTTTAAAGTCTTCTCACAATACTCACAAAACAAATGTTTTTTATTTGAATCCTCTTCTGTGTGTGTGTGTGTGTACTATATATAATACACCAAACAAGGGTAAATTAAAACACACATTTTTAAGTAATTTACAACACTTAAAGCACGAGGTACATGTGTTATTAATGGTAAACTTGTCTTTTAAACACAATCCATTCAACTTACAAGTTTGGTCACTCAACTTTAACCACATTATGTTTTTAATTTAAGTTGTAAACTAACTTCTAACCCATGATTTTTAAACGACTATAGCCTTTTCAAACGTTAATATTTTTATAAAAAAATTACACCATAAAAACGAGTATTATATTCTCTTTAATTTGGATATAATATTGTTATATTTTTTTTCATTTTAAATAAATTAATATGTTACATAGGGGTGTTCAGTGTCGGGTTTGATGGTTTTTAAGTTAAACTTGTGGGTCCAACCATTAATACTGATTTTTATCGTCCAAAACCAAACTCAACCATTGATAGTTGAAACCAAATCGTTACTAACAGCCTGGTTCCAGTTTGGTTTCACAGTTTAAACTTTAATAATAAATTTAGTTTAAAATAATTATTAATTTAAATGTACCATCAATTTTAACTAAACACCAACATAATATGATACTTGAGAGAATTATAAATAAGAAATGATAATTTTAGCTACATAAATGGTAAATATTAATGAACGATCTAGGACGTGAAATAATAACAACAAAGATCACAAAATAATGAATCATACTGCAACTAGGTTAATTTGAAGTTGTATAGCCAAGTTATTTGTAATAAAAAGATTATGTTCAATTAAAATTTAACTATATCTAATATATATTGCAAAACATATCTAATAATTAATAATAAAAAATATTAAAATGCATTCAACATTTACAGTCTGGTCTGGTTTCTCTTGTCCGGTTGCTAGTATAAACCGCGAACCAACCGTTCACTACGTTTTGAAAATTTTGAAACCGACCAACAACGAAGGCAAAAAAAAGAAAAAGAAAAAAGAAGTCAAACCAATGACTGGTTTAAACGATTTTAAGGTTTTAACCGAACCATAAATACTTATATTTTTTACGTGATTAACAGGTTCAAACACCCGCTGCATCGCGCGGGCACCCGTCTAGTGTGTGTGTGTGTGTGTGTGTGTGTTTGTATATATATATATATATATATGGTTAATGTAAAAACAACAAATTTATGAGAAGGATAAGAAGAGATCTAGACCCTTGGATCTAGGATCTAATGGTTGAGATTAGTGATTCTAAAAGCCGTTATAGTTTCCTATTTACATGGTAGAGTTTCCTATTTAGGTAGTATAACATCCCGGCTAAAGAGAAAACGGCTGAGTGTGACGTACAGATTGCTCAAAACATATGTGACACTATTAAGTGACAATATTATTATTAATTAATTTAAACATCAAGTACACAAAGTTTGTAACAAGAAATACATGGAATTTACAAGAACAATTTAACGACTTATCCATTATTGAAATACCCGAAGTTCTAATGTCTTCTTCTTCGTGTCAATTTCGAATAGATATACCTATAGCATATATATAAAATAATGTCAACTAACTGAATTGTTGGTGAGTTCACACAAGTTTGATATAAGTACATAAAAATCATACAATTCCATGAACAAGTGTAAATGAGCAAGTACAGTCCTTTCTAGTTGGGATTGTGCACCAACGAACTCAGATAAGCGCAAGTAAGGTCATTTCCAGTTGGGATTGTGCACCAACATACTTGGAAAATGAGGTCATTTTCCACTCATAACAACAAATGTATTGAGCGCAAAGGGGGCGTATGATGTTACTAACCTTGATGTAATCCATGCACGAAATCTTTGAGCAAGTAACAAGTAAACACACCAGTCCATGTAGCGAATTGTAGTTTGTAATAAGAAATAATAAGCAAATGGGTTTGAATACGATATATATTCTACCCCCCAAAATATGTAAAAGCATTAAAAAGAGGGTGTGAGAAACTCACATTTGAGATTAAAGCTAAACTTGGAATGACAAATGAAAGCACGTAAAGAAAATGATCGATCAAAACTTATGAACTATAATTAAACAAAATATAATAATTAAATACTAACTAACGGGATTGTAAAGTTTAAAGAATACTTAATTAAATGAATAAATAATAAGATAAAAACAAGGAAAAGATAAAAAATGAAGATGAATACAAAATCGGTTTTTGGACAAGAAACTGTTCTGTTTTGTTTAAGGTATTTAAAATATCAAACAATTTTATTATAAATCAAGACTTTTCAATCTACTAAAATAGAATGTTTTGAACAAACTTCATTTAGAAAAGTTTTACAAATTCGTAAGCTAAATAGGCCAAAACAGCCATGGAAATCAGAGGGTATGAATCTGCGCATTGTTTATAAAATAAGGATTACGAATTCATACGAATGAATTAAAATGCGTAAAAATTGTACTTAGAACCGTATTTCAATAAAGTGTATCATAGAATCTGGTATTGCACTTTTTCAGTTAGTTATAAATAAGATATGCCTATTTCTTTGAGAACTATATCTAATGTCAAAAATGAAATATTGCTAGAAGCAACATTTTAACGATTTTGAAAAGGATTTTGATAGAAATAAAATTATGGACTTTTTTGGATATGATTATATAAATTTATGAGCATATATCATCAAAAATAATTGGGTCCTTTGAATAAAAAAAATAAAGATTCAAAACAGGTATATAAAGATGTAAGAATGTTTCAAGTGTGACCTTCGTGTAATCGATCATCTCCTTGTGTTCTGTAATATATAACATTTATGAGCATATATCATCAAAAATCATCGAGTCCTACTTTTGATATAATAAGTAAAAGAAGTGTGTTTGTTTAACGGTGTGTAAATATTTAATTAAGTTAAATAAAATAAAAGAGTATGGACTTGGTTGGTGAAAGATGAAATAGGGGATGGTGATGGGCCTTGGGTTGATGGGGCTTAAGAGAGTATAAATACTCCTTAAATCTCCCTAAAACCCTAAATCCCTCATTCTTATCTCCTAGCCTTTCTACACATTCTAAAACACACACAAACATCCTCTAGAGTTCGGCCATGACCCAAGACCAAGATCCAAGGCCGTACCGAGCTTGGATTTTATAGAACTTGATTATACAAGCAAGATACAACCATAAAGTTTCATTTCCAAGCTAACCATAACCTAACAAGCGCCAAAAAGATACGTTTCACCTATAAAGGTTATGTTTTATGAACGGTTTACCCTAAAACATAGCCCTAGAGCAAATCGGGTATAGGTGTGTCCATAAAAATACAAAATTGATGTTAAAAATGGTCTTGACAACTTGTTAGTATACACGGTTCACATAAAAAACCTAGATCTAGCCCAAACGAGTTCGGGATCTATAAAGGTTCAAGCTTTATGGGCACCCGGACTAGATCTTGGGCAAAGGAAGATATGGAAACGTTTAGGGGCGATATGGTGCCATAATAGGAGTATGGATGCTAAAATATATATAATGATAGTGATACTAAAGGATGGACAATAATGCAGTGCACGTATTCGAATGGGGTATTTCGAAAACAATAACACAAAAGGGTGTAATTCGAATACACTGCCTATTCGAATACATTACGGATGCAAGGCAAATTCGAATACACTGCCTATTCGAATACAAGGCAAATTTGAATACACTGCCAATTCGAATACATTATGGATGCAAGGCAAATTCAAATACACTGCCTATTCGAATACTTTATGGATGCAAGGAAAATTCTAATACACTGCCTATTCGAATTCAAGGCAAATTCGAATACAACCGCCTATTTAAATACAAAATGAATACAAGGCAAATTCGAATACACTTCCTATTCGAATACTATGTGGGTCAATTCTATACGAATAAAAAAAGAAAGAAGGAAAGATTAAGCAAGTGTGGCCTATTCGAATACAATATATATTCTAAATCATTCGAATACAATGTATTCTAACATAAGTTGTAATCGAATACAAGAGTATCTAGTGAAATCCCAATTAGAATACAATTCCCTTATAATACAAATGTGTCCAACTCATGCCATATTCGAATACAAGGTATTCGAACACAAGATTATACAAATGAGGGGAGGACAATTCTATCCAACTCATGCCTATTCGAATATATGACCTTTTCTCTCCCCACACTCTTTGCATCTTATACCTAGGATTCCCAATTGGATACCTAGTCGTTTAGCAAGAACAACCCATTTCTTCTCATTCTTCTCTTCTACCACCACTTCATCCACAGCCAGATCATCGTAAACCCATCTCTGTGAGTTCAACAGCAGAGTCAAAAGTAGCAGGTTTACTTGTCTTGACCAAAGTGCGGACGTTATGTGGCAGTCCTCTTATATAGCACTTGATTCTTTTTGCTTCGGTATCCACCATGTCAGGCACTAACCTAGACATGCGGTTAAATTCGGTAGTGTATTCGCGGTGTGTCATCTTACACGCCTTCATGTTCAGAAACTTCATCCGAGTCTTTCTACCTCAGCATCAGCACAAAAACGCTTCATGACCATCTTCTTCAGATCATCCCATCTCATAGCCTTAATCACTTCTCGAGTCCTCATCTTCTCTACCGACTCCCACCAGTACAAAGCTTCATCTCCGAACGACAGGGTGGCATAAACTGCTGCTTCGTTGGGTCGACACTCGCTAATTAGGATAACCTTGCCCATTGCAGTTATCCATTGGAGAGTAACGATTGTGTCACTTAGACCAGTCAAATTTGGTGGGTCACAACCTTTGAACAACTGTAGTTACACCCACCTCGGCCTCTCTTCCTCTAGTCAACTTTCACAGATCAAACTTCACTCAGTTCACCTTTCTCCCTTTTGTCATCCTTCATACCATTTTCTCCTGACCTCTCAGCAGTTCTTGCATGGCTTCCAACAGATTTTTTAGGTTGCAGGTTTTCACTGCAGCAGCTACAGCTTGAGCAATGGCTGCCTGAACAGCATGGTCAAGTTGATACTCTTCCTTGTTGCTCGGATTCCGTCCAGCTGCAATTCCTTCTTCCTTTGAGTTAGTAGTTGATTCTACAGAAGGTTCTAGAACAATACGTGGCCTACCACGACGTCCGGTACGACCTCCCTGACCGACGACTTTTCTTGCTCCAACCATTTGTCTTCTATAAGGAAACACAAACGTCATCCGAATACTTATGAAGTATTTATGAATGATGTTTTATTATGAAAGACAAAGGATGTTTGTTAAGAGACGTTTGTGAAATGATGTGTAATGTTTATTGGAAATTTTTTATATTCCGCAAAAGTTTTAATTAACTCAGATATTTAGAGTTGTGTTTGTGAGTAAACCCAACACCAATGTATGGCACCGGGGTCGGGTGTTACAAATTGGTATCAAAGCATAAGTTCGAGAGAATTAAGCATCCTACATGCTTAGAATCGGACAAGAATGGGACTTATGAAAGAAAAGAAAGAAGATGCCAGTTCAAGAGAGCCTTGTGTCGCTCAAGCAAGCTAAGTAAAGGTAAGGTATATGACTAATTAATGTGTAACCGATGTTAGCCCCCCCCCCCCCCCTAGCCTTAATTTCTAAAGACAGAAAATGTGTATATTAGGGATAGGATTAATTGATTGTTGATTGATTAACTGTTTGAAAGTAGAACTTAGCACAAGTAATTCATAAAGGGAAGTGTATAGGACACGGGAAAGTAACGTGATCAGCTAATCACAGCTGGCCACTTTTATTACCTGTTAGCCTTACTATCCCAGTACTAAATATTTCCTTGAGTGATGACTTTTTTGTTTTTCTTATAAAATACGAATGGCCGGAGCAAAGAAAGCTACTGGATAAGGAGGTCGTACGGGGCATCGTGGTAGATCGCGAACTATCCGACCACCTTTTGAAGAACCGATTGTTAACTCTAGAGAAGGAGTAAGTGAAACCCTGCAAGGACCAAGCAAAATGAAGGGTATCAGCTTGACCCTGCTGTTCAAGCTGACATTTCTCAAGCTATAGCTGCTGAAGTAAAGGAATTACAACCTGAAAATTCTGCTGGAAGCAACGCAAGAATTGCTGAGAGGTCAAGAGAGAACGGCAAGAAGGATGACGAGGAGAGAGAAAGGTGACTCGAGTGAGGTCAGGTTTGTGAGGGGTGATAACAGGAGAAGAGGCCGAGGCGGGTGTAACTACAAGTCGTTCAAAAGTTGTGACCCGTCGAAGCTAACTGGTCTAGGAGACGCAATCGCTACTCTTTGATGGATAACCGCCATGGATAAGGTTATCCGAATTAGCGAGTGTCGTCCTGACCAAGCAGTGGGTTATGCTACCTAATCATTCGGAGACGAAGCTATGTACTGGTGGGGAGTTAATGGAGCAGAGAAAGAGTCGGGAAGAGATTAAGGATTTAAGATGGGCTGACTTGAAGGAGATGGTAACGAAGCGTTTTACGATGATGTTGAAGTAAAAAGGGCTGAAATGAAGTTTCTGAACTTGAAGGCGGGTAAGATGACACACCGTGAGTACAATACTGAATTCAACCGCATGTCTAGGTTGGTACCTGATATGGTTAACACGGAAGTCAAGAGGATCAAGTGTTACATAAGAGGACTGCCGCAGAGCATTCGCACGTTAGTCAGGGCGTATAAACCTGCTACGTTCGACTCTGCAGTGGAACTCACAGAGATGATTTATGATGACTTGGTTGTGGAAGATGTTGTGGTGGTGGAGGAAAAGAATGATAAGAAATTGGTCAATCATGCTAAACGACCCGGTACCTCAGTTGTGGAACACTAGGGACAAGAAACAGAAGGTATGGGAGAAGAAGTCGTGCAAGATTTGCGGGTAAGATGCACGGTGCTGAGTGTAGGTGGGGTATCGGTTCTAAAACATGTCATAATTGCTAGAAAATCCATTCTGGGGAGTGGCAGAGTTGGATCGAATGTCTGTTATAAGTGCGGAAAGGCGGGGCATTATGCTCTTGAATGTAGTGCAAAGCCCGCGTGCTACAAATGCGGCAAGACAAGTCGCATGTCAAGGGAGTGCACCGATGGTGGAGCTGGAAGAAGTGGAAAGAAAGATGTTGAGCAAGCTAGGCCAAAGACCAAGGCTTACATGATGACCCAAGAGCAAGCCAAGCAGATTGCAGATGTTATCACATGTATGTTTTAATGAACGGTTTTTGCCGGTTCTGTGTTGTTTGATTTAGGTGCAAATAGAAGTTTTGTAGCTACGGCATTTAGTAAGTTAGCCAAAATGAAATGTTGTCGTCTGCCTGAAACTTTTACCGGTGGAAACCTCTAGTGAAACCTCAGTTAGGATAATGAGAATGGTTAAGGATTGTAAGATAGAGTTAGAGGGACGTGAGTTCCCTGTTACCCTGTATGTTATGACCTTAGGGAGGGTTCGATATGGTTTTGGGAATGGATTAGCTATCTGAGTTTGAGGCTCAGATAGTGTGTAAGAGTAGGTTAATAAGGTTAAAGTCCTTGGATGGTAGTACAGTGACGGTTCATGGTGATAAAGGAAGTTCAGGGCTTAACGTCATTACGATGATAAAAGCCGAAGGATTGTTAAGGCGAGGGTGCGGTGCCTCCTATCGTATGTTGTCAAATCTACGGCCGAGACGAAAGAAGTGAAGGATGTTCTTATAGTGTGCCACTACCCAGAAGTGTTCCCTGAGGACCTTCCGGGGTTGCCCACCGGAGCGAGAGATAGAATTTCATATAGATTAAATATCGAGAGCACAGACCATCGCGAAAGCACCTTACTGTCTGGCGCCATCTGAAATGAAAGAACTGATGTCCCAATTACAAGAACTCCTCGATAAAGGTTTAATAAGACCAAGTGTTTCCGCTTGGGGCGCACCGGTGTTGTTTATTAAGAAGAAGGACGGAAGCATGAGAATGTGCATAGACTATATGAGTTGAATAAACATAGGGTGTAGAATAGATATCCGTTCCCACAGATTGATGATTTGTTTGACCAACTGCAAGGTTTGAGTTGGTTCTCATGAATAGATCTCATATCAGGCTCTCATCAGCTAAAAGTGATAGAGGCAGACATCCCTAAAACAGTGTTTCAAACGTGGTATGGATACTATGAGTTCCTCGTAATGTCGTTCGATCTAACAAATGCTCCCGTAGCATTTATGGATATGATGAATAGGGTATGTCGGCCGATGTTGGACAAATCAATTATCGTCTTCATTGACGATATATTGATGTTTTCAAAGAGTGAGTCTGACCATGCCGATCATCTAAGAGAAGTATTGGAGATCTTGAAGAAAGAGAAGTTGTATGCCAAGTTTTCAAAGTGCACATTCTGGTTACGTGAAGTGTAATTTCTAGGCCATGTAATCAATCCTGAAGGGATTACTGTGGACCCAGCTATGATTAAGACGACAACGAATTGGAAGACTCTGCATAACCCGACTGATATACGATGCTTCTTAGGGTTGGCTACCTATTATAGGAGATTCATCGAAGGCTTCTCCAAGATAGCTTCACCGTTGACCGGAATAACCCGGAAGTCTGTAGTATTCAATTAGGGCAAGTATCTGGAGGAGGCTTTTGAGGAATTAAATAAAAGACTCGCGCAAGCTCCAAACCTTGCTCTACCCGATGGTGATGAGGATCTGGTTGTTTAGACTGATGCCTCGCATCGTGGGTTAATGGTGGGACTTATATTTTTAGACCGACGCATCGAATTAATTTGTGGGTGAAAATATATTGATTGGTCTCAACCAAAGGTGGATGGCTTGAAGAACAAGTCATGCTAGACTAGTATAAATCATCATCATCATCGTACTCAGTATATCCCACCAACAGCAATGCTATGGTAGGGTCTGAGGAGGGTAAGATGTAGACAGCCTTACCTCTATCCCATAGGGATTAGAGGCTGCTTCCGGTGAGACCCCAGGCTCGATAGTAGTTTTGCATCAAGCCTTGGACATAAGGCACATAACACTCAATCATCGGGACACTGGGCTGATTGGTGCATGTGCCCTTGTCTTTCGGCTATCAACGCCACCACATGATGCCTGATTAACCTTCCGCCACTCTTAACGTTATTTTCACGAGATTAGTCTTTCGGCCTAGACTAGTATATATAGATGTTTTTATTCATTTGTCTAGCATTATTGAGTATTTTATTTATTGAGTGAGATCTAAGGTTTATCCCTTTGAGAGAGTCTTTTACCGGGATGAGCTCTCCCGGGGTGGCTGATATTTTTTGTGTATGTATGAATGTATGTATGAGTGGTTCATCTTTATGATATCATTCGGCTTATAATATCATACTGCCAGTTCTATCTTGTTTGTGTTTCGATTACATATACGTGTTCATCCTACTTTATTGATTATTACTAATCGAATCAGGCTTTTCTCCCAATACATATCATCCGTCCACACACCTTTCAAGAGTGAATACGAGTTAGATTCGATCCTAAACCCTGATCCGAGCTCCTTCGTTAATAGCTATTATTCACGCTTCCGCATCAGGGTTCGGGTTTTGTTAGTTGGTATCAGAGCGGGTTACCGAATCGTTGAGACTAACCACTGAAACTAATTCATTACGCTCTTGAATCCACGATGGACGTTAAACGATGAAGTTCGTTGAAATTATTTTTGGGGGTTTTGAAATTATATGATGATTTGGAGAAAATTTTGTGGATTGATGTTTGGGTTGATGACTCGTTCGGAGATCCAACATCAATTTCATGTTTATTTGGTCAGAACGGTCCAGATCTGATGTAACAATGTTTTTGGCTCGTTTTAGGGCAACTCTATAATGTGATGATTTCCATATCTGAAAAGGCTGTGGATAATATGAAGATAGATTTTTTGATATCGAGATGACTTGGATATTGCTACAATGATTATTTTTAGATTCTGAAACTAGTTTCCAGATCTGAGAAATTAGGGTTTTGTGTGCTCATTGTTGTTTCTGATAAGTGTGCTGCTCAAACTATACATGATTTGGTGGACAAACATTGCCACTGGTACAAACTGGTATGGAGAATGTACAAGTCAGGAATGAACATGTACTAGAGGCAATATCATTATAGTTTGTTGTAGCAAATGCAAAGTGAATATTCAAGCATGTTCTGCAAGGGCAAATCAGTAACTGATGATGCAGAAATGAAGTTTTGATGTCTCGATCAGACCATGAACATATAAGATTGATCTCGAGTATTGATAATGATTAAGTGTTGCTTCGAGCACATGATGTGTTTAGCCAAGCACAATTTTGTTTGCTTCGAGAACAGCTTATCTCGAGCACATCTTATCTCGAGCACATCAATTTTCCTATTCGAGCACATGTTTTGTGAAATCCAGAGCATATCCTTTGTCTTCTCAAGAAAACTATATTTTTTGGTCTCGGGCACACTTTGTCATTTATTCGAGCATACTCTTTTTTCGAGCATACTTTGTTTTGTTTTGAACTATTATGCTTGTGAAGAGAAAAACTCAAGTTTGTATCTCTAGCACACTTGTACTCACGAGCATGCATGGTGCTCGTGAAGAAAACCTTCATGACAAATCACTGCATCTTTTTACCCTTGAGCACACTTCTTACTCACGAGCATGACTATGGTCTAGCTTGCTCGTGAAGGGAAATGTGTGTGCTCGAGAACCAGAAAGTTTGTGTTTGTGAAACAATTTCAAAGTTTTGAAGAAACTTTTGAGATTTTGTGTGCCGTTGACCGTTTGACCAAGCTGTTCTCTACGGATAATACATACCCAGGGGTATTTTGGTCAAAAAAATTCTCCAATCATCAACAAGCTTATGGAATTCAAACCTCGTCCAATTTCACGACTTCATCAAGAGCTTTACAGGGACCAAATGTTCACCAAGCTTAAGGATTTAATCACTTTGAGTGTCAACCAACATTATTTTTATTTGTTTATACAATCTTGATAAGGATGGTCAAGATTGTGTCACCCACACTTGATTTGAAGACACATTCATTAAAGACAATTGCAATGAAATTGGGGAAGTAAAAATCTTTGAATTTCATTGCAAATGGCAAGTTTCAAATCAAGTAAAAGACTCAAGTTAAGAAAAAGTTAATCAAGATCAATAATCCAAGGTTTTTCAAAGATGTTTCATCGTTTGTAAGTTTTCAGATTTCCTAGTAAGGATGAGAAGATAGAGTCATCACGAGCAACAATGTTGAAAGGATGATCAGTAGAGTTTAACCTCCTATGAAATAGTCACTTGAATAGTCAAGAACGGGTTATAGTTGACTTGGATGCAATCTTGATTCAGGGAATGGTTTAAAGATGATTTACAAGGGAGGAACGGGTTTAAAAATTGAAGATTATTTGATGATCACATTGAGTGTGTTTCCTTTTATGATGACCTTGTTACTTGATGTTGATCATTGAAGTTCAAAGATCGCTTAAAGTGAGGGAGAGAATGTAAATGAAAGACAAAGGGTTATGATGTAATCATAGAAGTAATTCGATGGCATAGGTCTAAGGGGGAGATTTTTGGGACTTATATTTTAGACCGAGCATCGAATTAATCTGTGGGTGAAAAATATATTGATTGGTCTCAACCAAGGGTGGATGGCTTGAAGACCAAGTCATGCTAGACTAGTATAAATAGATGTTTTTATTCATTTGTCTAGCATGATTGAGTATTTTATGTATTGAGTGAGATCTAGGGTTTATCCCTTTGAGAGGTCTCCTCCCCGAGATAAGCTCTCCCGGGTGGCTGATATTTCTTGTGTATGTATGATTGTATGTATGAGTGGTTCATCTTTATGATAATCATTTGGCTTATAACATCATACTTCCAGTTCTATCTTGTTTGTGTTTTGATTACATATATATGTTCATCCTACCTTATTGATTAATTTTAATCGAATCAGGCTCTCTCCCAATACATATCATACGTCCAAACATCTTCAAGAGTTAATACGAGTTAGATTCGATCCTAACCCCTGATCCGAGCTCCTCCATTAATACTGATTATTCACGCTTCGCACTAGTGCTTGTGTTTTGTCAGTTAGGTTGCGTGTTGATGCAACAAGGAAAAGTGATAGCCTATGCGTCCAGACAGTTGAAGGTTCATGAGAGTACCTACCCGATGCATGACTTAGAGCTAGCAGTAGTTGTACATGCTCTCAAGATTTGGAGACACTACTTATATGGTACTAAGTGTACTATCTATACCAATCATAAGAGTTTGAAGTATTTCTTCGAACAGAAAGAGCTGAAAATGAGGCAGAGAAGATGGTTAGAGTTGATAAAGGATTACGATTGCAATATCAAGTACTATCCTGGTAAGGCTAATATGGTCGCCGACGGCCTAAACCGTAAAAATGAAGAAGTCATTGCAACCGTGAAGTTATATAAGTTAATTATAACTAAGATCTCTTCGAAGAAATCATGAAGGAACAGCTGGAGGTGCTCAGAGATGAAGCGCTAGTGAAGAAAGAAAGAATCTTTAGACAACAAGACGAGCTGATGGAAAACACTCATGGTGTTAATATTTGGTTTAAACCGTATATGGATACCACGTCATGGAAATATTAGGGGTCGAATCTTAGATGAAGCTCATAAGTCAAGATATTCAATCCATCCGGGGTCCACTAATATGTATTAGTACTTGAAGAGATATTATTGGTGACCAAGAATGAAGAATGATGTGGTAGATTATGTCAGTAAGTGCTTAACTTGCTTGCAAGTCAAAGCAAAGCATCAGAAGCCTTATGGGAAAATGCAGCCGTTAAAGATACTAGAATGAAAAATGGGAACACATCACCATGGATTTCATAACCAAGCTACACGTACAACTAAGCATCATGATACCATTAGGGTGATTGTGGACCGTTTGATAAAAAGTGCTCACTTTCTGCCTATACGAGAAGCATCTCGTCAGAAACGTTAGAAAATTTGTTCATAAAGGAAGTTGTGACTAAGCATGGAGTGCCATTGTCGATCGTGTCTGATAGAGATACCCGTTTTACTTCAAGATTTTTGAAGAAGTTCCATGAAGCTATGGGAACAAGATTGAACATCAGTACAACGTATCATCCTCAAACAGATTGGCAGTCTGAAAGGACGATCCAAATCCTTAAGGATATGCTACGTGCTTGTGTTCTAGACTTTGGAGGAAGTTGGGATGATCATCTGCATCTGGCAGAGTTCTCTATAACAACAGCTACCATTAAAGTATTGGTATACCATCGTTTGAGATGTTGTATAGAAGACGATGTAGAACTTCTGTATGTTGGGGAGAGATTGGTCATAAAGAGATTGGAAGTTTGAAAGTAGTGCAAGAAACCTCTTCAAGGTTTGATCAGATTAAAGCAAGAATGAAAGCTGCTCAAAACCGTCAAGAGTCATATGCTGATAAGCGGCGACGACCAATCAAGTTTAACGTTGGTGACAATGTGATGCTCAATATCTCGCCGTGGAAAGGGATTATTCGTTTAGGAAGAGAGGAAAGTTAAGTCCAAGGTACATTGGGGCGTTTAAAATTGTAGATCGCGTGGGCGAAGTGGCTTACAAGTTAGATTTGCCTGGAGAGTTAGAAGGGATTCACTCCACCTTTCATGTTTCTCACTTGAGGGAAATGTGTAGCTGATGACGAAGCTCATGTGTCATTAGTAGACATTGAGGTTGATGAAAAGTTGAACTACATTAAGAAACTTATAGAGATAATTGACCGTAAGGAAAAGAAACTCCGTCATAAAGTTATTCCCTTGGTGAAAGTGGTATGGAAGCATCGCAAGGGATCAGATGCCACTTGGGAAGTTGAAAAAGAAATGTGCAAGTTTTACCCAGATTTGTTTAAGTAATAGTAAGGTTTCGCGGACGAAACCTCTTTAAAGAGGGATGACTTGTAACATCCTACTTTTGAAAATTATAAATAAAAGAATTGTGTTTGTTTAAAAAATGTGTTAATATTTAATTAAGTAAAATAAAATAAAAGAGTATGGACTTGGTTAATGAAAGATGGAATAAGGGATGGATATGGGCCTTAGGTCCATGGGCTTAAGAGAGTATAAATACTCCTTAAACCTCCCTAAAACCCTAAAACCCTTATTTTCATCTCCTAGCCTTCTACACACTCAAAAACACACACAAACACTCCTTAATATTACAAATGTGACCGAGAGCAAGAACCAAGACCAAAGCCGAGAATAGTTGTGCTAGATTTTGATTATACAAGCAAGGACAAGTCCATAGCATACATCGAAGCTACTTCGTAGCCTTTAAGCGTGAAAAAGGTACGTTCTTTACACATAAAGATTATGTTTTTAAGAACGGTTTGCCCTAAGACTTAGCCCGAAGGCAAATCGGGAATTATTATGCTATAAAATATAAACCTGATGTTAAAAATGGACTTAGTGGACTTGTTAGTATATAAGGTTCACGCAAAAACCCTAGATTTAGCCTAAACGGGTTTGAAACCAATAAAGGTTCAAGCTTTATGGATAACAGGACTAGATCTTAGGCAAAGGGAGAAATGGAATCGTTTAAAGGTTGATATGATACTATAATAGGAGAATGGATGGTTAAAATATATAGTGATAATGAAAATAAAGGTATTAATAAACCTACAATGAGTTTATTTGAATGGAATCTGGCATTCGAATACAAGCCCCCTTTGAATACAAGCTCCATCTCGAATACAAGGTTACTCGAATACAAGTTTTATTTGAATACAAGTTTTACTCGAATACAAGTTCAAAACTAATACAAGAGTCATTCGAATACAGGTTATTCAAATACAAGGGTATTCGAATACAAGAGTATTCGAGTATGAGGGTCGTTAGAATGAAAATTCACATTTGATTGACCCATACTTAGAAGTTTCTGAAGAAACTTAAATAATGTGATTAGTACCAGTAATTGATACACGTAATTTATATACAGTTAGCCGAGCCCAAATAAATAAAGGAATCACTATTAACTCGGAAAGAAACAAGACACAGGTGAGTTTCTAGCCCCATTTTATTGTTATGTTTTCGGGGTTGTGTGCATATTCAATGTGATTGTTAATACACTTACCTTAAGTGGTAAGTGTATGACATGATGATAGATGCGATAGTTATATTTATGTTATGAATGCATGCTTGACGGTACGTGAACGATCTTCAAATACTGCACGTATTGTCAAGGAAGGTAATGTGTGGTAAGTAGTAAATGGTATAGTAAAGAAAGTATATACCATTAATC